>NW_019101580.1:0-462890 GCF_001856785.1 Myzus persicae
GATTTGAGCGAGCAGCAATTAAAAAGGACTTGGCAACATTTAAAGTGCATTTTTCATACTTTTACTTAACTTCAAAGGTAATATAGTTTCTATTTTCAATTGCTAATATAAATTTGAGTACCATTTAAATTTTTCTCTTTCTGTTATATGAAAGTCGATATTAACAGAAATGTAGCTTCAAAATCAAGTATACAACTATAGAGTATTTTATGCAATAAGGAAATATTATTATAATTATTTTTTTGCATAGTTTAACATATAATTTATTTTTCAGTAGTAATAAAAATTTCAAAATAAAAATTAAAGTGTCTTATGATTTTATTTATGTACATATAAACATTATGATTGATATTTATTTTAACATAAAGTATTTAGTCTCGAACAATAACCACCTACAGCGCATTTCATAAAACATTTATACATAATACGATATATTATGATATCGTAAATAATTTCGTATGTGTGTGAGATTATATTTAAAAATAAAAACGTTGTACATTAAATAAAATCGTTTATTGTAATATATACAATGTTGTGTTGTATCTATCTGATCTGTAAGAAGGTCTATACAATATTGTAAGTTTTCGATGATGATTTTTTTCTCGGAAAACATTTTCAATGTAAAATCTATAAATTGAAGAAAATGAAAACATTTTCAGAGGTATGAAAAAATACTTCATCATTTTCTTTTGACACAACGTAATTTGATCGACAATAAAATTGGTTGCAAAATGTTATACAGCAATTTACAAAATTGAAACGTTCATTGTTTTCTCCTGCAAGATGTTTTTTCGTACGTTCGGTCTTATCAGGATATATAATATATTTATATTATGTATATTATGTACAGTATATATTTTTACCTATGTCATAATACTATTGCATAAAGTATATATTCTGATCCGAAACAATTTACGCATCAAGCAAACGTCTATCGTGATGGCCGGATAAAAATATGACATCTGATACATAATAACAGACATATTATTTAAGTTCTGTGAATTCGTTTCGCATATTTTTTTGAAAATTTATATTTTAAGGCAGAGAATAAAATACAACTTAACATGACGTAGGTATTATAGGAGTTCAATTCGTAACAACTCCTAGCGAGACACCGTCGTCCCTCGCTCAGCGGGTGTATACAAATATAATATTATGTGCAAAAGATTCGAATGTGACCTAACCTAACCACCAGACACGCGGTCCTATCATTATATCGTCAGATCGAGTCTGACGCGTTCCTACAGCCGAGTCGCGGCGAGCGTTAATATAATATTATATATTATATATTTCATTGCGCACGCGCAAGTACATCGTCTAGAAGACGAGGTGTGAAGCAGGAGGGTTGTGATGTATGACGTGTCGTGATGGAAGGACGGGGGAGGAAAAAAATAAATGAGATATTTACGGCAACAAATGAAACTGTCGCGAAGGTATATAATCCCTAGACACCGCCACATTATATACGTATACCTACCCCGGCACCGTACTCCCAACCACCCTGAAACCACCCCATCATTTCACTGCGTACCTCTGAAAACGCACATATCCCCCCCAACCGCCAAACCCAACACTTCGTCTACCATTACACACACACACACACGCTCTTGTGTACGGATTTTATCATAGATTATATTATACACACACGCACACGCACACGCACACACACATACACACGTGATTCTTAATACCTGCGACGGACGGCTTTTAAATCCTCGAGAGCGTCTTCTCTTTGGACGGAGCAATACATTTTTCTAACCGAATCGTATTTCGTCGCACGTAAAACTGTAGTCATCACTATTATTGTCGGTAGTGACAAAACGTGCGTGATAACCTATTATAGTTTTTTCGTTTTTACAGTCGTATTGCAGACATTATAGGTGCGCAGGCGAGGAGTCAGTGGACACATGTTGCAGGTCAACAATTAACGCACTCGCGTCACACACGCTAATACCGGGTGATTCATTAAGCGTGCTCACTCACGTCTTCCATTTTAATACATTTATTCAAATTATGATTTTTTTTAGAATTTTTAAATACACCCCTAAAACCATATTTTAAAATATTTGTGATTTCTTGTGGGTACCACTAGAGGATGATCCTGTGGCAAAACAAACTTCTGCTTTACAAATAGGAACCTTCTCCCCTACTTTTAATTATACGGCCGAAATTTTTTTGAGAATTTTCATATATCTTTTTGAGTTATATAGTTCTGTCTACCTTTAAGCATAATATGTCTGTGATGATTGGTTAAGTAGATATTATGGGGGTTAGATAATTTGGAAATGATAGTAATTAATAATGATCTATCGATATAAATAATTTGTTCAAACGGTCTAAGTATAACTAATGCTACCTTTAATATTAAATATAGTTTATATTTTTCTAAAAACATTTTTAAGGATTATTATCCCTAGTATAAACATAGTAAATAAACCCAACTCAGCACATAAGGTTATCATCAATAATATTTAAAACATGTTTAACAATGACAATATGCTGTTATTTACTCAGTATGTGATTTTTCGATATTCAAAGATTTTTGATATGCATCTTTTTTTGACTTCAATATCAATACCTATTATGTTGGTGAGCATCGGGTTAAAACTTTAAAAATGCTTTCCAAAATTACAGATGGTCATTGACCATTGTTAAATGTCTAAAGGGAGTTGCTGTAGAACCGCGAGCAGGTGTGTTTGTAGGTTATGGTTTATCGGAAATGCCCGAAAAAGACAAACGGTTTAAATAAATGAAAAAAAAAAGTCGAATGTCAATTTAAAAACTGTCTGTCATGCCTGAGTGTTCCACATCCAAGCAATACGTATTGTAAGACGGCGCTTAGGTTATGCAATATTGATACTTTCCCGTGTACGTGGACGCCGACCGGCAATATATTGTAGTACGAGGGTTGTGTGCTTGGAATATTTGTCGTTGTAGTACAACTATTGTATGGACTATAGATAGTAGCTGAGTGCAAAGTAGTTCCGGCCAAACAGTACAAAATAGTAGACGAAAACTGGTCGCCGACGGATGTGTTTCTTATTTCGTACAGAGTAAATAGTAGAGCGGCATTGACTCAAAAGTGAATAACAATAATAATAATATAATTTATTATTCTATTACCTATAGGATATAATAACTAAATATTAATAATATGATAAATGCAATATTTTGGGAAAAATTTAAAATCAACCTAGTGTAGACTATAATACTAATATACTAATAGTTATTACTTTAACAGAAATACCAATAAACATGTTGACAGACAGCCTTCGTTCAGAATAGTTTTTCGAATTCAATGATTTATCATTGAATTCAAAATTATCACATACATTACAGTGACTCACTCAATGTCGGATGACACCTACAACAGTACAACAGTTGAACAGAGCGGTTACCTACTTTCTTCCTTTTTTAACACTGTATTCAAAGTATAATGAAAATAATAAAAACCAATACATTAGTTTTATTTATCCTGCAAGCGTTTTTATTGAGGGGAAGAGGGGAGGAAAGGGCGGAAATATGTTTTAATACATCAACTCTCAAAAGGTTTGTGTTTTGGGAAGGCCATTGAAATGGTGAATGGTCTCCTTTTATTATAAATCGTATCTTATTTGAAATTTTGCTACAGTGTGTTAGTCACGTAAAAATAATCTTTATGAGTGTAAAATAATTTAATTATGATGATGTTATACTTACATGACGTGTCGTCTAAGAAATACAAATGCATAATATATAGCAAGTTGTACAATTATCAATAAACTGTGTTCTTTTTAACATTAAGGTAAATTATCAGTTATAAAATTTAAAGGAAAGAATGTTTTCTAGGATCCAACTTTGAGTTTTTTGATATTTTTATTTTAAACAACTAAAACAAGCTATGAACATTTTACAATTGTAAGATAACAGTCTTACCATTAAATTGAATAGTTCAGTTAATTATTACTGAAAAAAAAGGGTAAATAGAATATTTCAAACTTAAAATGTTGAAATGTTGAGCATTTGTAATACGAATATTCATAATACAACATAATATACGAGTGAGTACAACGTCCACTTCACTTATAATATAAATATAGGTAATATTATACTTGATAAATTCTTCAATTAAACGTAGGTAAAAAAAAACTATATAACAATAAATAACATTATTTTCTCAGAAAAGTAAACAGCCATTTGATCATTTCTGACCAATATCATGATGGAAGATTGGTAAGATAAATGCAAAACAGAAATTAATAAAAAATAAACAACCCTTGAGAGCCTAGAGTAGCAGCATATAATGTATATTTTCCCCTATTTAAAATGAACTTTGACTAGTAGCACTTCGTAATCGTCAGGCTTGATGAATCGCTGTTTGAGGAGGAAATTGCGCTTCGGTGAAGTTAGAAAGCCAAAACAATCGAAAACAACTTGAGTCAGCTAAAGAACTTGTATATGAATACTTTGCTATAAGCAAAAATGTCTCCAGCTTGTTTGTTTTTCCAGTGCTATTTTGATCTGTATTATATTTGTTTTCCTCCAGAGTACTTGGTGTTTGGAACAATAATATATTGAATAGCGGGTCTTAAAAAGCTCTGGGCTTGTAAAATAAAAGCGAGAAATAAGCAGACATCTTTTCCATAGATGTGTATTTTTAATTATAAGTCAGATTTTTTCAGAAAATAATGAATTAAAATTAAATAGCAAACATTGAAAAAGTATTATTATGCTTTTGGGGTTTGCGTTAGCATACATATTATATATACTATTTACAATATTTTAATTTTTAATATATTATTGTTTAAATTATCAGTACTTCATTTTTATTAACTTATAATAGTGTTACCTAATTTATTTCGTTAACAACGTCCACATATAGTTTATTAAAAAAGCTATGTTATAATATTATTTAATACGCTTACTTCATGAATTATGTACAAACAAGTTTTGAAGATAATATAATATCTAATATTATACTATATTAAATTGTGTATTCTATCGTTGATCAAAGTAAATCATATTATAATATACGCAACACCTGTCAGCTTAAAATCTACATGAAATCCTTGCTAGTAATTAATAATCAATATTTTTAATGTCACGCAGTTGTATCCTGAATAATTTAGTTCTCAATAAAAAAACAAACATTATACTAAGTATAAAACTGTGGATATTTTTATCTCCTGGACCTTTTTTTTTATTCGTACACAATTATTATAAAATGATTGATCAAATTAATAAAGTGGTGGAAACATTTTGAACAATTCATTTTCGTAAAGTATTCTAATTAATAACAAGATGATAATTCGTATTAAATTCAATATTACGTTAACATCTCAAAATGGTAAAAATAAATCGTAAACTTTTAAGTTTCAAATAATATTAAATGAATAATAAATGTTAATACATACAGTTAATAATTATTAAAAAGTGAAGTTAGAAATATTTAACTTTGAAATCTTAAAATTGAAGACTGAATAAATTTAACGATATAGAGAAACTCGAAACAATTATTATGAAAATATTTTGAAATTTAAAGCTAAAATTAGTATGGCAACACAATTTCAATGTTTTGCTTTTACTCAAAACCCGAGAAAGAATTAGTTAAAATTGTTTTTTGTTTAAAAGATGGTTTTAATGCACTTATTTAACTCTTTCGAAACTCAAACAATATTTTTATGAAACAAGGAATTATAAAAATATTCTATTAAAATAAAATAAGGAAAATGTATTTATACAGACACCACCGTTGGCTTTAATGTTAATTTCGTTACTCAATAGTATACACTTTGTATAATATTCTGATACGCAGTTACGTAAGTTATATAACTTAATTACTATAAAACACTAAAAGTGTGCAAAATAAATAATATTACTTTGTTTATCAAATTTTAGTATAGGTACGCTATTTTTGTATGTTTTCGTATATTTAATACAGATATTGTTCAAATAATAAACCAAATTAGGTTGAGAACGAAGCTACGCATATTTTTCACGAGTGATCACAAGCCACGGTAGAAATTGTTTTCGTTTTAAACTTGTAGATTATCAAAGATTTGCAGATTATCGAAGGTTGACTGTGTGCTTGTTTTAAATTATTTCAGTTTTTCATTAACATCAATAGGATCATAATCATTTTATAATCCTCAACTAACTATGGTAAAAATGAACCACTACGTTTGCACTTAGCTAATCTAGACCCTTCTTTCTCACTAAATAATTTTTAATTTTTCCTTATAATCTATTTATTGCACTAAATGTATTATTGTAAATTGGGCAAAAACCCGTGTTGATTATAAAAAAAAAAATAAAAAATAATAAAAATAATATATTCGCGTACTTATAACGGTTTTTTTCCTGCAGATTAGGTCTTAGGACGACCATAACATATATTACTATTTAATAAACGGCAGCATGATCATATTATTATGACATTCATAAAGTGCGGTTCTCTCGTGTTTCTCAATCGAAATCGGCGACAGTACTGTAATGTGGTTGTGCGGGAAAAAAATGTTTTAAAAATCATATTTTGTATTGTACGACGACGGGAAATATTTACAGCATGGCGTCTTTTGTCAAATCCATATACGACCATTGAGTATTTTATCAACAGTCATGTGCGCTCAAAAATACGGTTTTCTTTTGTTTTGTTTTGGTTTTTGTTCTGTAAGTGCGTTTAATCGATCTCGTATATTATTCAAACCCAATACGCGGGGAGGGCGATAAAGTAATAATACGGTTTACCGCATCCCGCGGTCCGCGTTGCGTCGTCGGTAATAAAATATTCAAAATCTAATATACTATATTTTGCACTTTAAACGCTATAAAATATTATGTCACAATAACGTAACGCGCACGACGAAGCGGTGTATGCATTATAACGGTGCGTGTCGAATATTCGACCACATCTGCCAGAGGTTAGCTGTCGCATATATACACGTGCGGAGCCGCCGCCGCCGCCGCAAGACGACTGCAGGAATATGCAATGTAGCCCTCGGCGGCGTCGGTCGGGGGAGGTATAAGTATGATATAATAATATTATCGTCGCACGCGGATATTGAATGTTTTCTCTTTCGCTTTATATACACCCCGCGTGTGCGCACGTATATAATAATATGTATACGTATTTATTGTAATAGAAAAATACGATATATCCGCGGGTGTAATCTATGCCGCTCACGGAGGCAGGTGGCCGTGGAATTTCGGTGCGTGGATAATACCTCATGTTTTTTTTCTAAACACCTCTGCGGCAGTGCGGGTGAGCACACCCACCGCGGGGTACTATATAATACTCTATTACATCGCCTTTTCAAAGGTCGATGTCACCCGGCGGCCCCGTCTCGCCGCCGTGTCAACTCAAATATCGGCCGAATACTAAACGGTAGTTGCTCTGCCCTGTGCTTATATTATACGTGTATTGGTATATGCGCACATTATGGTACACGTTATGTGTGCGCGTACATGCGCGCAATCAAAATATTATCAACGATTCGACATGACAATATAAGGAGGCGTTTTTGAAATCCGATCACGTTTTTAATATTTTCACCCGACCCTAATCACCCACGTCACCGCGCCACCGCCGCGGCCGTCCGTCACTATCACGCGGACTACCGAGAACAATTTTTTTTTTTTTTACCCATATTATTATTCCGATCTATCAGGAGAGAGCGGAGGAAAAAAAAACTTTTACGCGAAATTTAATAATAAGCAATATCAGAAATGCCATAAATAAGATTCGAAAAACAAACGAGAAAACATTACACTTACGAGGCCCGGTCACGTAACTTGTAGATTTTAGACAACTAATCAGAAACATTTTTTTGTATTAATATTATTATTAATATTTTTGGCCGACCTATTATTCCGAATACGGTAACTTATCTTTTTTACTCGCAGTCAAAAAGCCTACTGTTAAGAAGATACTATACCGTCATTCATACTGTTCTACCTTTTTGAAACTGGCAACGCACGAAACACCTAGCACCGAAAGAGAAAAACTTAATCCACTATCGCATACGGTAGGTATATTTAATTACATGGTTTTATTTTACGGCAAGATAGTTGAATTTCAAAATAAAATACACTGAGTAAAACAAATAATAGAGCATCTATGCTAAAAGTTAGTTCACATGACATAGGCTAGAAATTAGAAATATACTCTTCCTTCTCACTTTAGATTTTATTTCAAGTTGATATTTTACTCCAAGATCGTCTGTATGGATATACGGAGAAATTATGTCTAGGTGTCCCATATTTTGTCCACTACATGAGATACTGGATACTTTAATCTCAAAAATCTAAAATCAAATCAAAAAATCAAAATATAATAGCAATTATATAAAACGTATGAGTCGACATAAATGTATGATGTGGTTGATACGGATTAAAGTTCTTTCAAGAATAACTAACACATCCAAAAACCGTCTGTACGAAGTATGAAATGGCAGCCGTGTAAATAATATTAAGTTTGACGTTTTTATTTTACATTGTTCACAAGTTACCAAACTATTCTTTTTTAAATTTATATTCTGAAATGAAACTTTCTTTGAATATGCAATGGGTATAAGCACTCATCGTGACGATTCTCATATGTATATACGTTTATATGAATTAGCTACTAAGTATAGCAGCTATTAGCTACTTATGTTTCAAAAATACACTTTTTAAAGATTCTTGAAAAATGCATATAAATATCAGAAAAACTCGATGAGCGCGGTTAACCATCGACGTGTTATAGGTGGTACCTACCCAACCTGCAGCTCTGTTGGACCAACCGCGGTCGTCGTCAACGAAGTTATAAAAACAATGGGCACCTACTAAGAAGTCTGCGGCACGTGACCACTGTATGTACCTACTATAGGCGCCTAAAAATCGCCATGTCGTCCAGCATAGTGGACAGGCCGGCCTTATAAAGTTTATGTGCACAAAAGGTTTGGTCGGGAACAACCCCGAGAGAGCGTCTAACGATGCGTGCAGAAAACGAACTGTCCAAGAACGAAACGGTAAGTCAAGCAACCGCGAGAAGTAAAACATAATTGAAACAGAAATAATCCGTGTTGGCCCACAATCAGTCGGCGGAAGCGGATCGTTTCGGAACGGAATGCCCGCGGTACCACAGAAGGTAATGAGAGTGTATTCATAGAGGTGTTAATTAAATTCCCAGGGTAGGTATTTATTTAAATAAAATAACAATATTACTGCTGACGTTTACCGAGTGAAAAAGGTTGTACATGGTTAACGGGTGTTTTTAAAGAATTAACACTCCGAGTTTCGTGATTGCGCCGCATTCGTATTAGCATAATATTTTATAATAGACAGCGTGAGTGATGGAGTGAACTGAAACGCTGCGAAGGCACGTGTTTTCTTTTTTAAATATTTATATTATTCATGTATCCAATATTGCATTGCACTATGATCTCTTGATAAAAACACAGAATAAATACTATTATATTGTATACGCAGAACCTGTAAAATATTTTTAAAAAATATAACGAAACACATTACCTATCCGTATTTGTAAAGAGATTTTTGAACAAATGTATGTACGTTGTACGCGGTCCGACTAAAAGAATTATTTTGATTTCTTTGGTCATTGAACTTGTGACTGAAATTAGTTTGCTTACTGTTAAAAACGATTGTAATACAATTTCAAACAATCGCTTTGGAGTTAACTATTTGAATATTAATCGTGGGCGATAACGTTACGTATAAACAAAATAATACTATTTTGTTTAACTTGTTTAATTTGGGGTGATGCAGGGTATGCTTATGCTACCTAAAATTTATCAATATTGTATTTTGGTCAGATTTTAATTTTTCTGGACTGGATAATAATAATCTTTTTTTTTATTGGTCTTAAGTTTTGGCAACTATAGCCACTTGGTAAGCTTATTAATGTATCATCTAAATTAAATATCAAAATGTTGCGTTTATATTAAATACTGTTGTATGTGTGCTTGAAGATTTCAGGATTCGTTTTATTCTATTTATTTACTTATAAAGTAATTTAAAACTCTTGGGCTCACACACAAGTTCTCTTAGTGTGGCCCAGTATTTACTTATAAATATTTAAATTAAAAATAATTGCCAACTTAATTTTATTAGTTATGCAATATTCATAATATTATTATATTAAATTATATTATATTATTAAATTGAAAATATAAAGATTCTAATTTTTGAGCGTAGTGAAAATAAAACGTTTTTGTAATAACTTCATAGTGCAATATATACATGGCTTGTTGAAAATTTTTTTGAACTTCTTAATTGTTAGCATACTTTTCAAAAAGTTGATATTACGCTCTTATTGGTTTAACTCTGCATACAAAGAATCCAATTAAAGCATAAATGATCAAAAAAATATCATATACAATATCCTTATACAGCTACTCACCTCAAACTCTTATTATACTCACATTCGTTTTTAAAAGTTATCAAAACAAAACTGTGGTCTTTACTTCGTTCTTGTATGGTCATTTTTATTAGTTTTCTATTTATTTTCTATTTTTATTACTTTCATGCCAGACAAAACTGTTAAGTTATTCAATTATTGTGAAATTGTAAATCTATATAAAACCTATGAGTTCGTTGACAATAATTAAAACGGTACAAGTTTTAGTGTAAAATTCTGAGCCAAATCTCTAAACTTTTATAAGTTTGAGCTCAATTTCGCCATTGATAAATTACACTGTTCTGTCTGCACAATACAGGTACTGCTGTTAATATAACCATGTAAACAAGTATATTTTTTTATGTATTTTTAAAACGAATGTGGAGTAAGGGTTTAGGGGAGTCATTTATCTACACTTTACGTCATAACTTAAAAGGTGTTTGAGCTGCGTGACACTATTATTATTTTTTTTTATGGTTAAGGAAAATACAGTATTATTTCACAAAATAGATGATCATTTTTAACACTTTTTTTTAAACTTGTCACAAATACATATTTTGCGTAGTACAATTTCTTTCATCCATTATTGAAATAATGCATAATAAAAAAGTGGAAACTGGATAAATCCATACAATTCAAGCTTTTAAAACTTTTTCCAGTCCCCGTGTACTTCCATTCTTCTAAACGCCTATTGTGCTTCAAAAGCGCCTTAATGAAAAAACTTTAAAAGTCGACAAACATTTAAATCATTGCTGCTCGATTGAAACTGCAATAATGAGTGAACAGTTGGAAAAAAACCGCGAAATAAAGTGAAAAATTCAAATGTATATAATAATAAGCCTTTTAGGTCTTTGAACTAATCAATAACTTTATATCAAGGAGTAGGATATTGACTAAATAATAACTTTTTAATTAATCGGATTACTTCAAAATAACAACCTTAGAAAAATTGTTTTGATTTTCCTGGTAGAATAAATGTCTTTGTAAAGATTAATATTATTATTTAAACTCTCTAATATTGACTTATAACTTGATAATTTTACCATCAGTAAAATTTTTAATCAATCAAAACGTTACCGTGCATAAAACCGGCTTGTATATAAATCAAATATTGATTGTGAATTTTTAAATAAATACACACAATTGCAGAATATACATCGAACTTTTAACCTAATTGATTAATTATTACATATTTGTTGAAATATCCACTTGATTTTCCCTTCAATACAATGGTGATATTTGTACAAACATAATATTATGTTCATCGATTTAGATAATAATATTCATAACATATTGTAAAATTTTATATTCTACAACATTAATAAGCTATAACTGTGTATGAAATAATGAACCCTGTTGTTATAATATTGTAGTTATCTAAATTACTCTAAGCATGACAAACGGCGACGCTAAAACTTCACCCATTATTTAATTATTTTAAGATATCTCTAATAGATTATATTATAATCGCGTACCTATTATAATCAAATAATTTTATCATTTACAACGCGCAATCTTACTGTGCTAACACTTTCTATTAGTTTTCACTAACCTCAAAAATAAATCTAGTAAATGTAAGTTAAATTTGTGATAGATAGATGTACGATGTACAATGTACCGTACCTAGTACCAACTGATTATTTACATTACAATAATAAGGTTGTGAAATTTAGAAGTACCTACCCTATTTACGTTTATCGTTTTTCAAATTATTATTATTTTTTAATAGTATTTGGTAAAATCATTTTGTATCAACTATCCGTTTCAAAAATACATTTCTGTATTATGATTTACGAAACTTTCTATAGGCCCAGTTTAATATCAGGGTAACCGGCATATAATTTAAATCGTAATTGATTAAATTTGTTAAATTTGTATGTAAATGACACCGATCATGTTTGTTTTGTTATGTAGCAATTTAAATAAATTCTTAATAGTTTCCTGACTAAACTGCGATTTAAAAGAGTTTTCGAGTTGTTGAAATTAGTATTCAGATTATGTGTACGAACGTTTTCAAAACATGTTTTGGTCGCTATGGAATTATTTTTAAAACCTTTTCAAAAATGTTAGTCGGTAGTATTTAAATACAAAGTAGAATTTGTTTAAAAAATGGTAAAAAAGTAATCGTAAAGAGTAATAAATATTTAATGTTAGTTTAAACTGAAATATAAAAAATGTTGGAGTGTATTACATACATAACCAAGAACGAAGTAAACAGATGTAATGGATAGATTGAATGGAGCAATAATCAGCGACATGATGATAGTTAACGGCCGAGTATGGCGAGCTGGTGGCTCAATTAATCAAATCACATTAGAAGATTAAAAAAAACATTTTCCGTACTTAACATCTGGTAATCAGCCAGAAGATGTTCTAAATTCTCTAAAATTTTCATATAATCCAAAAACAATATTGTAGCCCTTTGAGACTATTTAATATTATGTTTAGCCTTTCACTTATTGTTTTGCTAGATAACACTTTGTCGTATTGATTAGAGTTATATAATGTGAATGATTTTTTTCATTACAGAGTTAGTGGGAAAAATTATACTTTGCATATTTGAGTATAATTAACTATAGGAGATAAATAATATTTAACCTTTTTTTCACATTGTAGAATATATTGAATTATTATCTATGGAAAAACCCTTAATTGTTCAAGAAAGGATTAATTTAACAATACAACAAATGCGTACTATAAAATTAAATTATTCAACTAAATCGTTCGATAACTTGTTTAACGCCATCAACATTTAAATAGTGAAATATTAATTATTTCTTACATATAATTTCAGCTAGTTCGTTGTATAGTTATTATCTGATACGATTTTCAATCAAATGCTTAAAAAACAAATAAAAGTAAACGAATGATAAATTAAATTATAGTTCTTTATTTTGCATATTTCATATGAGTTACAGTTAGCGATCTGTTAAAATATTTGTCATAGTCACATTGACAAATGGTTTCCGACCATCGCCGTAGAGCTTACCTAAATTGTATACAATAGTTAAACCGTTATTATTTCCATAATCGCCAACGTTCAAGAAAAACATAATTTCCAGGTTATTGTCAGCGTTCTTACAAAGGTGGTGGAAACACATTTTTTCATTTTTTATTTAAACCAATAAATCATTTTCAGGTTTTTGTTTTATTTATTTTGATACGTGGAGATTTAGAGCACAACGTAGATCCGGATTTGTACTCGAAAAAAACAAATGTCAGTCACCACAAGTTTTTAATAAAAATAATGATGTATTGGTCCGTTTCAACCCTCACAACTGTCTGCAAATTATTTTAATATGTACCGATGTCAACGGCTAAAAGAGATTCAAACGTTTACAAAAAATTTGGTTTAATAATTTTGACATTCCTATTTACCATTTTTTTTTTTATAGGTTAAAAACACTGATTGCTAAAAATCACCTTCCTTTACACTTTTGTTGAAGTTTACATTTAAGCCTTCTCTCGGTTGAATTTGTACAAAAAGGTAGTTTTTCGTACACTAAATTCATACAGACGTAATTTCATTCGTGATTTGATTTATTAACGTTATGTATATATAATATATATATATATATATATATATATGCATATTTTTTTAGAAACAAAATGGTTTTAAGTCCAGTGGATGTTTTTGAACGTTTACACTCGTTAGAGTTTAAATATATTTTCAACTACCCAACTGTCATATAATATCATGATACATGTGAAGCATTGCCAAAGGGGCCGAATGTAGCAAATTTCCTCGACGGTGTCAATATAAGGAGTTGAATATTTGTTCGTGCAAATATTACACAAATGCAATACACAAACGATTAGTTTAAAATATAAATATAAATATATTATAATATATGCATATATGCATATATGCATATATGCATGTATATAACTTACATAGTTACATACTCACATGTGACAATCAAAAGTTAATATTGCATTTACAAACAAGTAAAAAGACATAACATAACGATTATTGTGAAACAATATGTAGAGAAGTACATAGAATAGTGTCGTAAGTCTAAGTGCAGATTACAAAGTATCACAAAAGTTACGTAATATTATAGTTTGTGAAGCTTGGTAAGCTAAAAAAAAACTTTATAATATACTATGCATAATAATATACATGATAGGTGTGGTTTTGTATTTTACATTTTACGACAAAATAAATACCTTTTTTTTTACATCATGTACAATTATTTTTTCTCTTTTTTAGATTATAAAATTTTTGGATATTATGTAAAACTTTTTTTATAATTAAAAAATATTCAAACTTATGTTTTTAATAACTCATTATTTTCATAATGAGTGTATACTATAAGATCAATGGAAATAGTGAAAATCATTTTACTTTAATAAACAATAATTATGGATGGGAACAGTACCATTTACAGTGTTAATGCAAATATGATTTTCATGCAATGAAAATACTTACACCTTTTTTTTTTTTATTGAACTATTATATCATACTAGAGGGGATGGTTTGCAACAATACTTTTTTAAAAGTAACAAATATTACAAAATTATTCGTGTATTTAGTATTAATTAATTATTATATGTATTTATAAAAACTTTCATATATTTATGTTTCGGTTCGTCATAAAATGTTTTTCTGTATAGTAATTTTGCCATGTGGCTTACCGTACTTCACGCTAGTGTCAAAAAATGTCAAACTTATTCGTTTTATAATTTACAGTTTGTCCGGTTAATATTAAAATGTCGATAAAGTGCCTTTTCGGATTAGCTGCCTGGACGTTGACATGTTTAATGCGTTATCCAAAAGGTAAAAAAATCGTTCCAATTTTTCGTGTTTCTCGTATATCTGACACGCTTAATTATTGTTAGTCGATGTTTTTACAGGTTTATTCGTCCCCCGAGATGAAAAAGAAGTTGTCTCTAGACGATAAGGGCAGATGTTTCTCGGTGCAAATAAATAAATCTTTTTTGTACTGAAAAACCGTATCCTACTGCAATCTCGACTAACGTTCTAGCCGTTTGCGTTTAAATCATTTGTTCTCTGCACTCAATCGTCATTGTTTTAATAATATAACCACCGAACTAAATCAGGTTCATTGAAGTTACGAGAAAGTAGTTATTTCTAAAAGCATTTGATCGAAATTGTACAACACTAATCGTTGGGTATTGTCTCTTCGGGATATCAACAACTGAAATTTAATTGTCGAAAAAAAATTGTTTTGAAATATAAATAATTGAATAATAATTTGTATCATACAGTAAAAAATGAAGGCATACTAATATTGTTTTTTTATGATAAAATTAAGGTGTACCTACAACATTTGAAGGGTTGTTGAATAAGATAGTATTCATTAAATAAAATATTTTAATGTTATATAGGTACTCGGTATTTATACTATCGAATTTTGTCTGTTAAATTAAAGACATGAATCATGAAAATTAATTCACTATTTTATATGATGAAGCTAAAGTTCAATCTAATTCACAAAAACGAATTGAAGCACGATTTCAAAAACGGTGTTTTTTTTCTATTTGTATAAATTAAATACTATTAACGAGTCCTCTCTATAGGTCCATATCCATCAGTATACGATTCTTAGGCAATGAAAAGAAATGGTGTGCTTTAAACTTTGTTTTATATTAAATTTTTTACTGAATGTCGGGAAAATTACAAAAATAACAGTTTTTATTTTTATGCAGTGAAAACACTGAAAACTGTTAGATATGTTTTATTTTCACTATAAAAAGTTATTACTCGCTTTTAGTACATTTACGTAAAGCTTAAATTAGACGAAATTTGATTGAAACCTCAACAACAACCTTGAAACTTTAATTTTATTTACGTCTCTCATCTTTGTTAAATAATAATAATCAAAACATTTTTACTAATCTTAATTTAAGGAAACGTATTTTATGACACTGAACTAAAATAACCCAATAAACAACTGCGGTTGTGTCGTAGTGTCTTGATGTTTATGATTAATTTAAAATTAATTTTGTCAACAATGAAAAGAATAATTTGCCACTCGTCAAAGGTTTGTGAGATATTGAAAATCTAGATAAAAATAATAACTCAGAAAATCGATTATTATTCATGACGGTCGCGGTGGGACAGCTGAGTATGATATATAAAGAGAAGCGCCCAAGGCGATTTAGGCGATCCTAATGGTTCAATCCCGATTTTCTTATTTTTTTTTTTTTTGAGATTCTTCTGAAGTATTTTCTTAAGCTTTCATGCATGAATATTACATAGCGGATTACTGATATCAATATATTCAGACGAGAAGAGAATATAATTTATCGAAGGCATGGAGAAAATTAAATTTTTCGATACGTTTTAACTACCTATCAAACCCTTCGAAAACCATCTTTGCATTATTTATTTTTCGAAAACTTGAAAGAACAAATTCTTTTTTTGCCAAATCCGAAAATCACATAACAAAATAAATTATAGCGTACTTATGTATTTAAAAAAATTTTTTTTTAACATTAACACTCGAAACAATTACATAATCGTAGGTTTTAGAAAACTCCAAATAAATTATTTTAAAATGTCCTTATTTTTTTTTATTTCATAGCCTAAAGAGATAGATGAATAATAAATGTGGGTAGGAGATAAAATATAAACATTTTATTTTACAGTATAGTGTCGACGCCGCCTTTACCCACCCGATTAATTTAGGACATCAATTTGAATGCCTCGCAGATAGTGATAACAAAATAAAGTGACGCTACGCAGTCAAATGCAATGTGTTTGAATCATTTAAGCAACTTATTTTCCGATGAAAAATCGGTTACATTAATTTTAAGTACTTTGTTTTAGTTGTTTTTTTTTTATGTTTAAGCACAATTGATAGTTTTACCTACTCAACATCTTGCGAATTCCGTAAAATATTTCGTCGTATATTTAACTACAGCACTATTCTGGTTGTTGTATATGGGCACCATTTTCCGTTGTCCGACCACAGCCGTAGTAATTTTTTAATTTCTAAATGGACATAATATAATGTTATTGTAGTTGGTGAATTGGACAGACACGTCTAAGTCGCCCGATTAATAAACATTATTTAATAGCATTATACTATAATATAAAATACTTAAATCAATACACTTGTATATAATATAGTATGTGCATTATAAATATAACGTACCATATTTTTATATTATACGTTTATGTGTACCTCCGTATGTATATAATATATACATTTACAGCACTGCGGCGGATCATTAAATTTTCATTAGGCTTAAATATTAAATCTGTCCTTCGCCAAATGAAAGCGGCAGGAAAAATATAATTCCATTTACTTGACGCGAAACCAACACAAATTGCTTATACGTCGCAGTTGACGAACACGAAGAAATCTCCCATAACATAATCAAAATATAATATATATATATATTTTTTTTATGTATTACATTATAGTACTATTTACGACGAACACACGTAGGAGCAAGCAGTAAATAATATCTCGAGAAAGAATTTTGCTGACTCCGGCGGTGGAACGTTACTTTATCGAATAATAAATTGAGATATTTCTATGACGTTATAGATTCAAAGCGAGGTATCTATATACATATACATATATTGGTTTCATGACGAGACGCGTTAGATACAATTTTAAATTTTAATTTTCAGACCTGCAAAACACGAACACAAGATGAGCAGACCACAGATTACTGAAGGAAAATAGAAAACTTTTGTTTTATATAAATCATATCGTCGAGCTTTAAAATAATATATCAAACAACAGTTTTAGAATGTTATCCTTTTTTTTTTTTTTTTGAAAAAATAAACAAGTCATAGTCGAATGATTTAGTTTTCATCTATACTATATTATTTACGGTGAACGGATCAGTATTTCGTTGGGGACAATCAGGTGATTATTTGAAATAATGCGAGATTTCGGTAAGACTCTATTATTCGCTGATGTGAAATAAATACATTTGTATGCATTCGTACCTAGCTTATTAAAATAATTTATGTGGATTCAAAAAAAAAAAATAATCTACCTGTTACTTATTTTTTACAGCGCAAAGTATAAAAAAAAACATTTTCACAACTACAAAATGTCATTACTGTTTTATTCAGTGAATTCAGAAAATGAGTTTGTTATTTCCACCACGTTCCAGAGTGTTTCAAAAAACCGTACTTTAATAAGTGAGTATTGTACTATCACATAAATCACGTAATTCATTATTCGCCATGGAAGTATAGGCAGGCAGGCCGGCGAACACAAGTTTAGAACTTACTATGCGTACTGATTCAATCAATTTTACGGCTGTTGTTTTAAAATTGTTCACCATGACCAAGTATCTTGTTTTTGGTTTCGTCCCTCGAGCGTAATACTATCTAGTTAAAATTTTAAAATTCATACTTCTCTCCAGAATCTCATCTCTGTCTCAAGCTGTTTTCGACATGGAATTAAAATTCTTTATCTTTGCCGCCTTCGAGCGTAGCTATGTAAAACATTATAATATGTGCTCATATATTATTAATCATTAAAGATTTTCTCATCGTTATTATTACTGTAATTTTCGGCACTCATAAAAATTCAGCATATTGCTATATGATGAATTATTGTTATTGAAATAAAAATTAATGATAATACAATATAAATGCAAAAAGCACAAATAACTAATAATTTGATATCTTTACTTTCATGTCAGAATAGGACTGTACAGTATGACGATCGTGTCATTTGTGACGTTTATGAGAACATGCATTATTTTGTAGCACTGAATAATATTCAAAATCTCGAATTGTTGTTGAAATCGTGTAACCTAAAGTTGTTCCCAAATAAAACATAAAAAAAAATAAGAAACCATTTAAACATAATATTTTTATTTTCTCGAAAACACGTTTCTTTGCCTTCAAATTTGATTCAACGAGCATAGTGGTCTTTTTCTTGATTTTCATTGCTCGAAATCTATTAAAAATTGAGCATAATATAATTTATTTATAATTTATAAAATTTTAATTATATTATAATGATATAATCATTTCAACTGTTATAATAATATTCTGAAAACGCTGTATAGATTCTCGCTTATAGACGCGGCGTAGAGGCGCCACAGGACGTATTTAATAATATTAAACGGTACCTATATAGTAAAGAAAATATATTCAACAAAGCATTGTTCAAGTTTCGCCGAAACCGCGGCTTATTCGCGCGGAAAAGTCATATTATTAAATAATAATTGAACGCGTATTTCCAAAGTCGCTTTTTATATCGGTTTATGTCGGCATGGCGTTATACATTTCGTCGACAGGACCGTAGTTTTGCCAGGGCGTTGATTAACGTGGATATTACTTGCAGAATAACGAGTGCGGATCGAAAGAGACCGAGAAAATTAATTAAACCGTCTTTCTAGCCGTCGCGATGTTGCATTGCAGCGTTATATTACCACATTGTTATTATTATAACAGCGCACGCGCTTTTATAATAATGTACACTATTATTATTGTTGTTGTTATTATTATTACTATGGATGTGTAATAGAAACGGTTTTTCTTTGCAACAATGTAGTTCACCTGTGTGAATATATTATTATTATGTATAATAAATAATGTTTTATCGGCGTGTGTTATTAATGCGAATACACGGGTTCGCCGCCGGCGACGGCAGATCCGACGGGTTAGGTATTAGCGCACACAGCAGAGATCTCATTTCTGGCCTCGTCGGATTTGCATCTCGCCACGGATAAAAACAAGCGCGTATTGGGTGGAAAAAATTAGCATTTATGTACACCGCAAGGCGATAATATTGTGTAGGCGCCATGGCGACTACGGTAGACGTACGTACATGGCGGAAACGGTTTATGTCGAGATGAATACACAGCAATAATAATTATTGTTCTCACACGTAGCACAACAATTCACCGGCACCCCAAGCGCCGGAACACAAAAACTTACATAGGTGCGCCTACCTATATATTGCAAGGACAGAATGATATTGATATAATAATGATAAAAAGATGATCTTACGCGAGACAACAATAAGGCTAAACCTCAAAGTAGGATGTTTTTTTTTGATTGTATACTGATTAAGTAATCGCAAGCGCGAGCACAGAGCACGACGACATCCTAATTGTTAAATCGTCCGGTGATAATAACAAAATCACAAAAACGGATAGGTATACTTACAATAGTAGTATATTTTAGTTCCTTCTTTACCCTCCTCAAATCCGGTGAATCTAGTCAGATTTTACCCCGCCCAGCCTATGATTTGAGGGATTTTCCGTACACACCAACCCCCCCCCTCTCCCCACCATCAAATATATAAAAATTAAAAATAATAATATTCTGCGTTGGAAACGATAAACTGGGGGATTTAACTAGCATATTTTAGAAAAGCTACCTACTGTATGCTGTAGATGTTCTGATTGTATGGGAGGGGGGCCGGCAGAGAAGGGACCGGGCGTGTATGGAAAATAAATCGAATCATGGGCAGGGCGAGGTAGTCGGATTCACCGGATTTGCGGTGGGCACAGAAGGAACTAAGACATACTACTTACAATTTCCCATAAAAATATAAGAAATTATGGTATGAAAATTGTATTTCTGGTGGCGGAAATGGTTTATGTAGAGATGAACACTTAGCAATAATCGTTATTATTATTTGCAAACGCACCTCAACGATTCACCGGTACCTATGCACTTACATAACTGTGTAACTAACCTAAATGTATTTATTATATTGCAAAAAAACAATTAATTGATATGATAATTATAAAAATATGATTGAACGTTCGGCAACATGTGACCTGATGTTCGATGTTTTTTGCATGTACTGGCTTACGACCACAGAGCGTCACGTCCTAATCGTTAAATCGAGGTTATGAGTAATAACAAATTACAATAATGCATGGCACTTTTTATTTCACATCAAAATATAATATAAAAATAAAATATGACGGTAAATATTGCATTTTTAGTTGCAATTCCATGTTAAATCTTAAAGCCTATACAAACTATTGCAGGTGTATGTATTTACTGTATTTATACAGTTATATAATATTATACAGGTACTCGCAAATGTTCAGATTTTTGGTTATTCTATTAGAAACCACAAAAAAGACGATTATTGGCTTTTAAAATACTCAAAAACAAGGAGAAAGTGTGTGATATTAAATTAAAAATTTAATGATCAAAAAGAGAAATCACAAAATGGGAGGAGAATAGCATGTTAGTATGTTAAACGAGTTCATATAATTAAATTTATATTAAATTAGGTTGTACAGTTTTGACAGTTAAGAAATTAAAAACCGTTTTGATGCCCGTATGATCCAATAGTATGCCAAATTTTTTTTGAAGTTTATCAGCTACTTTGCTGCTCGCTGTAATGTCCCCGTAGTATTAGAAGTGGTAAATTATGTGTTTGACATGGAGTATTTCTCCGCATGTGTGACATTGATACCCTGGTAACACTGCATAGACATGAAGAGTCTGTGGGTCAAACATCTGTGACCTATTTAGAGACTATTTAGAATAACTTCCTGTCATCTGAATAATGAAACAGCTGTACTATAACTAAACTAAACCACCAATAAATCGACTATTGAATATATCGTGGCCTGCAAATATTTTGGCACCAAAATTAAATTGATACAATTAAATTACACTCCAAGTTTCAGAGATGTCTACGCTATGTCATTCATATCAATGAATTAATGTAATATAGTATTTAGGTGATAAATAAGAACAATAAAAAGGCATTTAACATATTTTTTCTTACATTTTTAATAGGTACCTATAGATTGAAATGAGCTCAATTACCGACCTATTTTTTCTACCTAGGCAAATATGACATTGTTAGTTATATTATAATTATTAGTTAATAGTTAGTAGTATTAGTACTATTATAAAAACAATTTGATGATCGAATTCTGTACCTATAGTTAATGTTTAGGTTAGGTCACTGAGATTATAATAAAATATACCTACTGAACGTTTAAAACTAAATAATAATAAGTTATTAATTCAATTACTTTTTTACTTCATGAGCATATTTTATCTAAAATAATATTTAACGTTTATTGTCACGTTTACCAATTTTGCCGCATTAATGTTTACGTTTACATCACACGACTTTGATTTATAGTTTAACCTATCATGATACTTATACCGACTAAATTAACCCACAGCAGCGATGTAGTGAAATTGCATAACTATAACGCCGTATCATCTAAATTTTCAGTTTCAGTTTTTCACAGTAATGTAATATGTAGATTGTAGGTATATTGATTGATATCGAATAATATCTTATTGTATAAGACAGAACTTTTCTCTAAATTTAAGTTGATAAAATCGTTTTCTATAGTGTAAATCTAAAAGCTTGAAGTTTTAATTCGAGGTATCTTATAAGGTGTACTTACAGCAATTCAAAATATCAATAATATAGATTGTCACTTTGTTTATTTTTATAAGCGTTAGAAGTTCAAATTTTGAAGAAATTCATTAATCACTACTTTGAAAACGTTATGAAGGAAAAATATTCTTGACAGTAAGTTGGCACTGTTTTGAAGATTTGTGAGATGGGTGTTTCTATAAATTAATATTGACATTCTAGAAAGGCTCGTTAGACGGCCACGAACAGATAATATTGTTTAAATTGTCAACAATTTACGAATTTACAATTCAACAAATTCATAGCTTTTCCCCGAAAAATAAAATATATTACTAAATAATTTACTGACATTTGATAAAGGGTTTTCTTTTTTAAATTTTAAATGTACTCGCAATGCCAATATTTTAATATAATTTTTAGATTGAAAAGAGAAGTTTCATTTTTTAAGAACCAAAAAGAAAAATAAACCGAAATCTTAAAGATCATCAAGGTATTCCAGACCCTGTATTAAAGTGAAAATTTTTTAGGCGTAGTAGAGTAAAATGGATTTATGTGCTCGGCCATTGCGGCCAAAAATCGTTAGACCGTAACGTACTCGACGGGATCCAATCAGAAGATCGGATTTTTCAGGCCGGTCACCCGGTCACCGTGTCCCTCGTAGCGCAGTGATCATTTCGGTGCCGACGAATTTTGCCAGCTGGTTGGCCGGCGAAAAACGTCACTGTCTGTTTACCACAATCTTAATCTATACATACGAAAATCTGGCCGTTATATATGCTATCTTTACGAAAAAAATACAGTGATGTAGCCGTTCTTTACGACGGTATACAATAATCTAAATATCAATACTCTATCCGTGCGAGAGAGTAATCGAGTAATCAAAAAGCGCTCTCTATGTTGTTACTCTTTCCACACACTCATTCGCGGTATTCTAAGACCGTAAACTCATTGCTTGTCAAGTAGTCTAAGGTGTATGGGAAAAATCTGTTTGTAGCCTAGGGCGTCTGTGGTAATACATAATAATAGATTAGTTTCAACTAAAAATTCTATTTTTTTATTTATCCATTAGTCATTACAAACTCAATAGTTGACCACGATGAACTTTCTTTTCATATAGGTCCCCTTGGTAAAGAATTTTCACTTCATCCACGAGTGCTATTGCAACACATGGGAATTTTTTTTTTTAATAATTATTACAACGACGTGCTCATCATATTTCCTAACCTTAAACTTTTCTACTTTTACTAAATTTTACGACGCGGTGATTGCAGACGGAAAGTCGACCGTAAATTACGATGATGCATCTCAAAAATGGATTCGCCGGAGCGCGTTCCATTTTCGTCCCTATTAGGTGTCACACACAAATATCTCTTTACAGACTTCACTTATTTTAGTGAGCTCACGAAAGATCGTCTAGAACGTCACAAGCGTACCACCGTAATGACATGTCTGGAGCCCTTCGTTTATGCAATTCACCGTACTCTACACTTCATTACTCATCGCTAGATTTTGAATATTGCATAATTTAATAATATACAGCCCTTTTAATATTACAAATTACAATGTCTATGAAGAAGTAATGAACATTTTTTTTTTTTTACTTTCAAATTTTTTTTTTAGTTTTGTAATGTGGTCCAACCATTCGCCAACAATCATACAAAAATGTATAATAGAGCTGTCCGAAAAACCAACACACATCACTGCGTTTACTTTAGCTTGCCATGGTGTCAACGATTTTCCACAACAAACGTTCAGTAATAATGTGCTTTTCTAATAAATGCAATCACGACCACCATGGTCAAACACCAAAACGGTCAAACCGGTTTCTTAAACTCTTGAGATGTTTTTACGGATAACCCGTTTACTTATTTAACCTAACGTTTAACCTTTTCAGATATTCAATTTTAGTATTTACACGATATCATAAATTAATGTGTAGTAGGTAGTATATTTTATTCTACCTATTATAACGTGAGACATTATTTTATATTCTAATGTACCATTCAGAAACGTGTTGCCGAGTCGCGTATGTGATGGAAATATTCGTCACATTTATCGCCAGATATGGGCTAGTGACACGATACCGCTAAAAGGGGAACGAACGTATAATATATTACTTTCGTGTTTAGAAGACATACATATAGCTAGTAGGTGTAGGTAATAGTCTTGGCGTAACCTTTGCGGATGTTTATAACACAATAAATGCATAGAGTATGAAAGTGAAATGAAGAGTTGTGAAATTACAGCTACATAAGTAAGTAACTAGTAAGTGTAGGCACATCTACGTAGGCATGTGTATGCGTGTTTACTTGGAGATTAACAACGTGTAAATGTTTGTTACTCACGATGTCGACGAGAAGAACTAAACATATAAGTGACTTAATTAAAAACACGGCGTATTTGAATAATTAAGCGAATACTAGGGTATATGTAATAATCAGCATACCGTTGGTACGAGGAAAATGGCGTAAGTCGGGTGTGCTAAATAATATAGCCGAGTGCGCATGTATCGCGCGGCAAGCCTTTTCGAACCGAACTATGACTTGCCGATATTTAATGGAACGATACGTCAGCTGCTGTGTATATCGCGGTGACATTTGGCCAACCCCAATATGTATACCCATAATGTAAATTGTGTCACCAGAGGTACCGCGAAAAGACAGATAAAGTAAAGTTAAGGACCTTTCAAAGGAATAATCACAGGATGGAATCACGGGTGAATGCGTATAATATAACGGTGTGATTCGAAAATAAGATCTATGTTCACACTATCTGCGGGGTTAAGTTTTGAACAACGGGCAAAAGGTAGTCCATTACCAATGAAAGAATGTTCACCCTGTATGTACAATAGCTATATCTCGTATAATATACTATGAAATAGTCACCGGCGGGACCAATGCAAACACCGCAGTACAAATTACAAACTTTAAAAGGCGTATAAATTACACAAAAATAATAAATCTTCGTGCGCCATCCTGTAATAGTTCTTAGATTATATTTTTCAATATTTCATTTACTATTAAACGGTTTAACTGTTGGTGGGAAACATAAATTATCGTCAAAAAAAATGCTACCTAGGTAATAAATAAGTCAGCGGTGTCGACTTCTACTTCTCCGTATTCCAACCGTTACATAAATTACACCGGACAACAAGAGTGCGTAATATAAATTAAGACGAAAAAGAGATACATATTATTACAAATAGCGCATTTTTAATATCTGTCGTTTGCCCAAACACTGTAAAAAGTGAATTATGACGGAATCCTAATTTTTAGTACGTATTATACAATATTATTCACCAACATATTATTATCGTCTTGGTATAATATTTGACTGATTTATAAAATTGTATTTTTACTGACTATAAAATAACACAATACGAGTTAGAGAGGAATAACAACAAGTACGTCTACCCGTTGTTCGATTTCCACGTCAATACATTCTGTCTTGGTAGACTTTGAAAATATAATTTTTGTTTATGGGCCATAACATCAACATTTGTTACCAGTAGATAACGATAGTCGAATAAAAGAGACATTTATGATAAGCATATTATTTGATGGTTGTAAGTAAAATTTTGGGACCTCGAGATACAATAATAGTAATAATATTATAATCGCAGGCTTAATGTCGAAACCGTAGATGAATACACGGCGGGCAACGACGTCCTACAGCCCCTTAAGATAAGAAATGAAAGGGACATTTTCCACAAATTTAAGACGACGTAGAATTATTATCACCTCTAACCTCGTAAATAGTAATATAATATTTAAAATCCTTATCATACTTATTCGTTTTTATAATTGTTTAATATTATTATATTTGTACAATGTACTTTTTGCACATATCTATTACCTACTATTATACCTGCGCGTAAAATTATTTCCACGCATTCTGTGGGGCCGACAAATACGTTTTTTGTTTTTCATTTTTTTTTTTGTAATAATAATTTATATTAAAATAATACGACCGAAATAATCATATTATGTAGTAAAACCGCGATACAAAAAATGTAACTACAATATTTTCCTTTATCAACAACTACGGTTTTATTTTTAAAAAAAACATACGGAATGTAGGTGTAAACATCGTTACAGCTGGTTACAATATTATGCATACAAACATGGGTACACGCAACAAAAATATAATAACTGCGTTGTTGGTACAATAGTCCTCTATATACACCGAACACGATAATTAAAACGTTTTCGTAAATATTCATTTTAACGAGTGTTAAATTAAGCTTCATATTAAGAACTTGGTTTTCGTACCGATTTTTTTTATTTTTACTATAATCTCAGTTAGTTATTAATTTTCCTCGAATTTCTTACAAATATTACCACCGATGTTTAATCTGGGTATTAATTAAAACACACAATAAGAGTAAACATCAATATTTGCATTCATGCAATACTCCTGATTTATTCAAACCTTGTAATATTAGTATTCATTAATTTTTATATTATTGCCTAAAAAGGCATAATTAGTCGTTTAATTAATTAAAACGTTCAATAGAAAATTAAAAATTAGTGATTTATTTATGTTTGATGAGTATAAGAAGGCTTATTATATTATATTATTGCGCGTTGGTTTATTAGTTGAAAAAAAAACATTACGATAAGTTGTCAAATTTTGTACATTAATGTTAGTGGGTTCAAACATCCCTCGAAATGTTTTCAAGCAATCTTTTTTTTCTACATTATTTTGTATTGACCACTCCTCGACTATATTGATTTTGGCGCATTCCACACAATAAAATTCACGTATACGGCTTATATATTTATAAATTTATAATATACTTTTGTGTAATATAATGTACCCACCTATAACGAAAACTAATATTACAAAACGTATAACATGTATAAATTATTTTTTCATTAAATAAGGAATACTAACAACATATAATAATTTTAAATGTAGGTTCTAAATTTTTAACTATCGGGGAAATCAGAATTTTAAATAAAAATGTTTACCGTTTTACTTAAACCTATCCTTGCTGTATCCACCAGTACCATGGGTTCTTTCATTATTTACTTCGCAGTAGTTTTCTTCACGTCTAGTGTTTGATTATTTAAATATTTCTTGGAACATAACATAATACTAGCGCAATACAAACTGTATGTCGATAGTCAGTGTAAACTCTCGACCTCTGTATCAAAGACTTACACGTTTTCTGTTGAAAATGTATATTTTAACGATTTTTTAGTCGTTAAAAATGTAACATTGATTTTCACGCTCGAAAATCCAAAAAAAAAAAATAGTTTTTTGTGTTTACAAAATGTATTTTTTTATTAATTTTTATCAAAATAAACCTCACACATAAAAGTGGCTCGGTCAATAACATTTTATGAATATCTAAATTTCGAAGGCCTGGTTCAAACACAAAAAGTGCAAACAATTTTGAAAAAAAAAAACAAATTTTGATATTAGAAAAAAAAGGAGCAAACTTGCTACTAAAAAAAAAAACACATCGGTCAGGAGACACATAAATAAGGAGGGGAGGACATTTTATGAATATCTAAATTTCAAAGGCCTGGTTCAAACACAAAAAGTGCAAACAATTTTGAAAAAAAAAACAAATTTTGATATTAGAAAAAAAAGGAGCAAACTTGCTACTAAAAAAAAAAAAACAACACATCGGTCAGGAGACACATAAATAAGGAGGGGAGGATACGGAATGGCTATTGGGTGCAAATTTGTACGTCTGGCTACTGGTCGCCTCCACAACGTTCCCACGACCGGTCCCGCGGACGGACGAGCGTCGACGGGCGAGTTTGCTCGGAAGAGTGACGACCTTGCCCAGCCGGCGAGGCCAGACCGAGACGGCCACGGGAGCGATGGTCGACGGCGACAAACGGCGGCGGCTAGTGCGCGAAGTTGGGCGCTTTGATGGTCGACGGTGACGACATTGACGACGGACGGCGGAGACCCGGCACGAGTGGATCGAGATTTGGCACCTGCGGAATCGGCGGCGATCGCGATGGACAGGCGACCCGGCCGACTTGGGATTAGCACGGGGCGAAAAGGCGATCGTCGGCGGACCGCGGCGCAACGCACCGCAGACCTCGACTCACGGTAATTTTCGCCCTGGCGCCGTCCCTTCAGCCGCGTCTTTGTCCCTGCAATGACCGCCGGCCACGAAGTCTCGCGCGCCGCCGTAACCTGAAACTCTGATCGTTTCCGCGGGTCCGGCGCCGCTGACTTACGCGGTCCTAGCACTTATCTCTACCGCTCTCCTGTGCCCCAAGTCTCCACCGCCGCCGTAACGAGTCGCCATCGCCGCCGTCACCGTCGGTACCGTCGGGGCGGGATCGTTGCCCACGCCGGTACCTCTACTAGCCGCCGTGCCGTCGTCGTCGTTGTCCGTCGCTCCTCGCGGCCATACTGCGGACGGACGCTCGCCGAGCCGCCAGAGGGTCTCGCGTGTCACTACGACCGATCGCACTACGCCCGTGAAACTCGTCGCGCCGTGGGTGGTCGGGGAACGTGTTCGGGCGACATACCGCCGTGCACCTTCCGCGCTCTTTCCCGTACCCTCCCCTCATTTCTGTCGCCGTCTTCCAACCGACGTAACTTGCCCAAGGGGGCTTGAACTACTCGGAGCTGCGGACGGTGGTATCGCATCGCCAGCAACACAACACTCGAGAAATACGTTTTATGCGTTTCCAGCCGGCGGATAGTCTACTCCTGCGGGGGGAAACGCATTTCCCGGGTGCTGCTGACGGGTCCATCACCCAACCGACCAGCTCTCCAAAGCTGTTCGTTACTGCCATGCCTCTGGCCGGCTCAATATCTTCACATAACACTCCAGGCACTTGTACTTCGTCGTGTGGTCCATTCTCGAAAATCGGGGTGGGATCGACAGGCCCCAACTCCGAGAACGGGGCGTCGCCACCCGACGGCGTACCGGCCAACGAAATGATCGATTCCACGGCTTCAATGACGGCATCGCCTTTTTTCAGGCCTGTGATGTCGAGAGGTGCGTCCTCGGGGTCCGGAGTGGGATCGACAAGCTCCGGGTCCTGGGACAGCGGCGCGTCGCCGCTCGACGATTGATCACCGGCCAAGAAAATTGGCTCCTCGGATTGTTTTGCCTTTTCGTCGTCTCTCATCTGTACTGCGTCTCCGATTGGTGGTGCGTCTCCGAGTGGTGCTTGCCCGGGAGCCGGAGTGAACTCTACGGGCTCTGGATCTGGCGACAGCGCGTCGGCACTCGAAGTCGAATCACCATCGATGGCTGACAGGAGTGCTGCTACGACTCGTACTAGGTTTTCGTCATTTTCGTCATCATAATGGCCGCTCATAATGCCCACAACGATTTCTTCGAGAATTTCGAGTAGTGTGGCATTTATAACGTTGATGTTTTTAGCCATTTTTTTACGTGTGCGTAAATAGTGTATAGTGGTTGAATTGAGGATTGCTAATGAAATAAATACATAGCTTCCAAAACAAAGACCGGTAAATTCGAAAATCTCCCAGACGACGACGTGTGTTACTAGCCAGCGTGTACATTTATCGTTCTCGTTATTTTCCTAGAGACGCATATCATTTTTGATATATTATAATATAATAACGTTGAGTTTTGGTATTTTATTATGTATTGTTCTGTATTCGATATTTACTTTAGGTGATCTTTTTATGTAAATATATATATCACATTGTGCTTCTTCTAGTTTAACTTTGAAGGGACACACACGTTTTTCAATAAAATCGAATACTAAAACGACCAAGCGCACTTATTATCATTGTAATGCAATATAATTTTAAAAATGAATTGCACTTTTACCTTTAATGTAATACTTTTATAGTAAATGGTAAAATCTATATATACTATGTAGGACGTAGGTACAATATAGAGAAGCACAGTGAATCCTTCGAATTCGGTACTAATAATGCTAGTATTATACTTACAACTATAGTTAATATTACTAGCTTATCCTATAGTCTATGATCCAAACCACCACTAGGCGGGTTAGGTTAGCTAACCATTCCCGATACACCGTACCTAATCACGGACCTTACATCACAAAACAAGAACTGTGTAGAACAACAACACTACGAGCTATGTAACAACATCTTCAGGCCATCTATGCGCAGGCGTTCTCGGCATATAATACAAGAACTCAACCCGCCGCCACCAATTTCCCAGGTCAATTTATTTTACAACTTACAATTTACGTGCAAATACGGAAGTCAACGAAAGTGCCAACCGGTCTCTAAACCACTTATACCATGAATTGACATGATGCGGAAAACGTCTCGAGCGAACAAAATCTATGAAATGCATTTTTGAGCAGATCGGACTTACCATATAATGGGTATATTATGGTAATAATTTATTATACAGACATAAAATCGGCCCAGTATGCTTTATACTCGGCAATAACAGTCGGTCGCGCATCCGATGCCCTGCCATTGCCTTCTTACCTTCAAACGTTTTGAAAAGAAACTATATTATATAGGTAACCTGCACCAAAGTCATAGTCTGATTTGGTTAACAAACTGTTACCCCCGTGTGGAAGCCGTCGCAGGCCGCCGGCGGTGAACAATATTATTTACTTGGTAAATTTGAAATTAACAATAAATCTTAAAGATTTGAAACGCGTCTTGGCTCATTATTTTATATAATTTATATAGGACGTTTTTAACGTTTGTAGTTGCTTTTCACTTAGCGGTATAAAGTGTTCAAGATTTACCTATGTTTTCATTTAAATAAAATATATGGTTATGTGTATTATTTTGTAATTTTATACCCACTTTATTCATCAAAGTCCAAGAACTGAAGCTTGATTTTACACGAAGTCGAATAAGATTATTAACGTCATACGGTATAGGTACCTACAAAATATGATTTATGAATTTTTTTTTTTTATTGAAATTTTGTAGTTTACAATTAATCTGGACAATTAAGATCTACGAATTATAATATATTATTATTTTTTTTAAAAAAAAACTTTACAAAAACATTGTTAAATCAACAATAACCAAACATAGAATCGAAATGAATATTTATAACAACCGATTTTTCATTAAGTTGACCGTGGAAAAACGGTTAAAAGGAAATAACGAGGGGCGTTAAAGAATTTCTTATGTAATTTAATTTAAATTATTAATGGCAGTAGTATAAAGGTTGAAACTCGTGGTAAGACGAGAGGCTGAGAAACATTTGTGACTCATGAAACCGCAAATCCACGAGAAATCGTTTATAGAAACAATAATATAAGTTTGGTTACCGCTATGACTTAGGTAGAACACATATTTGTCAACGGTGTTGGATTTGTTTAGCTGGTTTATTTTTGGGGCATGTGTGTGACGAAGTATAGTATTTTTCAGTTACATATGACCATTGACCATATGTATGCCGTTTTTAGTAGCCGGAAAAAGAAAGAGGTGTCAAAGTTCTAGATATTTAAGTCACAATAAAAAAGTATGTGGTTAAAAAGTCCGAGACATTAAAATGAAAAAAGTAAAAGTCTGAAGTATAAAAGTCCATGGTAAAAATGTCATGTACAAGGCTCGCATACATTTTTATATTATTATATATTGATCATATTTTTGCTGAACAATAAAATTATTATTACAATACACGTTGTAGCTGTAAATATTAATCTTTACGTCAAGTAAATAAATAAATAAATATGTTTAGTTTCATCGCACTACCACCAGCAATACATTTTAAAATGTCATATTCATATCACGCGATATTCTTTCAATTTCAAACAATATTAGACGACGCAGTGTGTGTGACCAAAAATAAATATATGTACATTTAGTTGCTTAAATAAATTTTACCCATATTTTATCAACAAATTAAATGTTATATTACCAAATTTAATTAAAAATAATCATTGCAATGGTTTTTTATTGACTAAAAATATTATAAATTTGAATTCGAATTGCTTAAAGACAGTGTACTTGTTATTATAGTGATTAAATTAGGTAAGATACTTAGGTATTTCGGTTCTTTTATCGAAGGAATATCAATATTCCATAAACTAATAACGGGTTTTACACTATTAATCTATCAACAAAACAACATTTTTGAAAAAATTATATTTTGTACTATTTTTATCGTTATACTACTCTTTGAGTTTTTACTTTTTTAATGACAACATACATTATTAATTGCTCATTTCATAGCAGAATATTTTTCGTCAAAAATATTAAAAATGGAATTTTGAACGAGTGGCTTAAGTATTATAATAATATTCAAAGTTTTGATGAGCGGTGTGAAGGGATGCACCTCAACAATTTTTTGCACACTTCTTCTCTCATCAAAACTTTAAATTCTTATAACTAATAAACAACTCGTCCGAAATTTTAATTGTATGTAATATTGAAATACTCCGAATAACTAGGAATATGAAATTCAAAATGTGTTCTTTGAAAAAAGTTAAAACTTATAAAAACTATAAAAAATATAGTAATTTTTTAGTTAAATTTTGTTTTTGTGTACTGACTTAAAATAATGTAAAAAAATATTTTCTAAGACTTAACTTGTTTGGAAATAATGATTGTTTCGTGTTATGTGAATAACCTGGTATATTATACAATAAATATAAATAAATTACTTAGTTTTAGTTCTAGAACCAGCTTATAAAGTTGTACACTATACAACAATATATTAAGTCTTATTATAGTTACGAATAATTACGGTAGAATATCAAATATAGCTTTTTTTAAATTTAGCATTTTAACCATATTATTGCATTAATGTGACACCTATCTGTGTACTAAACAACAGTTGATATTTTTTGCGACATTAAACTTTAAGTGGTTACCACCCACAGGTACCATTTTAATACTCTTTCTCCTTCTATATCAAGTCGTATGAAACAAAACATTTTTTATCATTAGATTACTTATGGCTTATGAGTGTTTTTTAATAACTTTTTAATTACAATATTATGTTTTTGTGTATTTAGATATAACTCTTTAAAAATATCGTAGTTCAGCTTCTATGCCTTTAGTTTAAACCAATATTTGGAACGTTTACAACTATAGAAACTAAAGAAACCATATCCTAAGTAATTACAAAATGTTTTAAATAGTCCTGGAACCTACAGACAAAAGAATAAAAAATAGCTATGACACCATACCCGCACATTGTGTTGTTTCCGTCTTACTATTGCACAGGAACTACTTACATAGGAAATGTTACGCTAAGAAGACGTAGATTTTACAAGGAAAGTTTACAATTTAGGTACTCTGTTATTTTGTATTTTTAGAGTGGTTTATTATCAATTTCACATATAATAATATTATAATTGATGGCTTTACAACAGTTTTTTTGATATTTTTGTTGTGAAACAAGTTATGATGTAATAATATTAAGATTTAGAATTTAAAATTGCTATAACTATAACAAAATTAACAATATTCCATAAAGTTTAAACAGAGGCCTAGATAATATTTTTACATTTAAAATTGATAATAGCTAAATCCATTCTAATGAAAAAAAACAGATTAAAATGTATTTTTCTGAAAGTGAAATTTTACTTGCGTAACATGCGTTGGTAAGGTGGATACAACAGCAGCGGGACTTCACCTTAATGTTTATTACAAATATAATTGTAATATTAGCTACTAGATAAAGTGGTTATTATTATTTTTTAATTAATTTGACGATTCAAACTTAATGTTTTTTATTAATAATAAACTTTAAACAATTTTTTCATTGAACTCATAAATATTATTTTAATCTATTCAATTATCTCTAAAGTATGTGTACTGTCTACTGGCTTTTCATATTTTAAATAACTGCAGAGACTCTTATTTTGAAAACAATTAGATATAGTATTTCTATTTTACATTTTTGTGGTTTTCTATAAATTGAATGCGATTAATTAAATATTTTAATAATAATAATAATAATAATAATAATAATAATATAATGGATGTATTTCCAATGGAATCACGATTACCTATGTTTGAATATTAGGAAACAAATCGCTTTTTAAATATTCTGAACGTGAACGAATCGATTGCATATTAGTCTAAAGTAGATGTTCGCAAAGCCATTATTTGTCAAACTACCCCAAGACAACATTTGGATTAATGTACTAGAATTTAACGGGGTACACACTTTACATTATTTATTTTCGAATAATATTTACATGTACCTATTTTTATAGGGATTTACATTCCAAGGGTGTACCTAAATCACCGGGCGGAAATGTAGAACCTATATACACCCACTGTTATGCAGCCCGGCAGAAGACAAACGACCTATCCAACCTCGGACCCCACGGCGTGATGCGCACAGTTGATTAAAAGCATTTGGATGCTGAAATCGTAATTCTTTTTATTTTTTATTTTTCAGAAATTTATATTTTGTAAATTGTTCATTAATAACTTATAACTCTGAAAACGAAAATCCTGGAGGGTGTTCATTAACAGGTTCACGAGTGGTGTGTGCCTGTGACTTTATCTTCGCCCGAGGTTATTTGGCAAACTCTCGTCCCATCATCCGACGTTTAAAATGTAATTAATTTTAAGGGTTGACACGAAATCGTAAAGGGAGTATGGATGATGACGGGGTGGGCGGTCCGGAGGTACCGTTAGACAGTGTCGTAGTGGTATGCAATGAATTAATACTTTGGATCCAAATACGGTGGACGGGGAAAACTTGGTGGATATTATTATATTATAGCACGCCCAAAAACCGGCATCGACGGAATCTGTAGAACAATGGAGAAGGTCGCAACTAGTATTTGCCACCGACTGTTTAGGCATTTTAGTTTGTTTTTGGACTTCTCCGCCCCTTGTGCTCGGTCGGACAAAGGTGATACCTCTGCAAACCACAATGGGACTCAAATACGTCCATCAAAGAGAATTTTATCTGCACCTCTTCGGTTTGCGGTAGATATGGTTTTGGTTTTTTGGTTTTTAAAAGCCCGTTTCATCGCAAAGGATTTAGGGTCAATATTTTTTTGTTGGAAAAAAAAAAACCTTTCGGTTGTTTTTTAACCAACCTTATCGGACCAATTAAAAATAATTTATTAGGACACCAAACGGGGAGGGAAACACGAGGGATATGTGCACTTAAGCTTTGTACACGGTTTTATCTAACGACACGACAGTGAATTTTTTTTTTTAATTAAAATAACTTTATCATTATTCTTTCAAAATAACGACAATGGATTTATTATCTTAACGTTGCTTTGCACCTTTAAAATTAATAACTTAAGTCTTGAAATTGAACTTAGGTATATCCTGGTGAGTAATTTATTTAAGAATTGAATTGTTTTATAATTTAATATTAAATTAATTGCAACGTTTATTCAATTATTTTCAGTGACACAATATGAATTCATAATGAACTATAAAGTCAAGTAATTGTGTTATCATTGATTATTTCAATAGATATTCTAGTGCTTAAAACCTTGAGACTGAAATTTAAAGAAAAATTGCAATTATTTTTAAATTGTATTGTTTAACTATGATATCGTATGTATTTATATTTTCACCCATCACCATAATTTGTTCGAAATTTATACTAAAAGTATAATTTATTAAGATTTAGAATTATCTTGGACAATAAAATTAATACCCATGGCTTTTTTTCTACAGTATATCTTAAATTGAAGTTTTAAAATTATATGTGCTTTTTACACTAATTTTAACACAACACATCAATAGCTGATCATTATTTTATAAAAGCACTTATCACTCAGGCCAAAACTGACACCAAAATATACCTAGATAAATCATACCAGAAAACCAATTAATGTAAAAACTTCATTGAATCACCTATTATTATCATTAATATTAAAATCACACAATTTTTAATATGTTTTGGATTTTGAACTCAGTGATGTGTCCATCTCCTATTATATGTGATGCTTCATCTTTGAATGTTGTTTCTTAATTGACAAGTGAATATACGATACTAATTAAACATGTTGTTATTTATATCTAATAACAATTATAATACGCTAATAGTCAAAAAGTATAGCAGATACAATCACTATTGAGCTTTTTTTGTTATACTTCATTGGAGGTCATTTGTTATGGTGTTAGAATTGGTGTTGAATTTATGATGAAAATATGAATAATAGGTAATGGGTTTTATAAAGTTTGTTTTAATCTTAGTGTCAAAGGTCTTTACAAGGATTACTATAATCTACGAATTAACATTTTATCAACATGGCTTGAATAGTAGTTGTACATTAATGGAAATGTTTATTTTAACGAACCTAATGTTATATGGTCTGCAAAAGTAATAATACACCTAACAGTAAATTCACATAACATAAATTTAAAATTGTTACTGATAAAACCTTACAATTATTTCATTTTATTTGTAGGCCATTTATTTAAATTAATGTTTAAATATGAGATTACAAATATCATATTATACAATGTTTAATGTTTACTTATACTATTTAAAATCATTCCGAAAAGATATGTCTGTTACTTATAACATTATAGTTGTATAAAACTAGAAAATTCAAACATTAAACTCAAGATAAATATTGTATTTTTTGCTATTATTCCCAACTATATTTCAAAATACTGTTGGATGAGATACAGTACAAATTTATTGTATGGACAACTGTAAAAATATGGGGTTCACTTGAAATACATTTTAACTACAATGGTAAATCATCACAAGAAACGATTTAAAAAAAAATATGTTTACTTTATTGTTAATCAAATATTATAGAGATGATTGTGATAAAAATAGTAACTTTAAATATGCACCACCATTAAATCTAAAAAATATTCATACGATATCAAATGTTATCAATATTATAATATTATATTGTAATGTATAAATAAAATTATGTTTTTAATTATACAACCATTGTAATTTGTAAAATTAACGCATGATATCGTTTCTCGAGCATTTAACACCAAATGTAATAAAAAAAGACTTATTACTTACTTTTAAATAATAACAGTGCTTCCAAGTTTTTACTCTCAGACTATGGAAACAAAAATGCCGGTTTTCTGAATTATAAACTTAAAAAAAAAAAAAAACCAAAATACCGAATGTTTTTGGACACTTCAACACGTGCCTCTTTTTTTTACCCCACACGTATAGTTGTGTGTTGCTATACGCAATTCGATAGCAATAATAAATCATCGCTTAGTAAGTACCATCTTAAATATTTATTTTTATGGACTTTATAATAATAATGCAATAGCAGCAATCCCTTCGTCTTAAAATATGTTCATATTATACAAGTATTCGACATTTTAGAATCACATTGAAACGATAAATGTATATAGTGTACATTGATGTTTCGTATGCAGGTATATGAATAAATTGTTTTTTTGAACAATTTTGAACATACCAGATGCTTAAAAAGCATCATAATATATATAGGTTTATTTGATGAAAAATCAATTATAATATTAATATGTAGACAAACTATAGATATAATGTGTTGAAGAAATCAAAACATTTAAGCGGACGAGTTGTATTAGGATATTGATCAATACCGTAATACGATGTTATATAAATGCTTTCAAAGATCATTACTTAACACATACTTCATGTATCTCAGTGGCCATTACAATAGGCCATTGTTGTGGATGTTTAATAGTCAACAATAACAGTAATGTCAATAAGTACGTTTTTGTTTAGACAGAGCATTTAAAAATATAAGTAGGTAATCAAACAATGTATAATGACATGAGAATAAAATATTTAATATATTAATGTTTTTATTTGACAGCCTGTCAAAGATGTATAAGTATAATATTACCAAGATCAAAAAATAAACGAACACATAGATTAATCACAAGTAATTACATTAACGTAAGCCTTTCATGTATCATAGGTACTTACAATAATTAGTATAAATCGTAAAAATGTAATTTACTTCAGAAACTTCAATAACCTCAGCATATGAGGCTTATATACAAATAAAAAAGTACTAAATGTTTTAACAGATCATCATTACGTTTTTAGTGTGTAAATATTTTTGTATGTTGTAAAAATAAATTCAAACACATAATGAAAATTAAATTTAAAAAAGTAATGCTCGCCAACATTTTATTGAAAACTGTTCAAGCTTGTATTGACGAATATACGGTGCATTAATCAAATATATTATAAAGTCAGATTTATGTTGAACTATTATAACATAAATAATAGTCTTATTTAATACACTAGTATTCATGATGTACCTATGAAATAAGGTAAGTTTTTAGGAACATTATATCTAAACATATTTCAAAGATTTAAAATAAGTTTTGAAAACATGATTTAACCAGACAATGCAATTATTATCAAACAGTTGGTAGTTTGGTACCTGTCCTGTAAAGAATCAAGTAATAAAGTATAATAAAATAAAACAATATTGTTCAAAACATTATTTTGTAATTTATTTGCTCTTATTATTATATTTATAAAAAACCACATATTTACATTTCCAAATGACCAATTCACATATTTTTTACTCTGATTTAAACAACAAGATTATTGTCAATTTACATTGAACACGAGTCTTCATCGTCATCCTAACTATAAGACGAGTATTTTGAGTATTGTCATATATAACATTGATATTTCCGTTTCCCGAGTACATTCATGCATCAAATATAAATCAGAACCCTTATCGACATATTATTTCATGTACAGTACAAAATAAAACTACCATCGGTACCAACATTTTGAAATGAATTCCCGATAAGAGCTGAATAAGCATAAAGGGGCAATAAACGCAAAAAACCCAACAATATAAAGTTGTATGAATATAATATTATGAAAAAAAGAAACAAACCATCAAACTTCACGTGTTATATTAAAACGTAAAATTGACACAATAACTCAGCAAATAATATATTAAAAAAATAAAGTGCATATTGCTTTATCTTTTTTTTTCAATTTTTACGGACCAAATTCCATAAGACTTTTGAAATTAATTAAATTTAATACGAAATACAACTTTTTTAATAAATAAATAACATGATGTACCTAACTTAATACTTTATACTTTTCGATTTAAAACATTCCTGTTATTGACACTGTTCACCGTAAACAACAATGGTGTAAATTAGCCACAAAATGTTTTATAACTTTTTTGGACTGCCAAGACATAAATTTATCTCGGTTCACCAGAATTTAGACGACCATCGGAACTAAGCAGAGCGACTTTTGGGTAATCATAAACGTTGTGACAAAAATATAATTACATGATTTAATTGCGGACAGTCAGCGACAAAATTATGTCTCCGCAATCAGAAACCGATCACCGGTCGTAGCAAAGAACAAACAAAAAACGACATTCTACGTTGTGATATAACATTTTGTAAGCTGCCGAGTTTTAATTGAGATTAATAATAAAAAAAAATAATAATAACATATTATGTTAGTGAGCGAACACTGAATTCTCGACATTGTTGGCAACTTTTTTTTTTTACAAAGAAACAGTATGTATGATAATATTTTTAAAATATATATTTTGTTTAATAACCTTTAATTATATAGATAAATAATAACGATTGTCTACAATTACTTTAAAGTTGATATTCTGTAAAAAAAATCAATTTAACTAAACTAACAAAACTATTTTTTTATCAACTATCATAAATCAATTATTTAATTTCTTATCAAAACTTTTGAACAGTTCCCAGTCAGAGGCTCAAGGTCACCCATTTATTTAGTACAAGAAGATAAAAAATGTCATACCGTCATAGCCATGGTAAACACTTAATACGCAAGTATACGGGTGAATTTCGTGATGACAGTCAGTGCATCGTCGACCACCATACATGAATCTGTCAGTGTGGTAGTGCATCGATTTGTGCCATAGTTTCGTTGGATGTATTTTACCATTCAGAGTTTCAGACCGACCAATATTCTTTTCAGAGCTACTGAAAAGACAACAGGAACGATCAGAATGACGAAAACGTCGGGAAAACGAGTCACTGTTCAAATTAGTTGAACTTGGCCGATATTGAACTGTCTGCTAAATTTACGACTAAATCTTTCCGCTTACAGGTCGCAGACATTGCGATGCGCACGAATTGCGTACCAGCACCTTTAAATCGTTTCCTCTCTTATATTAAAATAAATGTAACAGGAACTGTGTCCCAAGTAGTACTATTCCACATTTTTTTTTAGTGATTTCTCAACTGATTATTAATCTTATAAATAAATTTTTAATGTTAAAACAGTACCCTACAAAAACACTTACCTTACCATTTCCTTAAAAATATTTAAAAGCCAATAGCCACTAATTAAATGCTTCATATTTTAATAATATAATATACATAATAAATGATATATTAATGCATTAAATTGTAAATAATTTGACAAATGTAAATTGTATTTGGTAATGTTTCTTTAGGAACCACTTATGAATATTAACTGTAGTTGAAAAAGTAACTGGAATATGTAACGGACTCAATTCATTCAAAAAGGTAAGTTTACCTGCGTACGTGTCCCCAATCCCCCAGCCAAAGGAATTCGTGTGCACCAGATCGTTGAAGTATTCACATTAATCCAACGCATCATAATGGCAGGTAACAAAATTACTTTTCATACTTTTTCTCCGAATTTTCACTCTCCATTTTACAAAATAAAAAGTTCTCTTCGGGGTATCCCAAATTTCTATTTTGAAACTGAAGTTATGGTGAGATTAGAGTTACAAATTAAAAAATCGCACACGTACTTAAATTTCTCAAATAAGGGAGAATATTTTCTATTGGAAGCTCGCTTTGCGATTTAAGGTGGTTATATTATCTAGTTTTATATCATCTAACTTATATTATTTTTTCTTGTTATCAATCTTTTATTGTTTTTATTTATATTAAGTCTCTATTGTCTGTATAATTGTATCTGTATTAACTGTAGAGCTATTATAGTTTTTTTACTAAAAGCTAATAAAAAAGGGGGGGGGGGAGAAAATTACCAATATTTATTTTGTTTTATATTAAGTTCTTTTTTTCTAACATAGATTACGATTTGCTTACATTTGATAGTTGTTATTCTTCAAGTAAGTGGACCTGTGACAGAAATTTTAGTATTTATAGTAGCACATAATTTTTGATATTCTACTTAAACACTTTAAAAAATATATATAGGTATTTGATGATTTGATTTTGTATACTATTATTTGTTTAAAAATTGATATGCCAATTTGATTTTTCGTCATTCAGACTTTTCCACATGAAAACATATTACACTAAAATAATGGCTCAGAGTATACACACTACATGTATTTTGCTGTTCCTTAAGATATCATCGGTTACAAAAATTTTGAAGCTTATACGTGAGGTGAACGGTTGATATTTTATATGAAAGCAATTTATAACGATTTACAACGATGTCATATAAAGCCTTCTAAATAGATCTCCGCACAATGGTCCAAAATTGTCACTGAATTTATGAGGGTTGAAAACGCTTTGTGGACTTCTAGAATGTTCTTATTCGACAAAATGTGTAAACCTTCACTTGGTATTCGCCAACTATTATACTGATCATAGTAAGAATAATAGAATACAACTTGACATAACCTGACTCGGCACAACTCACAGTCAGAAAATCATGTCGATAAAAGTTGTTAGGGTAGATTAAATTTTTAGTATACAACTATTCTTTTAATTTTAAAAATTAATAAAAAAATATAATGAACTAAATATTACATAATTGAACAGGAGTGTATCTAGAATTTTATTCCAGGAGGAGGGGGAGGGGGGGGTAAATGTATAGTGTATACTGTATGATCACCGTCATACAGTAAAATAAAAAATTGTACTTAATGTATCATAAATAACATTTGTCACAATGTATATTATAAAGTACCGAATGTCTGTACTAAATAATAAGTTGTAAATACTCGGTTCGTCAGCTATTTGCAAAATTCTCTAAAACCATCTCATCTGTAATAAACATATTTCTAGGAATATACTTGAATAATGTTAAACCAATGAGATGATTCTCCGAAGTTGAGTTTCTCAAATATGTTTATAACAGTAGCGTTGTTGAAAAAAAATTCGTTCAGCAGATGCAGTTGACACCACGCAAAGTATGACAAGTATTTTCAGCAGTTGGTAGATATTATAGGATACAATGTTTTGTCATACGAAATTAAAGCGTCGGTGGGTATAGAAGGTCTTGATGATGGCTCTATTGAGGTCCGTTTAGAAGTCCATAAGTTGTACTCAGCCTCAACTAAATCTTTAAAACCTGGCAAATTATCAGTGTAAAATTAAACTGCTTTAAGAATTGATTAAACGATTTATTTATACAAAAACAATTTTACCTTCTCTTATTAATGTTGTAAAGAAATAGTAGTTTTTTTTTTGAGGCATAAAACGATTATTTAAAGTTGATATTGAATCACATTTTTTTTTTTTTAGTAAATAGTTACTTTTATTCATAATATTTTATTGAGATTGTAATTGGCTACTAAATTAAATTAAATAACATTATATAATTATAAATAACATACACATTTTACATTTTTAGCTAGGGTAAAGACTCGTTTTCAAATATAGGAACCAGACCATCATGATCGGAAAATTGCATTGAGTTGCATTTTAGGTTGCATCGTATGTTGTCATAAAAGTTAATAAACATATTAACATTTTTGTTAATTTAATAACTTTAAGATATAATATTCGGTATAGTGTATTTAATTGACTTATAAAGTAATAAGTCCGTCCATAATTATTTAAAAATTTGAAATAATACAGAGTTAAAAATAGTTTTTATTTATCATAAACGAATGTACTTACATATATAATAATAGGTATATCATACATTATGATGATAGGTGTTGTAAAATATTATTTAATCGAGGAACATTACAATAATACTATCAATTCATCCAAATGGGATTCAACAAATCGTAACAATGCCAGATCATATTTATCCACTGTCAAGAAGCAAATCCACGAGTTATTTAGTTATGTTTTAAGAAATTGTAATGCTCTATTGGTTTGATCGGTATGATGAGCTAAAGATAGGATGTGTTTTACCGTGTTTTGATAAGACAGTTGTTAATATTATTTTGAACCTTAGAAAAATTCGCGTTTTTATTAATAATGTTTTGTTTAGTTTCCCAGAGAATCGCAACATAATATAATATTATGTATACATTTTTTTTATTATTACTGAAAATAGGCAACATAGGCCTTTGGGTGTGGATCGGTACGATTGGGAGTTTCTTGTATAGATTTAGTAGTTTTTTATGTCGGTAGAATTTTAATGTGCGTATGTGTGATGAGGATGTGTTACTAAAAACCCAGGTGGTCACCCATCCGGGAGCCAGCAACGTCGGCCAGTACGCACACTCGGCGCTTTTCGACAGGTTGAGCGTAAAACCGCGCCTCACCTCGCCACACATTGTTTAAATATATTATAATTATATTAAATCTACATATTATACGTAACCATAGAGCGTATTCAATATTACTAGAGTATTAATTGTTATGTTATTTTAACACTTTGTACCGACTTCACAATCGAAGCTTACTGTTTTTCGCGCAAGCATCTTATTGTTGTCCTAGACGTTTCACAGAAAATTCGTTACAACCAATAAGTTAAAAGCAAACCAGTACACGACTATCATGTCTAATTCGACGTCGAATAGTTTTTTGATCTTCGAGGGGAAATGGCTTCAAGAAAACGAAGAGATTCTTTCCTCCGACGGTTACGGTTCAGTACGCATTGCTCTTGATACCTACCTACTCATATAATATTTTTTGTTATGGTTTATGAAAATTGATCGTCCCAGAGTCTATCCGTTGTAAATTAAACGTATTGAATTTATAATTAATTTGATATGACACTCTTCTTACTTTTATTATAAGTCATGTATCATTTCATTATTATTATTCCCAACAGAAATAATGATTTCGCTTGCAAATTATAAACTTTAAATTTATACACTGTTAATGTAAATAAAATTAATTTTGTATTCGTATCGTATCGCACGGATACTATAAATCCTGTATATTAGTATATTAATATTATTATATCCATTATATTAGTTCATTAAATTATTATTATTTGATATTATTAAATACTTAGCTTTAATTTAAAATCGAAATTAATGTAAGCATCATGGCATGACTTTTTTTTTTTAAACGGTAATTCATCATTGGAAATCGTTAATTCCGCTTTAGGTTCCACCTTATATAATAAGTAATAACATCAAATAGAAATGGTTTGGTTTAGTTATATCATATTACTATATTATATTCCACATTGAATTATTTTAATTTTGATATTATCATATAGGTCAATCATATGACAATATCAAATATATCGTCATACTGTGATGGACCACCACCAAAAAGGAGAAGATACTTAGATAACTTAAAATCTCCTCAGAAAGTCCAAGGGGTAAAACAAATTATTATTTCATTGCTTACTCTATAATTATAGACTTGTATAGAAGATTAATTTAGTTATTGGAATTTGATATTCTTGTATAGATCAAACGCAAAAATGTATGGGACTCATTCTCGGACATTCATCATGATTATGAATCACGGTCTAAAAAGATAAAAACCGATGATAAAATAACTTCTGATTTAAAAGCAGCATCTAAGTCATCGGTTCAAGTAAATCGCTTACAATATTATAATTACTTATTATTATTTACATTATTTAACTTTGATAATGTTTTTTAGTTTAAAATTTAAATACACCGCCAAGAGGTGTTTTCAGTTAATGCGATTTGAAAAAGAATCACATTGATTGAATTAATATAATATAATTAAATTATTGAATTATAAAGAAGTTGATAATTACGCTTTTCGAGTTTAAAATATGTATGTAACACACAATTTAGGGTATGTAGTAGGGACCTCTGGTGACCCATATAAGGGAGTGATGATACGAATACGTAGCAGTTTTTACGTAAATATGGATATTGAGTTATATTTATAGAAAAAATAAAAAATCCAAAGCTGATGGGAACAAAATATGTTCCACTTTCCTTATTGTAGTATTATATCTTTTCCAATAATCACGACTTGTACAAATAGGTTTATTTACGACATAAAAATAAATATTGGAAACAAATTATTTAAAAAAAATAATTAGTACGAATAATTATGTGGTTTTTAAGGGAATATTAATGACAATTTATTCAGGAGAATTCATATTTTTGGGGTGTACACATTCCTAAATTTTATGACTAAGTTTTATGACTAAAACATAAATATATTGGATATTTGTATCCTGATTTTTTGATTTGTATGTTACTCACCAATGTTCTTTAATAATATATTTATAATTATGTATTTGAAATCTCTCATTTGTGCCCATATTCAAATGGCCCGATTATTGAATATTATATTAAAAACAAGCAAACCAGCATTACAGTTCTAGGAGTATTTCGTGTGTTAAGAATAAATTATGATCATTGAATATGATTTTTATAAATGAAATATATTGATATTTTCAGTAGATACAAATATACAATATATTATTATTATTATTATTATTATTATGTTGGTACCTGTATAAATATGAAATATTATATGTATGTCACGGTTTTTAACTTTTGCTGAGATTGATTGTTTTTCCATCGAAAATAGGCTGATGTACCTAAGATATCGAAGTGTAAGAACAGTCCTTGTTCATCGAACAAAATATATGCACTCGAAGGCAGACCAACCCCGTGACCACCAGGTGCCAAAGCATTGTGACCAAAAAACCGAAAGTACCTAGAGACCAAGATTCGTGTAATATGTGACATATTGTAACATGTAAGTATTTCATATTATTATTTAACATTAATTAGTATACATATTTATACCGACTTTGATTTTATAATATACCTACTAATAATTTGGTAATAATTTGGTTGGAATAATTCAAGTCAAATGAAAAACTTGACATTTTCATCATATCCGGCCAAAATAAATGTAATTCGTCGAAGGTACTGCACTCTAACTATTATCAGTTAATGTTATACAAACTTTTTAAAATAAATTAACCTATAGATTGAATACACCTTTAATTGTCAACTATTATTATTATTATTATTATTATTATTATGTTTGGAAATGTGCAAAAACTACAATGAATGTTAACTTTATTGTTCGTGTATTTGTGGGTAAACATCGCGTAAAATTGTAAAAAATTTAAATTTAAAAAAAATATATTAAAAATAACATCATTATTAAATTTCAATTTACATTTAGGTAAATGTGAGCAAATTTGTAAACGATTTAGAATTTTACTAATTTACGTTCCTCTTTTTTTTTTTATGTACAATAATGTAATAATTCTTTTTTTCCAGCAGTCATGAACGTCAAGACCTACCTGTGATGGGAAGATGGCATGAAGACTTAATTATTATAGACTTAATTATCATAGACTTAATTATTATAGATTTAATTACTACACATTTCTGACCTAACTAAGCTTCATGATATTATGGATACTGTTTACATTAATTAAAGATAAGTTATAGAACTAATAAGAACCTCAAAAAGTTGATTTGTGTTAAATCATACGATTTCGAAATTTGGTTTTAGAGTGAAGCGATGAATATACCTCCGTAGTTTTTGATGTATCCTGCCATTACTATGTGTCTTTTCTGAGTATAATAATAATTATAATTATTATGTGTACGAGCAAGAAACACGAAGAACCACGGCGGTATATTCATCGCTCCATTCTTAAACCAAATTTCGAAAGCGTAATTTCAACATAAACCAACTTTTTGAGGGTTTGAAGAGTTCGACAACTCATCCTTAATAATAAATATAAACAATATTCATTGTGACATCATGTTAGCTTAGTTAGGTCAGAATTTATACAATATAATTAATTTGTTTTTTTTCATTACAATTTGTAAATATAATTTAATATTATGTATACCAATAAATTCATAATGTTTACATAACTGTTTGTGTTATTGTCACCGTCCACCACTGCCGATAATATAATAATAATTTCATTAATAATACAACTCGTTAAGGAGTCGTAGGTACAAGTTGTATTTGAATATACATTTCAATTGTTCATCCAAAGAGTGACTTTTGCAGGACGCTCGATTGGTTCCTTTGTCGTGCACTCAAAAATCGCTTTAAAAAAACGGGTAAAAAGAGGTTTACAATACAAGCATCCCATCATTATTATTAATATTCACTGAAAATATTTAACTATAAACATTGTATTAAATACTTTTTAAGGGTTTTCACGCACTGTTTACGGATAGTCGGAACATAATTAATTTATATTATTATGTATACACAAAAATGTTTTTCACTGAATTCACTCAATGCATTTTATAATTCAGAATAAATAATATAAAATACAATATGATTGTGAAGTACCTACAAAAATGCGATTTGATAGACTGTTTGTGAAATAGCATTTTTCTATGTTCTGGAAACTGCTATAATTAATTTTGTGCCCTCTTCAATTGTCGTTTTCGGTTTCTTTACATTTTCCCTGGGGATTTTGAAGACGTACGAGTATGAAACGGAAATTTGTTTGTCAACCTTAAGACATGAATGATGTATGCTTTGTGGCCAAATCTTTGATCTATATTCGTCCACGCGTTGTGAAGGTAATAGTTTGTACTTTATGCACCGTAAACATCACTTGCACGTTGCCAACCGATCCCGAGTAAAAGTTTAAAATTAAAACGTATTTAGTCGGAAATTGAATAACAGTATTAAAATAATAATATGTATCCTGCCAGTGGAGAGTAATTGATTTTTAAAGTTGTTGTTGGTTATATACTTATATCACACGATCCATAACAACATATTATATTAATAACGAAACTACGAGAATCAAGACCTATAATATCTTATATAATAAAATAATAATACAGTAATTCGTCATTCAGATATATTAAACTGCGAGTTCAATCGGAATTTCACCGCAACAGATATACGGGGTGACCATTATCACTATAAACACAATAACTTTAAGCCTGTTTGTAATCGAAAATCTAAAAACAATGTCTACATAATATTGTATAAATACTGTGCTGTAAAAGTTATTCATTTAAAATACGTTTTTTTTCTTCATAGTAGTTATAGTTCGTTTTTTGAGTTGTATCGTTATCTTTTTTGTTGCCTAATGTTTTCGTCAAATCGATATTTAACTAGGTAAATTAGACAAATTAATCTAAAATCTCATTATCACACTATGATGAATAAAGTCCCTCCTAAATCCGGTTGTACGGTTCGCCAGATTTCAAATGTCGTATTTCAAAGGAACACACGGCATTGCGTCCTTCCATTGTAACGTTCATAATAATGCGAATTGATTTCCCAGCAATCCATTTTCACCGTTACCCCTTTGCGCTTCCGGTTGCCTTCTCGTTATTAACGTATTTCTTTCCTCGTATAGAGTTTCTCTCTTAGTGCCACGCGTTATGCGACTATTGTAAAAATAAATGGTCGAAAACCCGTAAAATCCATTTTCATTATTTTCAATGATCCATTTCTAATAACAGATACCTGCACTTTCATACTTGTATCGCTGAATACTGGTATACATAATATAATGGCAGTCAACGCTCTTTCAACCGAATAATTGTTAATTGACAGTTGTTTTATAACTGAAAACGCCGTTTAGTTCAACTGAAACATATTATTAAATATTTTATGAAAAAAAAATTCCAAGCAACCTAAATTTACATCCAATCTAAATCTATAAAAACAACTTTAGCTTAATTAATTTTACTGCGTAGGTAACATTTAATTCTTTGACGTAACATTATATTAAAATATTTCAAATATTAATTTATTTTGCCTTTTTGATCGATTTTATTTTATTTATAAAACAGACGTTTATAATCAATGGTCTTATAAAATGAAATTTTCAAAACTTTCATTTAGTTTAGTTAGTACGAAAATTGCTACCAAACTGTTGCACAGAATTCTTTAATAAAAAACTTTCTGAAAACTTTTGACTCTAGTTAGACCTGACGACATATTAGAACTTTTACTTTTAATATTCAAAAAATGCAACCATAAAACATTTTGAAATTAAAATGTTTCAATATATGTGTTCAAATAATATTGTAAATAGTAAAATGGACGCACATTCTGTTATAATAATATAGATATAACTAAGTAGTATAATAGCTGTATTATTGTTCTTTTCTTAATCCTCTAAATATATTATATTTTAAATCAAGCAGGTATATGCCATCAATAGAATTATATTTATGACTTAAAAATAAAAATAATAATCAGACCCCATAATATTATATCTACGGCTTAGATTGAACGATTCATTTTACAATAATAAAAAATAATACAATGTGTATGGTTCATTTGAACTTAATATTTTAAGGATTATTTTGAAATGTCTGCAGTATCAAGGTCCTCTAGATATACCATAGTTTATTTATTTAATTAATACAATTTTAATAGAAAAAAATATATATTTATATAAATCTCACAAATGATTCTATTAAAAAAACCTTAGTATTAAAAATGTTTTTTTTTCTTTAACGTGGAATGAATACGTAACAATTAAACCAACAAAACAATACTAACCAATTTTTTATGTCGTCATACTTATTTGTATGACTGCCTTTAAATATTTTATAACTTTTGTAGAACTATATTGATTTGAATATTGACAGGTCAGTGATAAATCAATTATAAAATAAAGATATTTGCTTGTTTTAATTTGTCCAGTCATATTCTTTTAAAAAGTTACATATTATTTTTTTACATCCACAAATGGAAAACTAATATAACAGCTATAAGTCATGTTGGTTATAAACATTGAATATTTATACTATCATAGTTTTTAGAATTTAAAATAAAAATATTATAACTACGATTTCAAGATACCTACTATATTTGCGTTAAAATAATACTAAATGTTGTGACGCATAATATAGGACTCGTTTTTCAAAAAACTTCATTGAACCTTTTGTAGATCATATTTTGTGAGTAGTCTTGAGTTCATCAAACTCCGGCACAGGCAATTGCAGTTTAATGACGTTTATTACTTTTACATATTATACCAACGACACAAATATGTTTCCACACGCCGACGTCTATTTATTTCTTCTTCTTTCAATATTCCCATCCCTCCGCCTTATGTCGATGGAAATTACATATATGCCGGGGGGAAATCTCCCCGGTACCTCGTGGCAGAATCTATTTCGAGCATCTTGGAGTTAAACGATACTGTGTATAGAGACACGATGAATGGTGAGGTGGGTACGTAAAGTGTATAATCGGATAACAGATTTGGGGTACTTGCACGTAGCGAAATTCAAAATGCATTAGAGACCACAGCCATTTTTAACACCCACGCGCACTACTCTGCCACACTACCAGTGTCGACCCAAACGTTAAAAATATAGTCCGTAGATGTCTTATCTTTCGATAATATTGCTGCTTGTTTGTATCATTTTCTATCCCCTTTTGGTTCGCACAAGTATCCTGTAGATTAGATAATATACCACAATGGATTGGTAATATTACACACATTACACGCATGGTGTGGGAATCGTCAAACGGGTGTGTAATTTCAACCTAACTTACACGAAAATATCGAAATATAAACTAAAACTAGTTATAGAGTGGTCTCTTTGTTGATCCAACGCTAATTTTGATCGTTAAGATTTTGTACATATTTTATTTGCTACCATCCCTGCACCATTAATATGCAAATATAATTACTAAAGATCTATTTTACTGCTTGTTTACGAATTATCTTACGAGATACTTATAATTGATAAATAAACAATGAATCAAACAATATACTTACAAATAAGTTAAATTAAACAATTTTCGGAGATTAGCATATAGAAATAATGTAATGGTATGGTTATACGTTGGCTTAAGTATCAGGGAAGATCAGATGTACGTTGAATAAAAAATAGATAATGTTGATTATAAAGCAAATTATGCCAGAAATCCCGAGTTAGGGAAGAATGAAATAATTAGATCAATAGCAGCAGAAGAGTTGGGAGTGTTTTATTGGGAAATCATACAATCATGAATTTATATAGATTCCAAGAGATGGCGATTCCCAATTCCCTTGGAGATAGTGGTAATGTGTTCAAGTAATAGCTGCGTAATGTTTAAATATGGGTACTGTGAGTCTTCTACGAAACAATATTATATTTGTATCATTTGATTAGAGGTACAGATTGTATAGGTTGGATACAGTAATGACTTATGCGATCAAGCCAAAAGATAGAACACCAATATTATGTGTAATATTATTTTAAATCCAGCATAGCGAGTATGATAAAACCACTAATTGTACCTAGATGTGAAGCAAAGTATTGTTTTTTGGTAATGCTTTGGATGAAAATGATATTGTATGATATTATGATCGTGACATATTATGTTTTGATAAATGATGTGAGAACACTGAAATTATGGTTTGAAAAAATATTTTCATGTTTAAATTTTTGTTCACAATTATGTTTTTATCGACTCCAATATGATTAAAAGCTTGCATTAGGTTTTAAATTAGATTTAAATTACCTTACAATATAATAGAACTATTTTTTTTTTTTGAAATAGAAGAATATTATTTTCATTTCTAGAAATTGTATTCTAATTTGTATATAGATTTTTCTAATTATAAATATTGTATGGTTGCCATTTAAAGTATCTACCTTTTAAATTATGCGATATATTTAAGAGCTTTAAAATTATAAAGAAAATGATGCATGTGGTAATTATATAACTCTCATGAATTAATTTCTTCTCAGAGCTACTATAAACATGATTTCGCATGAATCTACTAGTATTATTTTACATTGAAATGTAAATGAATTTTTCCAGAAACAAAAAAATATGTTTTAACTTTTGCTAGGATATTACATTTTATTAAAAGCAAAATTTACATTATATTATACATAATATTATGTAGTGTAGAACATGCAAACATTTTAAAAGCATTATATTTAGAATACTTTTTACCAAAACCATTTTATATCCTCTAAAATATATACAGCGTTTTAATGATCAAAAGAGGATTTTCCTTTTGTGTGATATCTTTTATGTTATACAATATTTTCTATCGTGTTTCGATAAACTAAGATTTAAGAAGAAGGGAAAATCATAAATATATTTATTAATACAACTAGAATGTATTAAGTTTTGAAACAAGTGTACCGACCTATATATAAATTTACTAAACCAAGTTGCACTATGACTTAACCAGTTTAAATGAATGAATAAATAAATGAAATCGTTGAAATGTATTTATAAGTGTCATATTTGTATTACCTAATTTATTACAATTTAAAACGATTGGTATTGGCTCAATTGTAATTTATATACATTATACTTAGCAAATAAATTGTATATAGAAGTATAAACAAAAAACAACTATTTAATCTTGGTATGCTGGGTATGCTTGGTAGCTTTAACATTATTTTCTCGTCAAAAATTCATGAAATAAAAACTGTAATAAATTTCAATGTAACTTAGCACATGATCAATATTTTCTTTGTTTAAGGCTGATATAGACAAATAAAAAAAAGTCGTACGATGGTCGATGATTTATACGTTCAATTGACTAAACCATCTAATGCATTCTCCCCATAGACGTCATAAATATAAATAAAATTGTAGTAAGACACTAAGACCGATGTTTGTATCCATGACTATACTTTAGTCTATAACTATATTTGAAGGTAAAGTAGATAGTATTGTTTTTTTTTTTTAACGAATTTCATCAAAATTCTTCTTTCAAATGCTTATAAAAAATAATAGGGATTTAAGTTCAATTTTTTTTTTTGTAATTCTAGTATTTAAAATTTATGAGAAACCTTGTATTAAATTGACAAACTTTTTGCAAAACATAAGAATATTTTTCAACATTATAGGAAAAAAGCAACACTTTGATACTTAGGTACGTCAATAAATAGCTCAAAAAGAGCAATGCATCATCATATATTGAAAATCATACCATTGTATATCAAAAAAAAGTAGTATAAAAATGAATAATACCTAAATGAAATAATATTTAATGGAATATTCATCAAATTGTGTGTAGGTATTATAAACTATAATATTGGGTCTTCATTATGAAACTTTAAAAATAGTTCTGTAAAACAATAAAAGTTAAAAGTACCATAATTATTAATAATTAATATACTGTATACGACAATCTATGGTCTGGTAAATTTAAACTAAGACAATATTCCTTCAGATCAAAACAGTAAAACATTTTCTTATGCAAAATATTTAATTTAATTCATGAACGAAATAAGTGCAATAATTTTAGCTTTGAACAAAATACAACGAATATTATAGAATTACTCATATTATATTTATAATGTTTACTGTCTATGAATTGTAAACAAAAAATGTACTTTTCATGAGTACGTTACACTAAGTTTACTAATTTTACTAATTTTACTAAATTGTATCAAATTAACTTTTATTGTCAATGACTTAATCAAATACAAATATTTATTTAGCATATCAAAACATAATATTTATAACAGCATATTCATTTTATAAAAATCTACAATTTCAAATATTTCAGTATGGTAGTATTATTTGCTGTATTATTAAGTGTCTTGTACTATTGTTCAACGTATAGCACGTTAAACATACATGATAATATGATACATCGAGAAAAATAATACGGTAAAAGTGTGGGTTATAAGTTCAAAAATAATAAAGAAAATAATATTGAAGCAAAAATCATAAATTTCCTCCAATGATTACTTCGTTCTTCATATTATACAAGGAGTATTAACTAAAATATATATATTAACTAGAGTTATTTACCTGAATCCTCAATTACAAAAAATTATAAAACCAGAAAAGTCATGGAACTTCTACTATATAGTAGGCGCAAGTCTACTCAATCATCGATCAGGCCACAATAACGAATGCGGTTCAATTTGAACTAAATGAAAAATCATTGTATACGATGAAAAACTATTCTAATGGGAGATGGATTGTAAGTCTAAATTTCTAAGGTTATTTTATTTTATGTTTGTATGGTTTTAAGTAATACTGTAGAAGTAACTAATTTTTACAAAAACAAATCATACAATATATATTAAATAGTAATTATTAAAATATTATTTCGTTTTACCTATATTACGAATTATTATTAAGTTATAAGTAAATACCATTGTACTGTAGAACGAGGTAAATAGATTCGTGGTAGAAATTGATTAAAATTAATCTAAACATGTTGAACATTTCATTGTGTGTTTGTGTAGTGTGTACCTACCTATTGTAGTAGATAATACGTCGTAGCAAACAGTTTAAGTCTCTACAAATAATATTATCTAAATTACAACAAAATAACATTAATCGTTATTTTTGGTTTAAATATCTAATTTTATGGAAATTTGAATTTTAAATGTTCTTATAAAAATGGTGTACGTGTAATTTTAAGATTTTTTGGGTGCTGCCAGAAAAGCTTATGAGAAATGTATAAATTTTTCACATTTTTATTACTTCGGTATTAAAATTGAAATTATTATGATACATTTTAACAACAAAGTAATTTACAAATTTTTAAAATGATGTTATCAAAAATTGAAATTTAATCTCTCAATAAAATGGCGTAAAGACCTAAATGCGGAGTTGATAATATTAAATATGTTTTCGATACTGCGATCACTTATGGGTTGTTACCTCTGCTGTTATATTACGATATGCATTACGATATCTAAAAATATGAATCGATATCGAAAATAGCCGAAAATCGTTTTCGATATCGATATCAACTATATAAATTCAAACAAGCCAATTGATAGCTCGAAAAAAAAATCGCCTTGGATGTTATTTTTACTATAATTTGCTATGAATACGTATAGATGCATAATAGAAAAATGTGATAATAGCTATTATACCTAAATAATCAAAAGCTTATAATAAAATAAAATCACCGAGTTACTGTCTACTGATTTCATTTAAACACAAAAATAATAATCTCTAGCACAGTTTTCAACTCATTTATAATTAGTCAGAATATTGGTAACTTTAGTTGTGAATAATAGTTTATAGTTAATAACCATATTATTTTAGACATATTAAATTATATGGTTACTAACTATAAATTGCTAGGTACAACAATTAATGTATTATTTATTTTATTATAATAATACGATAAAATTGAAATATTTTTTACAGTTTCAAATATTAATCTTTATTGATCAATATTGTATACGATTCAATTCACATCTAACATTCAATAGAACCAGTAAAGTTTCGTATTAATCAAGTTGTTTTTACAGTTGTGTTTTTAACATAAATATTTTTTTGGACTCAAGTTTTTTTTCTGACCGATTTTTCATAAGGTTTTCGTTGTTATGATTACTTATTAACAAAAACATATTTATGATTCATAGGTTTCCTTGGAGATGAAAAATATCAAAACTTGTTTTTATTATTTTTTTAATATATTTCAATGAACAATTTTTCTGGTAAAAGAGGGACGATAAAAAATGCATGTAACCCTTTTGATAATCTTAAATCAGGTGTGTGTGTGTGTGTTACTTTTAAGATATAATTTTTCAAGTTCTTCGACGGTTTCTGTATAATAGCATACGAAAAAACTACCACCGACGAAAATATTGTCGACAAAAATGTCCACCAGCGTGACATTAACCTTAACGCGAGCTGAGAATCCTTGTTCCAGGATCGATAATTATTATTGAGCTTAAAATCAACATCACGAACCACCCTTCTACTGAGAGATCGAAGTGGGATCGCGTTGACACCCGTGGCCACAGTTGTAGTTTCCGCTCAGATTCGTATCCACGATTCGTCTTACGCCATGAACAATGTACATAATATTTATATAATGTTATTATACCTACCCCCAAGTCAGTGTACTACCATATAGCACTTGCACGGCCCGTATTATTGTCTTCGTCGAGTTTATACGTACATCACGTCTTATTATAATATATGGTGAACATCCCGCAGACTAATGCTTTAATTCTTCCGAATAAACCTCGTAAACGTTAATCTCGCCCATTGTTGTACCACGCTGTTTACGTATGCGACTATATTCCATGCCGTATTGCGTTTATTGTCTATAATCGTGAACAAATCCATTAAAGCTTGTTGAGCCACGTATTTCTTGTTTTAAAGACCTTTGTTAGTTTATCAATATAAACAAAAAGAGAAGCAGTGATTCCGGTAATGAGCACTCGTCTCACTCGAGATTTAATACAGCGGAATTACATTTTAAGGGTTATCTTAGCCGGATGGCGGCGAAAACACGAAAACGTTTTGTGTTTGATCAAAACTTAATTGTTGTTCACGGTTTTCTTCAAAACACAACAATGGGAATTTTCTATCCTCGGTGAATCCTAAATATTAACTACAAGTCTACGAGTTACGACTAAGTCTTGGCACATTATATTAGGTGTATAGAAATGCGTAGAATATGTTAATTTAGATCTCGTGAAGTATATTTTTAACTGAACGCAAAAATCAAACCATTTATAAACGAGCCATTACACTAAAAATAGTACAAAAAACAGTACAAAGATTTTGAAGTAATCCACAAATATTATAAGTACCTACATACGCATGGTGTGCTAATTTAAATTCACCGAACATTGATATAGTTTTATAAAATGAAAAACATCCGTTCTATATTAATTTACACTATCGGAAAAAAAGGTCAACGGGTTCTTAGATGTCCATCATGTCATAACACAAAATTACTGTGGTGACATTTTCCTCTATCTATCTTCCGCATCGGTTACGCGACCGAAATCTCTCTATATTCAAGCAAAGAACCCGCCTAACCCTTCCTCCTATATTTGCAATCAACACTCTTTCCACGTATACCTATGCTGGCATTTTTTTTTCTATCGCCTTTAACCATCTCCCTCTGAGCTACGCGGTTTCTTAAAAGAGAAATCGATAGTTTCCATTTATACCTCATTACGCCGCATTTGGTTGACTAATATAATGTTATATAATATTTACGATTTTTACCAACCATTAAATTGCAGTTGACTCTCGGGATAACTCAAAGTTCGATGTAAAAAAAAATTTAATTCGAGTTATTAAGCATTTCTGGGTATCAATAGAACCCGCAATATTTAGTTCTATAATATGGCGTCTAAAGGAGAATTATATTTTCGAGATTTTCAGGTTCCAGACTCCGTGAATCGACCGCATATATAAGCGTAATGATATTATTATAGTTCCAAACACATATTTTTATTTAATACCACCCAGCTCGGTAATAATAATAATAACAGTGGCGCGTATTATTATACCTATATACCATCTACAATACCCAAGCGTTTATCGTCGGAGAGCTTTTTATATTAATGTTTGGGGAATTTCGGCCATAAAACCCGAGGGGAAAAAATTCACCCAATTAAAAGTCGAAACAATAAATTATGCGAAGCGATATAGCTAACGCACAAACGTATCTATATATGATACACATATCTAATATTATGTCTGTAGACGAAGGTTGTGCCATATTTTTTGGGTACAATATTATAATGTAGATACTTACCTGGCTTGGAGGTCAACCGTGATCAAAAAAATAAATAAATTATAATGTAGCTGTTATGATCGCGAGACGGTTAACTTACGATTGTGTCTGATTTTTCGTCCACCGTTTACTAAGTCTAAGTCCGTTGCAGTAAAATATCGCAAATCTCTATGACATATATCGTGTATCATATTATTAATGTTTCGATTTTCGATACGCAGACTTTTAATTTTAAATGACCACCCGACGTTTGAACGAAATGTGTGGGCACTAGAAACAGACTTAGAAAATATAATGATAAAAAAAAAAAACATTTTCAAACTTCACCAGACGAAAAAAAAGCTTACAGTACCAAACGTAATAAATCAAGCGACCTATCCACGGAATGCCGTCTCAGACGTCACCGCACACATGGCATTTCAAAATAGGAACAATTTCATTAATTTTTTAATGTGTATTTACGCACACAACAGTTTATAGTTAGGTATATACTTATTTATAATTTTGTTTTTAATTAGCTCCCAAAGTACCTTTCAGGCTTGCCAAAAGTGTCATCATTCACATATTATTTTTAATCGTTCCGCCACTTTGTTTTCCAGTTACAAAATATGTTTAAAAAAATTCATCATCTGGCAAGGTGTTTTACCTCCGACTTATTAATGAAAATATACACACCGATGGATAACAGAAATAATTAATCATTCTACAGTGGTTTGAAAGGAAAAACGGAAATAACACAATTCAAATTGAACAATGTTTCAGAGATAATGACACATTCGTTAGGTTCAAAATAGTGGACAACAAACAAATAACAGCTGTTTGAAAATAGTTGATTTTGTTCCTTAAATTGTAAAATAAATACCAAATATAATTAAAAACGAATGGGTTGTCATTTTCTCAAAAATAATATTCTCTCTCGATTTTATAATAGTTGTAGAATCAGCAGTAGCCGATCTGTGTCAACTTAATAATAGATAAAATTTATTTTGAATTTTCTATATTCAAAATGTCGGTATCACGAAACCACATGTGAAATACTCAAATATATGGTGAATTTATATTTAAATATATTTGAATTTTTCCCAAAGTTTTATTAAAGTCGCTATCTATATATATTCGATATTAAGCCTCTTCAACAAACTTCGGTGAAAAGTGTCCAAACGAAACGCTATATAACCTCAATAGGATGTCATCACGTACCTACTGCTATAACCTAAATTTTTTTTTAAACCATCTCTAATTTTTATTTTATTTTTTTCGCTCCGTCGTGATTAGGCCAACTACGATTTTCTTCTACGGCGGCGGTCGCCTTGTCCGCCTCGGTCAAATTCACCCGAGACCCCGTCACGGCGCGCAACCCCGTGTAGCCGCTAACCCACACGCCGACACGCTTACACGTACCTATATATACAAAAAGCCACTCACACGCCGACACACTCACGCTCTCCTACATGCCGCACACACGCCGACACACACCTGCACTCCCCTACAAGCCACACGAGTCGACACACTTACACGCACCTACAAGCCAGACACGCCAACACACTTTCACACGCACGCACACACACACACGCACACACACCTGCACTCACCTATATACTTGCACACCCGCACACACACGCACACCCGCACACACACACGCACACACGTGAGCGGGCGAGAGGAAATGCGCGCGCGCGCGCGGACGAATACGCCGCCGGCGACTCGGAAACGGTTTCCATGCGGCGACTGCGGCGCTGCTCATTGCTCCTGTTCCCGCGAATCGCTCTCTCACCGCGACGTTTCGCGGCGAACATTCCGCACGGACTCTGTTGCATGCGGTCTCGGAGAAGAGTCATTTTCACCCGCCGCCACCACCGCCGCAGTCGAGCGTCCCCGCAATCGCAAAAAGTTTTTTTTTTTTTTTTTAGTATTTTTCGTTTATCTTTGTTTTAACATCTCTAACGGTTTTTTAAAAATAATTTTTATTTTCGAGCATTTTGTCGTTTTCCGACGATCCTCCCCCACACGTCCCTTGCCCCGACGGCTTTAGGATGTTTCGTTCTTTTTATACTACATAGACACGACATCCGTCGTCTCTCGTCTCCGCGGGGATCGGTTCAGATTTGCACTACAATTTTCGGGTAAGTCCATTATATATATATATATACCTACACACACACACCTCAAGGTATTTCATTTTATTCTTCCAAACGACTTTAACCATTACCGTTCACAGGTACACATAATATAGGGATATTTATACGATTTTGACACCGAGTAGATTGTTATTATGTACACGTCACCTGCAGGAGGCAGGTACGATAATGTCTACAATTATTGACGTACAGTAAACCCATTATTATCTCGTCATGTCAAAACAAACAAAATCAATCGGTATGTTAAACACATAGGTAATTCTCCTTCTACTGTTGCTATTTTGCGTGCACAGACAAGGCGAGACTTTGTATAATATTATAGCTAATAGTCGATTGAGTACTAATATAACTATAAAATATATAACTAATGAAAACATAATTATGCTTATACCCATGTTAACTATAAAGACAGTAATTATATAGTACTACTACTACCCGTTGGCATAATTGATGTTTAATCGAGTTAGAAACATATAAATGTAGTATTTTATTCAATATAAATCTGATAAGTATTCTTTTGAATTAAGTGATTGGTTTATCGTGATCAGTAAGATGAAATTATTACATATAGTTATTCAAACACGAAATATTTTCAACTATTTTTTTTCTCATAAACTATAAAATTAGAATTTTCCAAATAAGACTTGGATATTAAATGTCTTAAACTGAATTGGACATTTTTAAATAATCATAAAAAATTATACGATTTCGTATACGATATTTAAACTATTTTTATGTCTACCTATTGGATATGTATTCTTCTACAAATAACTATATACATTATACTGAATAGTGAACTATATCTAATTAGCAACTCACGAGATGAGCAGTCAGTTTTATAATATCTTACTAAATAAAGATGTAGATATATGTATTGGTTTTGAAAATATTAAATAATATTAAAAAAGCTCCTTAAACCTATCAATCATATAGGATTTTGATCTCTTTTAATTTTATTTATATATTAGATTTTTAACGTCAAAATACCCATCATAAATTGAAGTGTGTGTGTGTGTGTGTGTGTACGTGCTCAATGGCGAAGAAAATTTAAATTTTTAAATAGTAATCATTTTCAAGTAGATTATACATATTATGTGTAGTATTCAATTTATTCTAACTAAGGGATGTAAAATTGTTAAATATTGTTTTTTACGGTTACATATTCCCCGAAAACTATTTTTTTTTTTTTAATTCAACCACTACTTCGATTTTTATTACATTAAAATAAAACCTCCATAATACAACTCATAATAGCATTAATTTTGTTAAAGTTACAATTATTCCATCTTAATTAGGTTTGAATTTAACACAATCCTATTAATCTAACTGCACTTAGATCACCGTACTTAGTGAGTACTCAAGATCGACGAGAAAAATTATTATGCTGATTGACTTTTTTTAATAAACTATTGAAAATGTACAATTTGTATTTTTCTTCAATGTAATTAAATATAAAATTCAAATAGTCAATATACAATAAACAATTTGTATTGTTGTTTTTTTAATCGATCTAAGAAATTGCAATGATTCAAGGCAAATCAAAAAAAAATCTGTATGATTGTTAAATCTACTAGGTGTTTACATAACTTATAATTCATGATGTTTTGATTTTTACTCAACAGTTTATTTGTGAAAAAAAATTATTTATATTTCATACGATAATAATACATCAAATTATCGTGAATTAAACAACATCATACTGATTTATTGATTGATTTATTGATATGAAACGGAACAAGCCCAATACAAATATTAATATCAATTTTAAAATGTAACAGTAAAAAATACAAATTAAAATATAAGACATGATGAACATTACATAAATAACTGATTTAGTCCCAGTTACAAAACATACAAAATATAAATAAATTATTGGGAAATTAATACATTTAATACCTACGTATACGAACGTAAGATACATTATTACCAACGAATTATTGTGATTTGTGAATGCCTAAAAAATATTTGTTCATTATTGTAACACGGCGTGATGAATAGGCAAAATAGCTACATGTTAGGTTGAATTCAATGTTATTATTTTTATAACTATTGAATTCATCCTAATTATTTTCATTTTATATATTATTATTTTCATATACCACGTTAATATAATATTTTCTTAATTTGTGTACATGCATTAATTTTTTTTTAATCGTACAAATAAATGATGAATTATTTTAAATTAAGAAATACATATTATTAGTATATTGTACAAATCTAAGCATATCTGACATAATATTTAACTGCACACAAAATATCAATAAAGTTTAAGGATGAAATAATTTTAAATAGAAAAAAATGTCTATGAAATGTTTTAATGTAAAATAATTTAAGTTATTGATTTAATCAAAATATGTATATTTAAAGGTAATCAAAGAATTCCCTCGATTTTCATAAAATGTAAAATACACCGATCAAAAAACGTAATATACTCGAACTAGAAGTTCCAAGAAAAAAAACCATAGGTATAACTTTTTATTTTATGGGTTTCAATTTTTTTTCTCATTTATATATTTTGAGATTTTACGCTGAACGTAATATATATATACTATATACATATAATTTGACGTCTTGAACTTGTTATACCGTGCAACCTTTAGGTTTCAGGGTTTTATTACTTTTCAGTAAAAAAAAACAAAATGTATATAAAAAACAAAAAACAAAATCAAAATCAGTGAAAAAAACTTATACATTTTTAGTTGTGCGTTTCGTGAAAACCGAATGTATAATATTATAAAATAAACTTTTTAATCCTTCCGAACGTAAAATGTCCGCGCGTTTTTAATTAAGTGTCCGTCGTATAAAAATAAAAAAAACCCATCCCTTTTTCAGCATAATATAGAATTCGACGATGTACTGCGCTCTGCTTGCGATATGCACACACACGCGCGCGCAGCTCACTACAAATACATAATATAAACATAATATATTGAACGTAGTCGTTGGTGGCTGCGTCCGATTATACTATGCCATACATACGTTATTTACGGGAGCCCCATCACGTTCACCTCGGTAACCAACTCTCTGCTAACACATACCACACACCACCATACCGCCGCCGACCGTGACGCACGTCTATATCGTCGATGTGTATACGCGCACGTACATTATTTTGCGGGAAAAACTTTGTGGTTCGGATTACTGCGTATAATAAAGTGTCGTCGTCGGTCCAATCACGATGACACGTCTTCGACCATAATATAATTGTTAATTTATTTGTCATACACTACAGCTGCAGTCTAACAAGTATATTATACAGACCGCGGTTATATTCTAGACTTTTCCAGAGTGACGACGACGGGGCGACCCATCGTTCGAATAAGATTTTTTATTTTTTTTTTTTTTTTCGGTGACATCTAAAATTATTTCTCTTGTACACACGGCGTACGGGTGACCTCGCGATCCTCATTAATCCTCGACTCACGACTTCAGACCCTTGACCTCCGAGGGCTCGCCAGCCCCGAGTTCTGAATCAGTTATAAGTAAGCGACTTGGCCACCAAACGATTGAGCACGATCGTGTACGTTTTAAATGAACTATATACCCTCGTAATACGTATTACATGGGGAGCGATCCGTGTACTGTAAGACACTTCTTAATTCATTAAACACAAACGTATAGTATTTCTTGCACAGTGTATTAAGTCGTTACAACACAACATTGAATGATATTTTTTTAATATTTCTTATCGTTAGCGTTTTCTAAGTTATTTACTTTTTTGGACAAGAAGTTGACGATAAAAGTATAATTTTTTTAGAAAAAGTTTTTAACGACTTAACATTATGAAAAAAAAAATACTTTCAAAAGCGTTAATAGTTTTTGAAATAACGAGTGTCCTACGTTAAAAAGGTCACGCGATGTATGTATATCAAAGAACTGAGCTGTGCCTACACGTATTATAACTACATTCGGTAAACAATACCGATTGAACACGATCTCATGTGCAGTTATACAAAGCTATTGTGATTACATTTCAATGACATTATATTATAACAGTGTGTTATACAGAGTGATTCACACAACATGCTCCACTTTTCTCTTCAATTATTCATTTATTTAATACTTCTTTTTCAGTACCTACAAGTACGGCTCAAGTACCATCACATTTTCAGTTATTTCATTGTTTTTCGCTATTATATTATCGGGCGGTGACTAAAACTATTTCTCAAATGAGAATCAATTTATTTTAACAGATAATCATAAATCATACCATATTTTTGAAAAACTGTATTTTTTTCTATGTTCCAATAATTTGAACGAGTTTCATCTGTTGTACTAGGTATTTGGATAGTTTATAGTCCTGAATACTGGTAATAAGCTTAGTAAATAATATGATAGCTATCGTGGTTATAAAATGTTATAATATAATATTTTAGACAATTTTTTTTAATAGTCTGGTAATTTAAAAAAATTGTAAAATGCTTATAAATGAATATTGATAACTAGATATTTAAGTTATAATAATAGCCCTTATATCTTTCAAAAAATACTATCATGAAATATTATTATTATTAGTATGTAATGGCTATGAAACGACCTAATAATTTACTCTAAATCAGGGTCGAGATTCTAATAACTTGAAAAATAAGTTTGTAAAAATACCCCTTCAAAATACTCTTCGCATAAATGGCTTAATAATAAAAAATCTCAAGTACTTAGGTATTATATATAATGAAAAATGCCAAAAATTAGAATATGAAAAAAACGCATAATTAAAGAATACAATGCGGTGAGCATTATTGGTAAATCGTTCTATATTTTCTGGTTTAATTTTTTTTTATGGCACCGCACCATTTAGCAGCAGATATTGGTTGTGCTCGATCGCTGCTCTGGCTCGGTGAATTTAAATAAATAAAATAAAATACCCGTTGACCTGTTATGAAAACGCATACTAGCCGGTAGGTAGGCAAATGAACAAACAAAAGGCAATTTTTATTGGGAATTTTTTTTTTTTTTTTGACTTGTCTACGGCGATTGGACAGAGCGGTCGTCGTCCGATATCGCAGCGCTCGCTTGGATGGCGTTTAAATAAATCGAAAATATCCATCAACTTGTTAATAAAAAAAAAAAGCTTCGCTAGATGGTCCCACGGACCTTCAAGTTCGGACGAGGTTCATGTGAAACATATATTTACTGTGTACATGTACACACGTGCGCAGCAGTGTTGTTAAGTACAAACCTAACCGTCGAGTCCGATCGTGTTTCGACGAAAAATAAAGATGGGATCGGCAACAATTAACAAAAAAAAAATCGGACATGCTCATTAGCAATACTTAAAAAGTTTCCGCCGATAAGGGACGTGCGCTGAATCTTAGACTATTGAACGTTTTCGCCGGCACGGAACAGTTTTCGAACAAACGACGTTATACGATATTTATATTGTATAGGTACGTGACGGTTTGGTGTAATAATAATATAATACCAACTATAGATTGTATATTGTTGTCGCAAACCGCGTCATTATTAGCGTTCGGGAAATTAAATTCTTCCGCAAAATCTTTGACTTTCTGGCAGAGACGTATGATGAACTGTTATCAATTAAAAGGCCACAGCGTTTTCCTAAAATGTATGTCGAAAAAAATCGTGTAGCTGCACTAGAAAACTAGTCAAAAAACATACTTTTGTCACGTCTTACTCTTCATAGTGTTCCCATAGAGAACACGTCATTAGCAAAACAAAATAATAAACCGAGAACAATGTATACAAATTATCCATATATTATAATATGTGAAAAATATTAATCCATTTTCATCCGCTGTAAATATTTTCAGCGGGTGATCTATTTACACAATATCAGCTATAATCATACGATTACGTTGTATATGATTCTCGATCCGTGTGACCGGGTCGGAGGTAGGTAATCGTATAATTTAAAACGAAATCACACAACAATTGTTTGCGGATTATAAAAATAACACACTCTTAGCCCACTACATCCGTCCCATGCACTTATAAAATTAACATTTTTCTCACGTACACGCGGGTCTTTACATGAAATATTGTTATGAGTATTCGCCTTATACTCCTCGATATACTTACGTTTATACTCTAAAATACAGCCCTGCTCGAGCGGTAAAAAAATGATTTCACGCACAGATCAGTGCGTTAAGTCACTTTTAGGTCCCGGAACCAGAAGCTTTTCAATAATTATTACACTTTATCACCACCTCGGCACGAATCGCACCGGTTTGCCGCCGGGGAGTTGTAGTCACCGCGGAGCCACCGCACGCCGACCACGAGTGTACCATTGGCAAAAACCGTACAATAATGATGTAGGTGCGTTTAATTTCACCGGTTTTTAGCGGGACCTCTCTGGGGGCCGAACGTGGCGCGATGGGTTGGCGCGCGGCGGGGGTGCGTCCGTTTCCCTGACAGACGTCACACGCCGGCCGACCGGCTGTCGTTCCGTCAAAATCCCGGATCCGCAGCACCGCAAACTCCACACGCCCACACATACCCACCCACCCACCTGCACGCGAACACACACTCGGGATCCGAACGCGACGCCTCCACCTCCGTCGCGTATATACACTTCTCCGTGTATCCCACGCATACACACACATATATATATATATATATACTCGAATAATGCATTGCGGTGCCATAATATATTATATATATATATATATATATAATTCGGTCGCAACTGTCTCGATGTCGTCCACCGTGACTTTTCAGTCGCGATATTCACGTACGTGTTCGCATCACGCGATACGCCGCCGCCGCCGAACGACCTGCACGAGCGTTGTATTCTCGACGGCGGCCGGTTGACGGTCACACGCGCCGACACACACACACACACACACACACAAACCCTACACTACGTACATTAAATCAATATCTTTATTTTTTTTTATTTTTTTTTTTTTATCCGTCATTGACGATGTGTTTTTTTTTCCAGAACTCAATTTCACATAGTGGCCCGTTTCACGATGATGATGATAATAATAAAATATTTTATATATATATAGACTATTAGGTACCTACACCTATAAAGATGCTATGTGTTTTTTGAAATCCACGAGCGGGATTTGCTTGAGAAACAGATAACACACGTGGGAAAACGAAAATCACCCCCCCCCCCCGTGTCGCATGCGATATCGCAATATAATAAGTAGGTAATAACGTCTATTAGGTAGCGTAAAGCCGCGGTGTGTATTTTCCAAATACACTTTCGGCTGACCTGTCAAAACTAATCCATCACAAATGTGATGCGTACATCGCGGCAAATATGTATATACGATATTATAATAGTGTATGCTATTTAGCTAATTAATTGTTCGTGTAAAGACGAGACGCTCGCTCACGCACCATACATTGATTGACTAACGGCATCATTAGGTAAAGAAACATTTGTAGAAAATCCGCATAATCCCAATCTGTAGTAGCTGTAGTAGTCATCGTTGTTGTGGTAGTATTTAGCAGACGTGTCACAGACTAAGACATTCCGACGCGCGACCGAGATTAGTGAATCTAAATCGTATTGTGTTATAATTAAAATTATTGCCAGTGGCTAGATTACGTCGGGGAAATTATTCCTTGCTGAAATGTATTCACGGAGACAAAATATAATCAATTAAGGCGCGACGCGTTTATCAAAAAAAAAGAGATTTTATAAATAAAAAAAAGTCAGAATTATAGTTAAAGCAACAATAATGGCCAAACCGATAATAGCGTAGGTACACGGAGATTTTAGTTGTCGCAGCATTACATTTATTTCGTTTTAACGGATTATGCTAAAAATCTTCAGCTAAGAATAGAGTTATTCGTCAACAGTCAAATTCTCAACTGATTGACCGTATGAGTTGCTTTCTTTTCATAATGTATAACATAACCACATTAATTAAAATAGTGTCTTTGTAGACATAAAAAATATTAATTATGTATTCAGTTCTTTCCAAGTGTATGATATTATTCGGAGAAAATGATTTTTCTATTATTTTACAGCAGGATTAAGGATTTTATAATGCTAGACAATAAATAAAAATACATAAAAAAATATACAAAAACGTATACGTCACATACTACTCTTCTTTTTAAGAAATGTCTATATTACGTTACGTTCTTTTCCGTGTACAGTGTGATGTTCTAAAACAGTTTTTATGTATATACACGTTAGTATATTAAACTGAACTCTTACCCTCTTATCATCTAGCTGGGTACCTTTCTTAATACAATTTCATAATAATTTTCTCAGAAAAATGCATTCTATGGAAAAAAAGTTTTTTTTTATACATAAATTCGTAATATTATTTGGAATGTTTAAAAAAAAAAAATAACTCTATGTTCATAAATCATAAGAATAATTTTACAGTTCAAATAAGAATAGTTCAAATAATATGGTAGAGTTCTGAATATGTTTATAATACAATCGACGTATACTATATAGATATTTTGAGTTAAATATTTAGATAAAACCAAAATACGGGACTTATATAGTATAACTTGAGTGAAGCAGAAGAATCTAAACTTTTATTGATTAAGTACTTATTCACTTTTTATGTTACGTAAAAAAAATGTATCAACAATTTTGGTTACCTCAATCGCCCGAGATCAAAAATAATATTAATTCAAAAATAACATATCATTCAGAAATATTTAAGGAAATAGGATATATTACTCGCGTATTTTTGGTCTTTATCATTTTGCAATGTTTTAAATTCAACTAATATAATAACAGTGGACATCATAAGAATGAATACGTAATTCATTTTTTTAAATCAAACATAAAAAATACAAACCCGTTTCCTTTTAAAATTATTTATAAATCATAAATTATTTTTAGCTTAAGTCTAAATAGTCATGTCATCTGTTTAATTTTTGGTATTGTTTACATAACGTAGACACTAGAAGTTCCTATTAAACCAATCGATGAAAATTTAATTAATTGTGTTCCTAAAATACATTTACAGGTCACGTGACTTGAAAATAATTTTATTTAGTCCTTAAATTATTTTCTCTTAGGGTAGTTTCTCGTATTTCATAATTTAGCTATGATTTATATCATGATTGAGAGTACAAAATACCGAGTCAAGAGCAAAATAAAAATTTAAAAGTAAAAATATTTCGAACACACCCGCTATAGTCACCCGCCTATATTAACGCGCATAACGTCAACTTAAGTCTGTATATGCCAAAGTCCAGCTACCGAGAGTTATAACAAATTTTATTGGAAATAATAATTAAATTTCTCCTTGCAAGTGGGTGAAACGGTTATGGAATTTCCCATTTAAAAATTCCCTGTATATATTATAATAGATACAGCATTGTCTATGCTACAATATTTATACACTATACATATTATATTGTAATATCCTTAGAAACACAAAGGCTTTCTTGGATTTTCCGGGAAGATTCATTCCCAGGAATTTGCCCAGTTATGCTTGAGGTTTTCGTAAAAATGTTTTTACTGTACTGATTAATAACATATTTCAACAAGTCCGAGATTCGGTAGCTTCCGGTTAGTGGTAAGCTGAGAGCTCCCGAGTGTTGTTCTCGCCGTCACTGGGAAGGTACCTACCGACGCATTGTGGTTATTAATGTGTACTCATCATTATAGCTCGTAGTATACGGGTTCCAACTTATTAGCTAGATAGTATTATGATACCTGCCGATTGTTCTTAGCACTTCATTTTGTCTCACCAATCTGTGTTGCCAATAATTCCTTGCAACGAACACAATATAATACTACTATTAGTTTTGTTATTTGTCGAATACATATCGATTGAAAACATTGCGTTTTAAAAATTTGTTTTACATTTTTTTTTTGTACTACCTCACTATTATACTACTCTTCGAAATTATTACAAAAGTACTAACGACTAACAAAAAAAGTTAGTTAATGTGAACAGCATAACACGAAAGCAACTATAATCTTTTGTTACATATTTCTTGTTATGTTTGAATAGAAAGTTATTCCGATCGATTTTTTTAACATCAAATAACGTATTCGTGATGAGAAAAGTTTAAAAAATATTCAATAATTCATAGTGATTTTTACAGTCAGTGAGTATTTAAATAATTATAGTATTAAACAAAACAATCGTAATAAAATAAGATAATAATATTAGTCAGGAGAAATACATTATGCATGAGCAAGACATAAGAAGTCAGTTAGCCATGAACAACTTAGAATGTTTTAAATGCATAGAATTATATGAGTCAGTAAATTTAAATGTTACCTAAAGTTTAGATTCCAAACAATAATTTCGCAATATGGAATTAGTAGGTAGCCATAATAATAGGTAGGTACAGTAAATACCAGGGGTGGCCAAACCGCGTGGTTCACGTCTTAACGTGTTTACTTATATAATAATAGGTATTATTCCTTTCCTTATTTTTATGATATTTTTCATTATAATTAGCGTATCGTGACACTTATCGCTAGCCGTCCATGGTACCTAACCTATAATATTAATTCGCCGAGAAACAACCGAATATCGAATCAAGTAAACGCTCATGTGTGAATACAAACTGTAAATAGTCACAATATCATAAACAATTTAGAAAAAGCTCTAGCACATAATACACAGACACTTATATTATTATACATCGTAATATTATTGTATAATGATAATGAGTTAATGCTACAAAACAATTTTTTTTCTCATTAGATTTCCCTTGACTGGATAAAAATAATATTTTGTTTTCAGTTTAATCAATTACAGTTTTTAATTTTAAACGAAAATCTTCTGCGGGAAAACACAAAAATAAACCTTATCTCAGACCCGACGTTGCCGCCGGCCATTAACATAATACTCAGGTACTATCAATTATTATTATTAACATTTTGAGCGAATACCTCGGACTGTGCATAGGTGTTATCTTTGGCGAGCCATCGGAGTGAAACCACAGTCCCAATCGCGGGCGGCAATTAGACAAAGGACTTTGCCCGAATCGAATTACGTTTGCGTCACAGCAGTCCGTCACTGTGTATTATTATTTTGCTTCGGAGAGCGTCGTCGAATAATGCGGCGGCGAGCCGCACCGCTGTTTTCTTTTATTCAAAGGCGATAGCGATTTTAAAAACTTTTTACGTTCCCCAACACCCCGGCGGTTTCCTCTGCCGAATATAAAAATAAAATAAAACTCGATTCAGCACCATTCGAACATAATGCAACCCGTAAAAACTGTAAAAACTCCCGATGTAAACATAATAACATCGGTGTATATAGACTCACAAGAACTAAACGAGACAAAGTCCAACACAGGTTTTCGTAGTTCTTCGACTCATTGAAAATCGAAAATAAAGAATTGAATAACAATTGTAGTTCACTTAAATTTAATCATATTATAATTTAATTATATCTACTTTGTGTTTCCACCATCAATAATACTCTGTACTGCTGTACCTAACAATGGTAATGTTAGACTGCGTTAATTTGATTATATAATATTTATTAATTTACGCTTGTAAGTGGGAATAAAAAACAAAAAATTCACCCCGTTTAAGTACTTACATCAACTTTTTTTAAAAAAAGAAACAAAGTTGAATACTGTTCATAATTCAATAGAATTATTTTATTTCTATCGACGAAAATTAATTACAATATTATTATACCTTAGTAGAAAAATATAAAATTTAGATAGACATTAATTAATTTTTTATAATTTTTTAATAAAAAGATTACAACAGTATTTCTAAAAAAAAAAATAAAAAATATAGAAGTCTATAGAGTATTTTCTATACAATATTAAGACAATTAATATTATTAAATGATACAATCTTACAAAAGCTAAAACTACGTAGTGTTGCCTTAAAATGCTATTATAATGACTTAAGATAAAATGTATTTTAATTCGATTTATTATACTATAGGATAATGAAAAAAAAGTTTTCAAATGTATTTATAAAGAAGCCATAGACTTTACTCGACAACTTTAAATTCCAATAATATAAATAAATAATGTATAAAGAAAAATAAAATAATAATAATATGAAATATTACTACCTAGATAACATTATAGTAGAGATATGGATAACCGCAAGAATAATTGCTGTATCAGATTAATTATGTTTGTTATTTTATTTTTTCCTCATAAAAGCCAAAAAGTAATATAATATTATAGGGTTTAATATACATACAAAACTACAATATTATTACAATATGACATAACGGCTATTATAATATGTTTTACATTATCGACTTATGATTTTCATAGCTGAATCTGAGAATAAAATATGTTGACAACTTTGACTGTAAATAAGTTATAATAAGAGTATTTTCATCAATATAATATTAAAAATAATTTTGTAAAGCATTATTTAAAATATGTATATTTCGGACACGACCATGCAAAATATAATACATAATATGCTAGTAAAGTTTCGAATATAGATGTGGTTGAGTTTATGTGATTTTCTAAACTCAGTAAGAACAAACAACCATCAGTCATCACATTATAACATAATATTATAAAATCATAAATAAAAAATACATCAGAATAAGGTTTGTGTACAAATATATTTTACAGTTTAAATGTTATTGATACTGATGTTCCTATTTATAATTTATAAAAAAACAAAATGAATAATTTAGACGAGTATGACGTACGAAAACAATAGCTCCATAGAAGGTGGTAACTATACGTTCACTTGTTAACTTTACTTAGAAAATAATTCATAATATTACTATATGCCCACCCGTGGAGTAAACAAGTGTTTATATCTTTAAATGACAGAATTGTTTTCTAGAATCATATTTTTAGGACTATAAGGAGGACATTGAGTATACACTTCACATATATATATGTATATGTATATGTACTATAGACCACTGGAATCTTGGATTACACGTTTTGGCTATACTTTTTTTCATTTTCTTCTGCTTCTATTACTTCTTCTTTTGACCAACTTTCCCAACCGCATTTTCGCATTCGACAAAGACGTGTCCAGCATTATAAAGAAGTACACGCATCCTCGGAGACATGCGAATGACGGCGGTACAAAGACACTACGACTCGGGAATAAAAGAAATTTGTATGGCAAAAAACAAATCGTGCAACTACAAACGCATTACGTGTATATGACAGTCCACAATTAGATTTTTTTTTTCTTTTGCTCCATAATATTTTGCTTGTTGTCAAATTGTTGTTTTTCAATATTTACATTTTCTCCGCATAACACAATTTAAATACCACGGTAAAAAATATCAGTTGTTCGTGCACAGTGAACAGTTGTAGTATTCGATGCTGAATTGAATAAATCAACTGAACGAAATCAATTTGGATGCACATAAATTAATGTGTTACACTATTTTATGTTAAAGTTTTTCAAGTAAAACACTGTTTTGCTCGGTCAGGTTTTTATTTAATTATTTTCGGTAAAAGGTTTCAACTACAACAGTTTTTAACCTATATTGGTTTAATAACTAAAAATATAAACTAATATATGGTTGGAAACATTTACGACTTTCTGATTTAGTAAAGCTTCAGTATATTTGGAGCAGCTGATCACTGAATGCTCAATTATTAGTATTTTATTGTAAGTATCACCTACAACTGGAGAGTGATGATTACTCCTTTTCTTTTTTCAATGTCAGGGGGGGCGATTTCAATTTTTTTTTATGCTCAGTTTTACACTTCTGAGTTCGTTAGAAAGTGATGAATTAAGCCAATATTTCAGCCATTCTTCCATTAATTATTTGCATTGAATAATATTGAAAGTTTCAGATAAAGTAGTCGTATTAATCTATGTACAAAGTAAATATGTGGAAGCTTCGTAAGCTGTCAAGTCTGCTTTCTCGTTTACAGGAATCCCGACGTGTGAGAGTATCTTCAGTAAGCTGTCTGTGAGCAATCATTCATAAGTCTACCACAGTATATACGACCAATAATTATTGTCGTACCATGAGCCAGGTTCCAACTATATTATCTTATCAAATTTGACAGTACTCAATCGGTGGACTCTTATTCCAAACAGCTGTACAACAACAACAACTAGTCATAAATACAGACTTTCTACATGAAATAGACACAAATGTAGACGCATCTTATGATAAAAAACTATATATTTTTTTTTTGTAGTTCCCTGTTAATCCTGGCCTTAGATGATGGTTTTTTTTTATCAATCTTCTTTTTAAAACGGTTTACAGTATAGCTTATTCAAAACTAAATGCATAGTTCCATTATATAAATTTAAAGTGGGTTAAAAAAATTAAACATATACCCGTACAGTTATACATATTTAGCAGTCTATATTATGACCCGACAAGGATGGCAGTCGAAAATACATAAGCTTCGATTTTTCCTGTCTTCTTACTTCTCATCCGAAACGTCCATATACGTGGCAACTGAGAGCTTTTATTATCTCTTGATTCGTTTTTTTTTTTTAAATTAAAATTTATATTTTATTTTCCAAAGTGTTTTACATTTCACGCCCGCCGCTAAGTATCGCGAAGTGTATAATATTATCTGAATAAACGAATGCGCACATGACGCCCCACGGCCCGTGTAGTACCTACCATGGCGTCGGAATAATAATAATATTGTGGTGCCGACGGCCACTGCTTTGATGTAACTGATCAAAATTATTCATCACAGAATAAGTAGGAATCGTTGTAGCGTTATTGGACACTCACTTTATCGATTTACCGCTTTGTTTCTGGAGCACGCATATTATTATATTATAATAATATCATACACACACAGTTGACCCAAGCACAAAGCTTATAATATTATTATAAAACACGGAAACGCAAAATATTATAATAATAATAAACTGAGTACAGGTTATCATAGAACGATGATCGCGGATTGTCCGTACAATGATTTCAAATGCTCGAAATATTTTTATATTTATATTTAATAGTCACACGGTGTATTATTATATTATACGATCTACCTACCTATTATAGTCCGTTGGCGCAAACCCTATATAGGCATTGTATTATTATTGTACGTACACGTCGTCAAATCCGATTTCGCAGCTGCTGCAAGTGTAGTACGTGAATAATGTTCTCGAATCTGACAAGTACACGATATTATATAACACTGTATACACGCGAAATAGAACGGCCGTAAAAAAGCAATTCGTCGGATGTTCAAGTGGTTTGGATGTAAATAATATATTCCGAATCGAACCGTATTTAAAACGCGACCGCAATAAAAAAAAAAACAGCTTTCCACTGGAACACAAATTAAAATTCTCAACAAACCGTTTTCTCGACGACAATCGAAATTAATTTCCAACCATTCATACGGTTTGTGGTTAGACACGTTGCAATCGTCAACCGCGGTGAAATAAATAAAAAGAACAAAAACAAAAACGCACATTTATTCAAGTGTTATAAATGATTTATTTTCTCCAAGGCGAAATTGAATTGTATTTTTGCAAACAATAGTAACTTATTGTCTGTTGATTATTTCAAACTGCGTTCTATGCATTTTTAAAAATACATTTTTAATACCTATATAGTATATAAACAAAAGTACATTATTATTATTGTTATTGTTTTTATATTAAAAATACGAACGTTTCCTATCTGTTTGTGTATATTTTAAAACATTGATAACTTATAACCAAAGATGTGCACGTGTTAAACTTAGACACAACTATAATTTGTTTCGAAATTAAAGATTGACACTCAAACAAGGAATTCATAATTTGGCTCACTCGAATGAAGAAGAAAGCTTTCAGTGCTTAACAAGTGGGATATGCATGTAGGCAAAATAATCCAATTTCAATATTAGTTAACTTATAATATATTATAGACTGTATACGTATACATGCCATGCACAAAAACTTTACAGACTACGCAGTTCTAACAACTTACACTAATTCTATTTCAGTGTGATTATAAGCTTTTATTATATTATTAATGGATTTCGTGATGTCTAATAATACGTTCCACCGCGAGGAGTGGAGTACCTACCTATTTATGGCACAAGGAAACAAATCGGTATACCTGCTGTCAGTATAGTTTGAATGTACGAACTATTTTAAAAATAATCCATTCAGAAATTCTATGGCACCATAAGTTGTTTTACCACCAAGTTCGTACATTATATAAGACACTGAGAATTCAAAATCACTCTGTTGCGTTCTCATATACGGGTTTAATGACGCCGTCGACATGAATATCATCAACAGTGTTCCAGATGTGCAAAATAATGATGTTACTTTCCCAGTTACAATAAGATAATACACAAACGCACAAACCAATGAGATATTATAATAAACATTTAACGAAATTAATTCTGTCAACAAATCTAGTACCTACAGGGAAATAAAATAAAATATTATAATATTATATCTATCAAACCGTTCTATCGTTAGTCAAAAATACTGTTTATTCATTGGGGTTTACTTGTATTAATATTCATATATTACGAAAGTGTAAAAACAATTTTTAATAACGCTCAACAATTTACCTAAAAATCATAGTCCATTAGGTATCGTAAAAATGTTTAATACTACCTTTGTAAAAAAAAAAAAATAGATGAGTGCGAGGGTTGTTTCTAATACTTTTTTCAGAGGTACATTTTTTTATTATATTTTTAAATAATTTTTACTGTCCCAAAAATGTGTTTATGAAAACCCCTATTTAAAAGCAAACATAAATATTCAGAACCGATAGCTGACTTGCACACAGAAACTACTTTTACATAACGTAAAAATGAATTTCATTTTAAATAATATCAAATTCTGGACTCCTTGTATATTATCATGTCTCGTGAACTTTGGCAATTACGCGTATGGTGAAGTTTCAAGTTTCCCTTTCTCGTATAAAGTAAAAATGATCCCGTGGGGCTCAAAAACAGATAAGAAACCATAGATAAAAAAGAAACTTAAGTCGGGCTGAGAGAAGTAAAGCTCTAGAAAATATTCGTAGCAAAACTAGGTCAGAATTTTTAGTAATATTCTGGGATTTTTTACCAACTTAATATCTGATGTTTAAACTTTAAACACTTACGTCTGAATGTATCGTTTACACCTGTTTACGAGAAAAATATAATAATACCATATACACGATTAATCAATGTTTATAAATGCTTATCATAGTTTATGAAAATTGTTATTTTTAATGTGAACCCTTTTCAAAATATTCGCGCAATCTAAAAATGTAGGCATAAATTTAAACGATTTGACATTGATAAGTTATTTGTAAGTTATTAATGTTATTATTATGAAATGATAGGTAATTTATTATAAAACATTTACGAGCATTTCAATTAATATCTTAAACCAAAATGTTATCAGTTATAGTTGTATTATAATAATTTCATAAAATATAAGCATGCACATAAAAACTGTCGAATTTAATTTGTGGTTGGTAGTCGGTAGACATATGAAAGAGTTTCTGTGTTGTTCACAAGAACTGAGAAAGCATTAATACTGCTTAATTAGAGCACCGTTTCATCGTGTAATAATCATTATTTAAAAATGTAAGGCATAAGTAGATGATGATACTAATAATAAATTTGTAAATACGTGAATTTGTAAAAAGTAAAAACATTTAAAAATAAAGAATTTAATACCAACAACTAATTATTATTATTTATTTATTTATTTAAACGTACCCATGGTGTAAGTTCAAGCACTGTAAAGTATCATATAATTTATATTTTTCAATAGGCAGTATTTTCAATTATAAAGATGATAACATATTCATATACTTATGAGTATAAACTACATAATTATGTATTAAGTATAGAAAAATAATATTCATTATTCAAAGATTGATCACTTAGAAGTCCAATTCATACATTAAAATATCCAGTAAATTATATTTTGTGCATTTAAATGCGATTACTTATTCTGATTTTTTATTTAATCATTTTTTTTTAAATATAAAAATGTAAATCAAACATTTACATGAACTTTATTTTTATGTTTGAAATCATGATCAAAAGCATTATTAATTTATATTGTAACATTTAAAACAAAAATTATGAAAATAACATTGCGGTATGATAATATAGTATTCTAGTGTATAGTAGGTAAGTCTTGGATGTCACTAATATTTTTTTTGTTTTTGAACGTGTTTGATTGTGCTTGATAAGAAAACGGTACTAGTGGCTTGAATCATCAACATATAATAAAGTATAACAATAATATGAATTAATTCTAATTTAAAGGACAAATATAATATGTTATATTAATACACAATCATTAATCAATAATTTATGGAATAGTTGTTTGAAATCATTCATATTATTATCTCTATGACATCGACTGAATTAACACAGGATGGATTCATAATGATAAAAGCGAAATAAAATTCGTAATCATTTTTTGTTACAACAAATATACGAGGATAAAACATTTTTTACAAGTTGTTGTGATCATTCATTGTGACCAAAATAATTCATTTTCAAATAAATCACACTGTCAATTAAAATGAAAATACTCAGATAAGAAATTATAAAAACTTTTAGTTGGCAAACGTTTCAACGTTACATAGATTATGCCCAGGGAAAGTCAGCAAAAGTCTGATAATACAAGTTTTAAAATGATCCACTTTGGTGCACAATTAATGTATATCATCTTATACTTGCCCGATATTTATACTTACCTATCACTAAATTTGAAAAACTTAAACCATCAATGAAATACGTCATTAAATTATATTATAATATCAATAGGTATAAGGAAAGAAATGTATGTATTGTTGTATTGAGCAAACTAATGAATACACCTGAACATTTTTAATTTTCTAAAGGAAGAAAACATTTTTTACCAAAAAACCTTTTGATATATTGTTATCCCAATAAATTTTCGAAAAATGAATATACTTAAATTACATTAAAGAATTCATTTTTTCTTATAAAATTACACTTTTATTATAGGTACATTATTATTTATTTCACTGAATAATAAAAACATAAATTTCATGTGAAATTAAAAATCCTTAAAATTAAGCACTAATTTACACTTCTCGTTACAGTATTTTTAAAATAAATAACTCAAAAGTTACTTTTATTTAGTATTGATAAATTATAGTATCTGATAAAACTTAATTGAACGGAAAGGTTAAAATGAACTACCTATTAAACTTAAATGCTATTGAAGTATAAATTATAGATTTTATTGTTTGATATATTATAATATTCTGCAGCTTAATTTATAGCCTAAATAAACCTACATCTTAATTAATTGTATAATACGCCGAAAACAAGAAAATATTTTAAACAGGGTAAAAGTTAAAATTTAGTTTTTAGTATGTAGATAGCTAATAATTTTAAATACTTGCTACCTATTTTATTATTAGATGCTTATGTAAATTAAAATACAATTTTCGTGGAATTTAAGTGTATAGCCCAAGAAGTTAAATATATTTATACTAATTATATGTTTTAATAAGCTATAAACTAACCATTGAGAACATGCTTGCTAAAACTTAAAGTACCCACTTATAGTAATCCAGTTGAAAATCGTTGATTTGTTTATTTTTTATTACATATTTAACATACATTAAGTACTAAAATCCTAAAGTCACGTAATACGTTGTGTTTTAATTATTTTATGTTATTTTTTATTACAAAAAATTCACTAACCTTAATTTGATCCCGTGTTTTAGTATAATTATATTATTATCTAAGAATTATACAATATAATATATAATGTATAAATATAAAATTTATCTAATAAAATACATTTATTAGATAACTTGCTGTTCAAATGTTCATCAATTTATAATTTTTGGGGAAAATACACTTAAAATAGGTTAAATACAAACTTGGTCCAAATAATTTATTTATAAATAACATTTTATTTAAATAAACGTATTTGTTTTGTTAAGTTATTGAAATATGAATCTTCAGTATAAAAATATAAAAACGATATTTATTTATCAAACCTAACCTACTAAGAAATTTTAAACCAATTTAAATTGCTAAAACATTAAGTAAACCAAAAAAACAAAAATGTATTCAATTAATTCTTAAAAAACATATTAATTATGAAAAATATTTGTATAAATATGTTCAATGAAACGTAGTTGAGAAAAGTTTCAAGTACGTAAGTTTTTTTTTAATCTAAATTCGTTATAAAGTTTTCTTTCCATGAACATTTTACAAATGTTGAACTTATACGTACATCTAGAAACATTTTTTTCACTTTATTTACGTATCAAAATGTGTACCTCATTTAAAAGTCTAATGAATTTCTGAAAATAGCAATCGTAAATGCTTTAATAATGTATAAAATCACCAAGTAACAAGTATATTTTCAATATTATTAAATTTCAGTGGGTGCAGTGTCAAGGTTCATCAAATAATTTACTCTTGGACATTAATACTCTTTAAAGTATAAAATATAATGTATTTGAACAGTGATGAATTACATTTTTGGTATTCAATGCTATTTAACGATAGAGTACATTTTTAATTTTTTTATTCGTTGGTTCAGTTCTGTAGACGGTCTTAAGGAGACCGAACGAAAAAAGATCGACGATTGATCTTGAATTCGAGCCAGTTATTTCGAATAATGCAGACAGTATATTGTATTTTTTCTTTCTTTTGCAAAACGATAAACATTTAACTAATTTAATAATATAATTTAATACACAGTTCGTAATTATGTGTCGAAATATAAATTTAAATACGCCTACTACAATGTTGTATAGTCTCTTTGGCTGTATTTCTAGGTGCATTTATAATCATTTATGATTGAAATTTAAAATAAAACAAATGAAAACTCTAATTCTATAGTTTATATATATAATATATATATATATTTAATATATTTACAAAAATAAAATGCTATATAATATAAAAAAATGATTCAACCTGCAAGTTAAAATAATATAAAATAGAGTAATGAGAGCAGTATAATTTATATTATGTCCACATACTACTAAAATGTTCAGTTTAAAAAATATATACCATACAGGCTATGTACCCTATAAAAATAAATCAATGAAATATTTTCATGTTCTTTGTAATGACCATGAAAAGCACATTTCAAAAAAGCCTTTACCTTTTTATAACTGTAGTATTATATGGACACTATGAGTCTATAAAACATTAAGCCATTAACCATTTGATACAATTCGATGTGATTTTTTTATAAGCTTGTACAACCAGTAATAACAAAATTGATTAACATTATAATGTCAAGATTACAAAATATGTTAGCTTTAAATTATAATTTTTTTATTAGATTTAAAGTTTTTATAATTTTTTTGAAAAAAAAAGTCAGTTTTTAAGTTGTAATACTATTATTTTAGTTAAGCTTGAACGTTATTCAATTTTATCATTTACCTAAATCTGTTTTTCAAACTTTTACAAAAAGAAATCATATTGCATTTGCTATTTTATTGAAATACCTAGAACCATATTCATTATTCGAAAATAATTAAAGAAGATTTAGACTCAGGAAATGTACTAACTAACAACTAACTATTCTATTTTTCCAATTAATACAATTTAAAGACTATATTATGAAAATCTGGAATTTTTACTATACTTGAATATTTTTTTTTTTTCAGCAAATAAAATATATAATTAATATTCAGACTAATTGATAAAAGTACACATAATTTAATTAATAATATTTATTCATAATGATTCAACACAATAGTGGTGTAGGTAACGATTCTAGTTCAATAATACATCACTCAATAACAGTTATATATATTTTTTCTATCGTGACTTTCATAACACAATATTGAACTTTTTTATTTATTTACTTGTGGTCCTATTTTCTGAGAAAGCTATAACTAACAACTGAGCTAAATATCGCGCTTCAGCCTTTAGGAGTAAATATGACCTTCGGGCACGTACGATTTCAAACAAATGGCGAACACACATAAATTCTGATATCGGTTAGGTAAGGACGAAGAGAGTATATGGCACCAAAGTGGTTATTAATATAATATATATTCATAATATATAGGATATTATAGGACGGTATGTTCGGGAAATCGTTGTATATTAAACATTAAGTAAGAAAATAGATTGCTATAAATTTCAGACATTTCATAAATAAATCAAAATACGAGTAGATGTGCAGTGCATGTACGTGTGTGCTGGATAATTTATAATTGTATCATCAAGGACGGTCTATACGTTTTAAATTCAATTATCAATGCGTTTAAAATGTTAAAACTTTATTATTCACATACGATATTAATGTATTAAAATCGTTTAAGAGTATTGGACATAAATTGTAGGTAGGTACTTCAGTTAATTTATATTTATTTTTCACATTATATTTTTATTGTATAATATACAAAAATTGTAAATTCCTCTAATTTTATTTTTTAAATTTTCCCTGTACAGGATTTCCTTCAAAAACGTACAAATTTCAAACGGGAAGATAATTATAACAAACTTTTTAAATTAGGAAATTCTCATGGGATACCCTGTATAATATTTCAAAACTTGAATATTTAAAAAAAAAAATCATAACTAAATTTTATCTCATTGTTCAAATGTTTTATTTCATACAAAATACAAATCCCAAGCTTACCTAACAGACACGTTATACATATAATTTGCAGGTTCTTATCATTAAAATTCAAAGAACACTGTTTTTTAGCTTTATAAAATATCAAATAATATCATATTCATAAACAAGTACCTTATTTTTGCGCTACTAACTATGTTTACTTTTTGTGTTGAATTTTATTTTCCAGCGTATGAACTAAACACACTGCTTAACTATAACGTAACTTTGCAGTGATAATTTCACTTCATTCAATTTGTATTTAAAATTATACGAGAATTCGACTGTACGAGAATTGAATAAACCATTTTGATAAATGAACGAACATTATGTGTTTTGATTGGTTCAAGTTCACTATTCACGCATTCGCCAATCAATGTATCGAAAATACTTTAACAAACGTATGCGTTATGCAAGTATTCGCTTTAGAATTTCTAGTGAATAACATTGTAATGAATTGGACATATTTTAGTTTAGGTATATTATTACACATAATACTAATTGAAATAATCTAATAAAACGCCATTTGATCGTTTGAATTTAACGAATATGTACATTTAAACTGCAACGCTTCACATAATTATTTTGGCATACAGTTAATTGTTTTATTGGGTAGGTGTATTGTGTATAACATATTGTTGATATACAACAGGGGTGGGCATCGATCAGAGAGTCGCTAACCACTGATTATAATAATGAAAAATAACCTGAAGTGTAGGAAAAGGCTATTATTATATTAGTAAAAATGTTAAGAAGCAATCAGCGTTTTACCTTCCCCTAGTATATAATGTGCTATGTAATTTAATTTTTATGATTTAATATGACAATATGGATTAATATATTCATGATTTTTGCAATCGCAGTGATCCAATAATACACATTGTGGTCGAGATCGTAAAACAAAAAAAAATGGTTCTTAAATATATGGAAAATCATTCTTCACATTCAAATTAATTATTCTAAAGTACTCGTGGGGCTTTAAATAAATTATTTTTTGGATTCAGGATGGATCAAACAATGTTTAAGATATAGAAATCTGGTTATTTAAAATTTAAGTACCTAATTTTCTATAATATATTTCATATGCTTCGGTGTTTTAATTGTTTATGTTACTCAATTAATGTTAGGGAAACATAATATAATTATTTCATCCATCAAAATAAGTATCAAATAAAATATGATTAATAGGTTTAAAATGAATTTGTTATTTAGAAATAATACACGTATGAGCAGATATATTATGAAGTTTTACATTGGACTCAGAATGTTTGTTTCTCGTTAAAAGTTTTAATTAATAAATTTAATTAAATTATTATGAATATTTTTTTTAATTGAACAGTTTTAACGGATACAAGTATAGAACTATAAGCGTCATAATTATTTCCGTTAGACAATCTGTATTTACTGCTTATAATATATAATATTGGAAACTACTTATTTAAATTGAACTTATTGTCAAATTTTAATGACTAATATCTATTACAGGAAATAACCATAAAAAAGCTCATACTTTCATGATTACACTTACGTAATATATTTTTTTTTTGTTTCAGTAAAGACCAATGTAATTTTCAAAATCAATTTTGGGCAGTGCTTTATGTGACATTAGTATGTATGTATACAATTATTTTAAGTAATGGAATTTGTGCATGTATGATCGTATATTGCTTTTTCTCGTGATAAATCAAACTCATTTGGATAAAGTTAACATTTTAACACGGAAACTGCGGTTTACAAGGTCGAACTTGGTCAGTCGTATTGATTTCACATACACTTACCCCTGATGCTTGTCCTCCCTTCCTTTCACAGTTCTCTTGCAACATGCTCAACCAACATAAAACGGTTCATTGAGTATGGTAATGAACAGCAGCATTATCTCTTATAGTGTAGTAACTATATCAGTAAGGTTGGCATTTTCCGGCCATAACACATATAACGCGAGGGTATGAAATATAATTTCTATACATTTTGTAGATTAAATCAACACTATATATTAAACCTAAAAACAAATATCGATTTTCATACATGGGAATTCAACATTATTCCTCTATTTGCTTGTCCTCTGATATGTAAAAAAAAAACTATTTATCTAAACCACCATTCAAATAATAATAATAATATAGCGATTCAGAAGTATACATAAATTGTATTTTAATGTTTACAAATCGGATATAAAATCGTTTTCAAACAATATTAAATCATGAACATCATAATAAAAACATGAAATATTTAGCATAGGTACAAAATATATTTCATTGAATTGAGAAAATTTGATTTAGTTTTACAAAGAATTGTTGAATTAAGAGTTTTTTTGGAGTAGATTTTTTTCATAGATTATTCCCTTAATAACTCAACTTATAATTTAGTCTAACAAGTAACAATAATTTCAAAATGTATTTCATTTATTTAACTACTTCTCACTCAGTTTATTTATCTAACATTGTTATTCAGTCGTATGACGGAAACAAGACTACCTATACCTATGACTATTGTTCTCCAACACATATAAATTGCTAGTAATATTTGACTTATAATATAAATAAATAGACATACAATGCCTACGTGTAATTTGTAATTTTGAGCTTTAAAAGAAAACATTTTGATGACATAACAACGCAGAGTAAACCTATTTGGCTATCGATAAATATGGTATAGATATAAAATAAGAAGCTTTGAAAGTTGTTAATTTTTGTTTACGTTTTGGTCATGTACCTAATTATATACTTAAAATATGTGTTGGTGATCCAATACTCGGCCGAATCGACTGTAATCGACGGTTGTTTGCAAACACGTGCTGTTCCACGTCGGACGACCTAGTTTAAAACTATTAAAAACGTGTTAAATCAAGACGATGTGAGCGGCAAGACGAATTAATGGCAGAAGGCAAAAAAAATACGCGTATGCACGAGCGCATGTAACAATAATGACGTAAAATAACTGCCTGGTTTATTATGCCGCAACGCTTATATTATAATAATATGATGTTCAGAAAATATTACAGTTAGCACCTCCGAAGTATCACGATTCGGTTGGTACATGGTACATATTATTATTATTATGCTTATTATAGTACGTGACGACCTGAACAACGGGCGCTCGTATTGTGTTGTGTGCGCGTAACGAGTAAACGCGTTATGAATTTGGACTCGCGGGGTGTAGTTCATAAATCACGAGATAATATTATTATTATTATTATTATTATTATTATTATTGTCACTGTGAGTTGCTATAATGAAGACGACGACAATGACGACAGCAAATCAACACACTCAGAGCACGGATAACGCGCATACCTAGGTATACCTATAATATAATAATATATATTAATATTTTATTCTAGAAGTCGTTTACGTTTCGCCGTACGTACTCGCTGCGTCATTTCCGCTACGGAAAATGTAGAATAATAATAATAATAATATTATTATAATAATAAATTGTGTTATGTGATTGATTGAACGGTCGACCGATGGATCGGCGACGCGGAAACAGACACGGATGACGAATAATAACACTATAAAGAAGTGATTTTTTTCGCATCGAGTTGCGGTATCGAAACTCCATCTCTGTTGGCATCCAGTACTCCAGTGTATTTATTTCAAAAAATTAAATGTTACGTCTGAATCGGTTTCGTACAATAATATCGTCATCCTTGGCGTTTTCCGCCAGACTTCGGGCAATGATCCTCTATCACTTGTCGAATTAAAACGCTGAAGTTTAAAATAATTAGAAATGTCAATTCTTTATAATATTTTGTTCTGACGCCCATTAACCGCTTTTTCTTTAATTTATTCTTCGTTTTTTCGTGTTTGTCACTTTCTGAAATTTGCATTGTGAAAAATTATTTTGTGTCGGTCCCAACTGTCTTTGAAAACGCCTACCAACTGAAAAATGTTTGGGTGTGCGGAATACTGTGAGTTGCTGCAAAACTCAACGGAACATTGCTTAACCAATTCGGACGTTGATATCATAATAGCATATTGGAAACCAATAATAATTCTGATATCGATCTTTGTGAGGGGAACCAATTTGGAATCACTGGTTTTATTTTCCTGGGGATGAATATTTGAATAATATGATGTTTCGACACGCAAAAAAACGCGTAACGAGTGAATTACCCCGAGATTTTAGAATATGATATACTGTTTTTATTATTATTATTATTATTATTATTATTATTATTACTGACCCTCTGTAGGTATATGTTGTTTTCAACGGAGCTCTTATTTTCTATATTTTCTCTCTTTTCGAAATTATTTATTTTTTATTTTTTTCACTACTCGTTTTTATTGGCATCTTGGCAGCCGTTGGTCCACGTTTTCACCTTAATCCTCGGATTACACCAAAACTACGGGCGTGCATTTATTTTCCTCTCCTTCACTCGGCGTACCTATACCTCATTATCCAACCCTAAATTTTACTTCGATGTCTATAATAAACACTTTCGGCGACGGCATCATTATTATTCCTATACGTTCGTCGTATCCACGACTCGTACAACGTTTACGCATCGCACTATATGCACACGCACAGATATTCCTGTTTGCAGACATAAAACAGAAATTGCATCTTACCCCTAACAAAAGACGAGTTGCACTGCGGTAATATTTTTTACGAAAAAACGGGACTTTTATAAAAAAAAAAAACCCCCCATTCCGACCACCGAGAGCCGGTGGTGTACTGCATCGTTCACATTGAGTGAACTGCCAATCTAGTTTCAAATGAAAAACAATGAAAATTCCAATACGCAGTCCGCCGCATATCTGGGACTATTTTAATTGCATAATATTAGATTATGTTTCTAGCTGACAGTGATATTTGGAGGTTTTATACTTCGGCCAATCGAAAATCTTGTTTCGTGTTAACTACCTATTACACCTGAATATTTATGAAACATATAATCAAACGCCGTACTGTGATAACTCTATAACATTATATGGATTGGAATAATTGTTGGATATTTATAAAAAAAAATAATGTCAAATATGTGGTGTTATTTGTCACATAATCATATATACTCGTACATAGTATGGGCTATGACTAAAATATTTGACTAAATTACACGAACCACACAAGCTTTAATTTTTTTTTTATATTTTAATAATAGCACATATGCTAATAATAAATAGCTTCAATTTGTACAACTGTACAACATACTGTTTACAATAAATATTACTTTATTGATTCATTCTACATCAATAGTTAATTGAAAAATATACATCTATTATTACTTGTAAAATAATTAATTCTGTTTTACAAAAATATTGTTAACTTAATAATACAGCGTTGAGAACATAATTATTTCGTCTGACTGAGTCTATACAGGCGATTTTCAATTAATTTTAAAGTGCTGCTAATCATGGCAAAAGAGTACATCGGACTAAACGTGATTTATCCAAATATGATTAGATGTATTCAACTTAAGGTTAATGAAACATAAATAAAATAATAATGACACTGAGTTTAGTAAGTACATAATTCGTGTATGTGTTATACATGTTATATTATATTTCATACATTTTTATTGATCTTTAAACAAAAAATTATTTTATTTTATATTATACACTCTTAATTGTGTATTCATTCGTCTTAAGAACTTTAAATTCCTATAATTTGTCTATAATAAATAAATATAAATTGTATGCATTGATAAATTCAGAGATCAAAAGAACATTTAAAAGTATATATTGAATAATGTCATAAACTATCACATAAAAATATTATTGAACTAAAATATTGGTTCAAATACTTTACTCGGCTCACAATATTTCTCAATTAACTAATTAAGTTTAAATACTCAGAATCGGTACTTCAATAGGGCATAAAATAAGGTTGTAAAGTCAAGTACTTATATAATCGGTGTAATAACCAATTAATATTTTCAAGATTTTCATTCTCGCTTTGATCTATATTATAATAATATGTATACCTACAGGCTAAAATATAACCCAACAACATGCATAATATTATGTATAAGTTTAAAATATTAATACAAAAATTAAATACTTTATGCACACAGCAATTTTATCTCCTAATTTATTGCTTTACTGTGTTTTGCCAAAAATAAAGAAAATACAATTTGTTTTTAATCCTTTGTGTGCATCAAGCGTAATATTATTATATTGAGATTATGAAGTTAATGGAAAATTAAATTCTCAAATTCAAAAATACATCGTTACCAATTTCGAGTGTAATTATATACATTTTAAATATTATGTTCTTTACTTTTAGTATCGATTGAAGTAAAGCTTGAACTTTAATGGTATAAACTATCAAGCCACCTGCAAGTAGGCATCACAATATCACATCATTTAAAAAAAAAAAAATATTACAATCAATTTTGAGGACTTACATTTTGCTAGTGCATTCTCTATATAGGCACCTACCTAGAGTCCATTTTACTTTTAAGATGAATTTAATTGTTGTGAAACGTGTAAACCATTATATGTGCGGTTACTGAAGTTGTAGAACATGTATATACCGATGAATATTACACATACCTACATATTAATATTAGTTATTATCGTCGTCGTCGTCGTAAGAACCCTACTCCGGCACATCCCCCACATCTACCCAAAGGTGTACACGGTTGTATGTTACAAACTCGGTTTGCGATAAACCGCACATACCTAAATATAATATTATTACCGTTGTTCGAACAAAGGACGTAGTAATAATAATAATTATAATAGCAATAGGTAATAATAATAATAATAATAATAATAATAACAATAATAATAATAATGATATAAAATATAGTTGATTCGGGCGATTCGGCGCCGGCAGTGGCGGTGGTGCGACAAACCCGATCCAATGTGGCTGACGACGGTGATCGGGTTAGGGCTGAGACCGCGGAGGGTATAATAATATGTTTAGTAATAATAACGATTACGGTAATGTGCGTACCTATGGTTAATCGAATATCATACACTTTGCGGAGCACGGAACACGTGGTCCCGGCAATGGTGGCCCAGTGCGGCGGAGTGACGGCGATGCGACTGTGAGAAAGAGAGATAGGGTTGTGAAGTGTGTGTGGTGTGTGTGTGTGTGTGTGTGTGTGTGTGTGTGTGTGTGTGTGTGTGCTTGTGGTAGAACGAGAGGCAGAGAATTCGCAGATGTCAGGAAATAAACTCGACTCTCGCAAAACTTCCGCACGAGTTCTCGAAGCCGCCGACTAGCGCGCGCCCGACTTCCTCCTCTTCGCTCGCCACCGCGCCGCCGCCTCGGCGTCCGACGGAGACGACGAATATTATAATATAGTCTGCGCCTGTTTAGCGCCCGCCGTTTATTTTTTTTCGCGCGTCGCACAAACACAATTATCGCCCCCGGTTCCGCCATGCATTTCAGATCGTGGGAGGGGGAGGGGACCGCGCGCAATTATTGCCCCGGCCCCGGCGAACCGAGCGCATATTATGCAGTCGGTTAATTACCGTCACACCGTTTCCTTCCGACCGGACGTCCGGGCCGATCCACAATCTCCTCCGAAAAGAAACTATATATATATCGTCGAAAACCCCAGCCGCCGCGGGAAACGATCGAGACCGAACACGTGTAGAGCCGAATAGGCGCGAGCTACCGTCGTCGTCGTCGTCGTCGTTGTTGTTGTCGTTGTCGTCGTCGTCGTTGTTGTTGTTGTTGTTGTTGTTGTTGTTGTAACTCGCTGTAGTTGTTGTTACCGCTGGTCTTATCATGGTTATTATTACGGTACATTTTTCAACACGACAATCCACAGATCCTTCTATGTGCGCGCACGCTGCAGTATATATTTCCAACACATGTTTATACCTAAAACTCGATTGTAATACCCTCGAGAAATTGTGTATATAATAATACATAATATATATATATGTATTTATATGTTCAATCGATATCGCGTGGCGTACAAAAGAAGAGCCCGGCACTTTGTGTGGTGCCTTTTGTACGCCGTTCTTCTTTTCATAAGACACGTACTTAAGCTCTGAATACCGCCACCCCTCAACACCATCGCGAGCTGCAACACCAACAACGTGGCAAAGGAAGACAACTGAATATTCTCGAATATTATACTAGAGCCGAACAAAATAAAATACATTTTTAACACCCATTTTATCGTAGAAAAACGAACTCGGAGAAGCCTTACACGTAGGCAGTTACCCGTGTAATAAAATTTTACGATACTGTATAGTTCAAATTATTATTATTATTATTATTATTACTATTACTATAGGTAATCATTATTATTATTATTGTTCGTTTTGTGTCGGGTGTAATTGTATTATTCACGTTCGAGAATTTTAAGAGGAAAATAGATTTTATCAGATTTGTTTCAGAAACACATCTGCATGACAATGAATATATTCTTAACTATGCGATTGCACCTAATCAAACTCTTAAGAAATTATAATACAAGAAAATTACCAACCTATAAGAAAAGGTCGTTTCCAGTAAACGATTCCTAAACACGGTTTTGTTGGACTCTGATACGCACTGTATAAAAGACTTTATATTTTTATACTTTTTTTTTAAACTATTTGAAACCTATACTTAACTTGTCTATGCCTTCGTCTCTACAACTCGAGTAAAGTAATATGTATATTAAATTACATTATTTAAATTCAAAAACTCGCTGTGATTATAATAATATTATGACCAATCCATGATAAAAATTAGCATAGTAAATAGTAGACAATTACACGTTTAGCTATCGATCGCTTAATTATTTACTTTACTTTCAGCATACAGTAAATATTTTCGACACGCGATAAAATTTATTTTTGACAATTACAAAGCTCAGTTTAAAGCATTTGCATCATGCAATATTTTTTGTAAAAATATATATTTGGATATTTTTCTGTAAATATCACAATTTTATAAAAAGGTATTGACATATTTTGTTTGTATAAAAGTACATTTGTATGCATTAAGTGAGCCAACACACTTAATGAAAAAAATAAAGCAATCAGTCGTAAAAAATACATGTTACTATTAAAATGGGAAAAGGTACGTATGAACTGTATTCAACATTCTAATGAAGATTAGAGACTTTTACGTTTAACTTGCTTAAGCATATATATATTTTTAGAATATGAAAAAAAATTACACACAAATCCTTTTATGTAGTAACAAAACTAAGTTACAAAACATGTTGCTTAGCATATTTTTATGTAAAGTGCATTTTATTATCACAGGTATATTATACATATCTATTCAACTTAAAAATATTTCTAAAACTTAATATACAGCAATTATTTTTCTTAACTAGAGCAGTCCCTAGTTTATATTTATAAAATATAATATAAAAACAATCCTGTACATTGTCTATAAAAATATATCAATATTTTATCATTTTGTTTTTTCTGAAATAATTTATTTAACTATATATTCATCTAGTTAAATAAAATGGTCATCAGAAATTAATCATCTAGATAATTTTTTTGTGACAAAACTTACAATTTAATTTTTGAATATTTTATTTTTGTAGGGAGCTGTCAATTTTTCCATGCTTTAATCTATTGCCTATCTGTTCTATTTTATTCTTATATTCTTTTAATTATTTTATGTATAATTTTACTGTACTTTTTTTGTGGTTTATTGTTGGTTCTCTGTAAACACAGTTTGGTCATCCATTTAAAACACATGTATTTATAAATGTAAAAATTTAAACACATATAGATAAATTCTATTATTTATTCTAAAGCAAAAATTATATTTTATATTTAAAAGTTGTAAAGTACTTGTTTTTCATTTAGAGAAATTTGGTTATATTTTATCTATTATCTAGATACATATTCAAATGTTACCTATCATCTCATCTACATAAAATTTCAATTAATTATCCGTAATCTTATCTAGATCATTTTTGGGTTACCTTTGTACATCACAACTAAATATAAGCACACACATTTTTTTACTAATCTAAAATCGATAAATTCTAAAAAATGTATTAACTGACGCTCAACTTACATAATCATGCATACTATGCAATATAATTAAATATATTAGTATACGTGAAATTCTTAGAATAGAGTTATTTTACTATATAAGTTTTTTTAAACAAGGCCGCTCTTTGTTATAATATATTAATAGCACTATACCTGTGTAATACTATAATACTATTTTTACCAAAGGTACTCGTAAATGTATGTCAGATCTAACATCTTATTTATAATCTCAACATTTGTTTTTGAGAAAATCTGTCCTTATCATAATATTATACCTAAACCATTATAATACTAATGTATTATAAAAGTTTAAAAAAAATTAACACCATTGTCTAATAGTATAAAGCATAAAGCCTATTGTTTCTATACAATACTCGGGTTTCTTATAATATGTTTTATGACATGGATATACCAAAGGGAATAAAATAATGAATATTATAACTTAGATGTGAGGTAATTACCGTAGATACACGTGTTTATCATACACGGTATAGCGTGTCTTCAGACAAGGCCATCCGTTTTCCACTACATAACCTTAACTAGTGTTCTAAGTTAATAATCTCTGGGAATACATGCTCCTCGTGGCTTGAATATTCAAAAGGCAAATGAAGCCGAATGAAAGAGTTTATTTTTATTTTGCTTAAGATTAAAAGTGCTAAAAAATTAGAAATAATAAAGTGTGAAATTGTCTGTGAAAAAAAAATTAGTACATTTATAATCAAATCTCGAACGATAAATAAAAAGATCTGAATAATTGAATGTGTACCATGTGTATGTTAAGCCACACTATTTAAAAATAATTGATACACGCACATTTTAATTAGAATTGCATATCCTATTATAATAATCATTAATTTCATTAATGTACTAAAAACCTTTACTTACCGATACCATAGAGATAAAAGGGTTGAAATTTAGTGGATATAAGCTCTTCAAATTTGTATTAAGTATCTACCCAAAGTCCTAATATTTTACCCTGATGAACTGTTGGATACGATACCAGATAGGCGCTCATCGCTTACAATTATTTATGATGTTAATTTTCGATTAATAGTAAGATATACTAAGTAGGTGAGATTAGTGGTTCGCACATACATCGCATACTCGTTACGACCATTTAATATTCAAATATTTTGTAATAAGTAAATTTAATAAATAAATGCATATCCACAAATCATTATGTACACCTTTACTGTAAATGTTGGTGAACCAAATACGTTATACGAAATTTGGATCAAAAATTAACGGCGGATGTTATTGTTTTTAATTAAGACACAAGCCAAATTTAATTATGTACTGCGTACAGAAATATATATATTTGTTTTTTGAAAGTCAAAGGTTCATTGTTATTACTCAATGGAGGAAATTTTAATTAGACCTCAGTCATTTGTTGGAAGACTTTTCAGTACAGCGAACCATGTTTAGTATAAATTACGATGGCCGTTTTCAGATGTTATATATAGAGGAAGTAAGTCCCGTCAAGTTGGCCTCTAAATGGTGTATGCCAACAATAAACATTGGAACAGTGAGAGCCGGAGGCATTTTAGAGGGGAGAGAAAAAAAACTCGTTCCCATTTAGGGAATTAACCGGTGAATTAAACATACTTATATATATATATATATATATATGTACTCCAGAGTCCACAGCGTGACGTTTTCCCGCTCAAACGTCCACTTTGCATTTTTTTTTTTTTTAAGCCATACACACTGCAGTTACACATTATACACATTGTGAACTTACACGGTACGATTGTTGTAGTCGGCAGGGAATTTAAACGAAATGAAACCGATCGAATCAATATTATTATCGGGAGGTATATTATGCTAATCGTGTGAGTTAGTATGCATAATATCGGTTAAAATAAAATTCTAGGCAATTACATTTACCGGTACGATAAGGATAAAAACCACAACTCTTGTCACAACTGATGTTTTTATTTTTCTGTTCTTTACCAAGAAAATAATAGGTACTATATTACGACGTACACGCATAGAAATATTGGAGTTAAAGTTAGTTTCAATCAACTGCTAAGTAGCTAAATGTCAAATCAACTGTAATTTGCGTATTAAATGACAACATTGGAGTGTTGTATTAAATGTTTAAGTCCTACACTAAGTATAGTCGAAACAACTTTATGTATATAAATTATTAACCATATGCTATATTTGTATTGGAAAAAAAATAAATATTTTAAGTATGTGGACGGTTAAATTAAGTTTTTGTTATGTAACTTTAAAATTATATTCATTAATAACTTAAAAAATATATGTTTAATCATCTTAACAACCAATTTTTTTATAATAGCCAACGATTTTGATTAATATAACCATAGAAATGTTAATTTTACTCTAAATGAATTGTTAAAACTAATATTTGTTTGTTGTTACAATAACAATAGAGTTTTTGTAATTTTCACAAATTTTTGATTTTAAGATTTACTACTAAATAACAAATACTAAATAATGTGATTTTGAATTTTAAAGTGGTTTGTTAAATTAAATAATTTTCGTTTAAAATAAGAATTTTGTGTTATAACAATAGTGTATACATGGTATACCAAAAACAATTCATAATCATAATTGAATTAAATAATATTGTGTTATTTTATTTCAAATATCATTTATTATTAACGCAATGGTACCTATTGTAAATTTAACCGTATAGATAATAGTTTTAAGAAAAATTAATATTGTTAAGTTATTTTGAACACAATATAATGTTTTTTTATTTTTATATTAAATGTTATTTTGACAATAAGTGGAATTACAATAACCTATAATAGCAGGTATAATGATAAAACAACTTATAGGCGTTGAATTAACTCCAAAACAATTCAAAATTACTACCTTTAGAATATCTTATTTTGATTTTCTTATATTATTTTTCTTATGTGGTATCAACCCCAAGCTTCTAGTAAGTGAAAATCTACATTCCATCTTAGTTATTTTAACACCAGTTCATGCGAAATTAAAACTATTTTTCTATATGAGTAAAAAACAATCCAACAAAATTCCGAGGTAGATATAACATATATATATGTTATATACTTACATGCATATTATAATAAATATCTGTTTACTACACATTATTTTATATAATATGTCTTCATTTTTTTCAATTTTCGATTTACTCATTTTATAAAAAAATATAATTTTTTTACCACACACTGTGGACCTACTGAATGTCTAATGAAAATTCGGTATGACTAATTTATTTTTTCGGAATTCTAAAGAAATACACACTTTTTGTAATAGCTTGCCTAGAAGTAAAAAACAATGGACAAAATAATTTACGTTTGAATATTAAATAAAATACCCAATAAAATAGAATACTATATTATAAACTTATTGGTAGGTGCATTATTTTTTTCTACAATTTCAAGCCAATGAAATGCATTTACATTTTAACTAATTTTGATAAAATTCAATATACACTACTAAAAATTTTACAACTCGGCTGTTAAAAGTAAATACGAATTACATATTTTTTATGCTTACTAAAATTAATACCTATCCATGTATTAAACTATTTGTCTAACGAGTTTTTCTTACAAGAAAATTCGTCACCGAATAATGGTGTCGTAAGCCAAGCTTAATAACAATATTTTAATCCGTTATATATTATGTACCTACCTTAATTTTTTTTTAGATAAAAATTATGAATAAAAAACAACAACGTGTAGTGAACAAAGCAGCCAAAAAGAGATTAATGTTATCTTTAATTTATTATTGCTCCGCCGCCAAGAGTTTTCAATGTTTTACGAGATGATTACTTTTAAACCGGCAGTTTTGATTGGAATTAATTAAATTTCTTGAATTATAAATGGAGAAAATGCAATATTTGTCCATAATACTCCGAAAAATTGTCACACGATATAGCTCTATGAAATATCTACATATCTTACATTTTATATATTATTATTGTGATTATTGTGTTCATTGTTCATGCTTTGGGAAGCCAAATAATAAATATTCCGACATTTGATATTGTCGAGCTCGAACAATCGATGTATTTCTGAGTGTAAACACAAACCAAAGCCACCGTGACAATTTTACGTATAATACGGGATTATAATAAAACAAATCTACGTTATCAAGTAAAAACACTGACTCCTTTGTCGTTTAACAAACACGATGAATTCTAACAAATATTTTCGTTTTTATTTTCTACGATCAATAAGCACTACTCCAATGGTTTTAGGACCACAATATAATACTTCACGTAAACCAAGTATATAACAAAAATAACTCACGAAACTTGATTTTTAAATCAAAAAAAGAAATACCAAACATTTTCCTTTATAATATCATATTATTATTATCATCATTATTATTATTAGTATTATTATTGTTGGGATTATTATTATTATTTACCTGTATACGCTTTCCCCGACATTCCGGATAAACATTCTTAAAAGCACCTTTATTTTTCAAACGCCAGCACAATACCTACTGTATTATTATTTAATGAAATAAATACTAAGGCAATTTATAATACTATAAAGTATGTTATTAAAACTAATATTTTAATTAATACTAGTGTAACTAGTACATATAATTATATCAAACATGTCCTTGGCTTTAAAAAAAAAAACTAACTACTGAAAAGGAATTAAAATTAATACAGTTTAACAATATCGATAGTCGATATGCAATTAGGGTTTTTAATAAATACAATAAATTATTGAATTAACTACGAATGCATTTTGGTCATATTAAAATATTACTGTTGTACACAACAACTAAACAGGGTCGTTACAAACTTACAACCAGGTAACATTTTCTTATCGAACCATTTTGATGATAAACTTGTTTGAACAATTTCGAAAGGGTTTTAATTGAAACCCCTAGTATGACCGCAAACATAATATCCATCTAAAGGAAAATGTGTTTTCATTATTGCATTATAATTTGAAATTTCCTATACATTAAACGTGTGTTTGACGCGTATATATAATAATATTACTAACTGAATGGTGTATATAATCTATACATAAGTAACAATATTAAATATTGTTTTACATTATAAAAACCATTATTTTAAGAAACAAAAAAGTGGTTTTAAAAAAATAACAACATGTACGATTTATAATCAATAATTAAATATGTTTTCAATCTTTTCTCTAACATTGACAAAAAATATAAATTGTTTATAAAATATGGAACATATTTTGTGCATGCAAAATACCGTTGTATAAATATAAATAAATATTCAACCAACTTTTATACTGCTTTTTCATATGTAATAAGAATAATGGTAAACAAACGTTAGGAAAAATAAGCTATGTATTTTTGTAAATCAATTATCAAACTTTAGACAAATCAACAAATAAAATGTAAAAATGAATCGAAAATGATGAAAATAAAAAAAGTTATTTTCCGAATAAGTCCTAAAAACGTTTTTAAACATTGTTGTGCCATTGGTTTATCAAATAGGTTTTATCAAAAATGTATTTTATCGGTTAGCATAAAATTTAGTTTAAAATATCAATTGCATGAAGACATTATACATATTAGGCCATAGAAGCCGTTTCGGTTTTCGGAAAAATCACACACGATGAGCATATTATTAATACTGTTAATATTATGACGATGAACGCAATTAATGCGTTTCAAAAATATCACGTAAAATCGCAGTGGTAGGTTAGTTAGGTCCATCGTTATAATATAATCGGATTCTGGAGCAACGATAAAGACATCTCGTCAAATCGCGTGTGCTAATTGGCCGCTGCGGCGCTGATAATACGACACGTGCGTTGTTACACGAATCCAAAACTGTGGGCCACGGAGAGGTGAAAAAATTAAACTTAACAACAACACTAACATTAATGTATTGGTGTGGGCGGTGGGCAAGCGGGCAGGTTCGACACGTACCTATATAAACGTTCGAACGTTTTCCTTTTCCACCAGTTTCGTAAATATTTGCCAAGACAAATCCGCATACCTACGCCGTCGCAGATATTATAAAAAAAAAAAAACTCGTTTCGAATTCAAAATATCACTCGGCCACTTTTCCCTCGACCCGAATCATACTTTTATTTTTGTACGCGCACACACACAGCTCGTTCACACGCGTGCGGAAGGTTTTATCGTAGTGACGTGACTGCAAACTACCCACACACATACACACGCACACACACGCATACACACGCACACACGCACACAAATACACCCCGTGGCCAGCGTTTAGAACACATGTGCCACTGCCGGAAATAAAAAAAAATGGGCAAGGCCACACAAAAAACAAACAAAGTTCGGTTGCGTAATATACCACATATTATTATTATTATTATTATTATTATTATTGTTATATGACTACGCGGCGCGCCTCACAAACGGGTGAAAAACGGAAATCGGACAGGCAACGGTTTATCAACGACGGACTAACGGGGCTCGCTGTCGGTGGTGGTGGCGGCGGCTATACAATAATGATATAGTCCAGGCCATCTCCCTTCCCACAACCAACCAACAGCATTCTCACATTATATCCGCTATAAATCCGAAACTTTTAAAAATATAAACAAAACTGATGGACCCCCCCATATCGACAAAATTATAGGTATTTAAAAATAATATTTCCGTGGCTAGCTGCGAATAGTATTACGTTTCTTCAATCGAAAATCAAACAAACTATATGATAAATGTTGAAATGTGAAATATTATTCAAATTTTTTGATTATTAATTATTACTTCCATTCCAAAAAAAATCTCGAATGTGCATTAAAAACGAATAAAATACTAAAACATAATTTTCCCTAGCTGTACACGCAAGACCCCTCCGTAGGTATAGCGGCATAGCGCATAATATGCGGGCAAAGAAAAGTATTACGCTAATTATAATTTTTGCATATTGAAGGATCGTAAGGTCGTAAGAAATGAATTTTGGTATGAACTAGCTGTTTCCTCGACCACCTAATACAAATATTTAAAAAGCATTTAAATGTCTATGATATCGGTCCTAACCGTACTCACGGATATACGTAGATAAAAAACATAAAAAAAATAATATTTATCATCTGTATCCTTGATCGTATTATATTGCCGAGTTGGCCATTAACAGGAGACGTCCTCCTCTCAGGAGCTATCCTGTCGAACCGCGTCAGACACCTCGTCATCATCATTAAAATGTCTTAGTCGATATTATTATAATGACGGGTGCAACTTTCGCCGACGGAGGAAACCGCGAGGAACTTAATATTATAATACTAAGTATTAAATAGCGAATTAAATACTCGGAAACGGTGAACTCTCATGGTCAGATGCCGTGGAGACTTTATCGCACGCGACAAGATTCGGAGAAAACCCCCATCGCTATTCGCCCGACTCGAGTCTTCGCACAGAAAATGTATTGTCGTCGTGTAAATGATAATATGTGAATTATAATAATATAATATTAGTAGCATGTCCGTCTAGCCAGGTTCTGTAGTATAATAAAACAGTTACTGTAGTAGATATAAAAACGAACAATATTATTATTGTGTCGCCGCTCAGCCAGAGGGTCGTATACTCGTATGAATATTATTATAATATTATAGTTGTCTACGTATACTGAAACGACCGACAGTATAAGAAATATGCTATTGTTGTAGTGGTATCGTTTTTATACTTTTTACACTTATTTCAGTCCGAGTTGTATTTACAGCACACTAAATACCGTCCCAAGGCATTTTGTTCGCATATATTTGAATGGGAAACGACTTCTTTCCAGCGGTGTTCAATTAACGAATGGTAAAACGTTCTTGGCCTATGGATATCATATTGTTGCATATTATAACAGCAGCAAACGCGTAGCAATGATGTAAGCACTGTAGTAGATAATAATATTATAATAACGAATAATAATTATATTGTGCCGCCACTTCGAAATTCACTGCCGGTTTTACGTCGTATGCATATTATAATAGTTGTCTAAGTATACTCAAACTACCATGACTGTGGTATAATGTTATTGTTGTTGTAGATATCATAATGTTGTTACAATACAATAGGTATACGCCACGAAGTACTAAAACACAATATTACTAAAGATTTCAGATTCCCGGCTGTTTGGCTGTTTATTTATTCATGGTTTTATCGTTTACGAACGTTATACTTTGGGACCACCGATCAGACGATAATCCCAAAGAATAATACCAAATTTTAATTAAATTATTTCCTCAAATAATGTTTTGATGTATATTTATATTATAACTTTTGTGCGTTCTTTTTTAATGTTTTTCTTTATAGCTCGCTGTAAGATATTCAAACAAACTCTGTGAGAACAAAAATTCTGTTGTATACTAAACGAAATCATGTTATCCGATTTCTTTATCTATATGATTAACAAAAGTTTTGTAAATTGACTCACATCTATTTAAGGACCTCAGTAAAACATATTTCGCCAATCTACCAGTTCGATCTAACACTTCACAGGACCTTGCAAAAAAAACGGTTTTAGACTGAGGTTATTGGTTAATATATTAAAATATATCTAAATGATATTTTTGATGATCATCTGAATCCATACTCTTTCTGGATGTATTAAATCTTAGCAATATATTAAGGCTTGTTCAAAATGTAGATAAAAAGGTGTGGTCACTTTTGTCTATTAATTGTACGTATGAGAAATAAATGAGGACCTATTTAGTTATACAATTGTCCACCAGGAAGAGCTGAGATGGCCGATTTCTTCTAATACAGGCACCCGTTGAATTTAAATGTTACGAATTTGAAAATATTTTATAAATATAGTCTTTCATCCAATAGCCAAAGTGCCGTCTGATTAGGACTCATTTTTAAACTCGAGTGACTACTCTGCTTTATGTACATCGTGGGTTCATTACAATGGTTGAAGTTATCAAAATAATATTACCAACAAATAATTTTCTTGAGATATTTTAATCTTCAGTTTATATTTTGAAGAAAAAGTATGAATATAATATTTTAAATACAGAAACAAATAAATATTATGTTCAAAATTGTTTTATAATCCAAGCAAAATAAACCCGTTTGAGACGTATAAAATAATACATCTACGTGATAGATAGTTTGAGGTATAGGGGCAGATAAAATAAATCGCAATAATAGTCGAAACACGTAATGAACCGTGAGATATTTAAAAATCTATAAATTTATTTTCCACTAACGGATATTTCTTCCAGGAAGACGTATTTCATGGTTGAATCGTTATGTTCCTGTGGACCGTGGTGTACAAATCAGCACTGACTTTTTGAATCGGACGTAATGATTTTTATTAATGATGACAATACAACACTTTTAACTTTTAAGTCAGGTGGAAAAAAATCGAAATTCTTCGGCATCCATTTTCATACTAGAATTAGTCCACTAGTGTTCTGTAAATTGTATTTACAGTACACTAAAATACTAAATATGACCTTTTTTAGTATATTTTTATGAAAACGAATTATTTCCAACGTCAATAAGATGATAAAACGTTCTTGGCCTATGAAAACTCAATTTTATAACATTTAAATAATACTGTAGGTTAGATTTATTACAATGAGAAATATGTAGGTTGGTTACCTAGTTGTAATTAGAATCCATTGAAACTGTTAATTTCTTGATAACCTTTCATACACTTGAGTATTTAATTTCATATTTATGTCCTCAAACAAGACAGAACCATCTCTTATAGGCTGAAATAAATCAAAAAACTATTTACTCGTAACTACGAACACTAACTGTCTAACTGGCATCAGTTTGATATGAGATCGTTTGTGGATTGTGATAATGTTATTTTTTCGAAAAATATAGTAAATTTTATATTTATGTTTATTTAAAAATAAAAATACGTTTTTAATCTAATTTTAAATATTTATTAAGTACACATCATATTAATATTTTGCGAGTGATAAAAATCTGTCATGAATTTAATATTTTGAAAAAAAAACAAACACATCTAACCCAGTGTAAACTGTGAGCTACAATAAATTGATCACCTATCGTTTATCGTTTCCGATGTTAAATCGAATTTGTCTTAGTTTTCGCTACTAACGAGAGACCCTCGAAATGTATTTTTATATCTTCTTTTCCGTAATCAAGCACAAAAATATCAAGTGTAAACATCATTTAAGTATCCTCATTGCGTTTTATTGCCAGCTATAACCATTTTACATCAGTGAACTTGTTTTACAATTCCCAGATGACACCTCCTCCAAATAAAATGTAATGTTTGTTACACAAAAATGTCAAATTATAAATACATCCCGTGTCTGATTTTATGACGGATAACAAATTTAATTAATTTTTTTTATAAAAAATAGGTAATCTAAAAAGTGTTGTGCTTTGTTCAAAAATTTAAATTAAAATTTTAAACAGATACAGTACAATATCAGTACGAATATAAATGTAATTCATATATTTTAACTTTTGTTTTACAAAAAATAACATAGTTAATAACTATAATAATTTCAGTACGAAAATTTAAGCTATGCAAGAATGTTTGTAATTTTGAAATTCCCGTACAATTATTCTGATGACATTGACAAAATGTATTGACATTTAATGTGTAAGAAGTTATTCGTTAAAAAATAAAAGAATAATTTCAAAACGATTAAAAATAATAATCTAAAAACATAACCTCGACCATCACATCGTTTAAATGCCAAATGATTTTACAGACGTAAGCTTATATTATATAAGCTGATGTAGAAAATAATATAAAAACTTAATAATAGAACAAATCAATTTGGTTTATTTCGATGAAAAAAAAAGTTATATTAAAGAATAAACAAAAAATACTTAGCACTATACCAGCCTAGCCAGACAATTTAAATAATTAAATATTTTTAGTCTAGACTTGAGAACAAATATAAATAACTGCATGAAACTGTAGAATATTGTCTCTTAGAACCAATTTCCAACAAAAACTAATAACAAATACTTGTAACTGGATCAATCTATAGACTAAAAATAATTATTTTTCCTGAGTTAAAATACTTAAACAAATAGATTATAAAGTGTTTTAAGCTAAATTCATATGTAGAAATTAATAACTATTGAAATAAACAAGCAAAAAAAAAAACTACGTGTTATCGAAATCTAAAAATGTATAAAATACCAACTTATTTATACTATATATTACTAGTATATACTATATATACTAGTAAAAATAACAAAACTTACAAATGTAACTTACTACAAATGTATTTTTGTCGAATGTGATATTTATCTTATATATATGGTGAGTATTTTAAGAAGTAAAAATTAATAGGCACACCTTACTCTTAGACATATCTTTACAAAATTAATAATTCAGATATAAAATAGAATGAAATCTCAAAGTTAATTTTAAAAGTAAATAATATACTTTATATAAATCGTCTACTCCAACGGCATAATTTATTAGGTCACAGTCAAAATAAGACTGAAACTGAAAGAAAAGTGCTCAAATATTTGATTATACGTAGGTATCCAAAATAATGTTCTGGCTGAAGTACCGTTTAATGGTACTGAAAATTGGATAACAATGTTATAGGACATTTTTCATACATATTACGTTCCGGAAGTTTTATGTATACCGTAAATATGCTCCAATGTGTTTATTATCGTGTCCATGTTTAGATAAATTTGACTGACATAAACGCGAGTAAGAAAAATAAACACATTCGTTGAACTTTTGACCCGTATTTCGTCCATGAGCAACAACTTTTGTTTTAAACACAACTATTTTTTTGCTGTCATCCTAATTCGATTTATTGCACCTTTTTAGTGGATCAGCTAAATAAGTATACCGAATAAGCGAACCATACCCTAACATAGCGTTTAAAGCATATTTACTCACATTACTAATGAATTGTGTCAAATACATGTTTTTAGCGTTAATGCAATATAATATAATATTGTCATAATATATATTACGGAAAAATGTAAGTATCTGTACTATTAGGTTGATTTGACGTATTTACTTTGTATGTGACTTATGTCATGTGAGCGACGTCGAGTTAGGTTACCTAAATTAAAATTTAACAAAAAAAAGAAATAATTTTGATGATATTTTAGTATTATCTAGTAACATAGCTACTGAGTACTACTAAATGATCAATAACTATTAAATAACAAATGCAATTATTAAAATAAAAAAATTAAGATTTATTAATGAAAATAATAATTCAGTGATTTTTAAGCTATTGATATAGGAAGGTACATTTTTATGTTGTTTTTTACAAGTCTCAGTTTGCAAGCAACTTACAATTAACAGTATTATATTCTTGAAACACTTAAGAAATACAATTTAATTATATGTCATTTTTATATATCAAATAAACTCAAATTATTCAAGCCACTGATTAAGGTGTTAAGAAAATATAGTAGTGTTTCGGGAAACTCAAATTATAAACGAACATAAAATTTCTGATTTCCCATCAACCTACTCTATCATAATCCAACATCTTACTATCATAACAAAGATTGATTTTTGTCTAAAAATATGCTTCAAGAAACTGAAAAACGTAACAATTATTGTTAAATAAAATCTTTAATCCTGTAATTTGCTAGGCCGAGTAGTACGATAAGAAATTTAGAATTATAACAATGCACATTTCATATTTCATGATTCCATTCAAAACAAATAGTTGTAACGGTGAAGTAAGGAACAGTTTAATAACTGGAAATTCTGAACGATGTTTGAATAATGAAAACTTATTTTGTGGATATCACTCATCAGGTAATAGAGTGAATTGTCCCTCAATACAGCTACTCGTCCATTAAATTCGAACATGATCATTTCTATGGACATTTTTAAAATCTCATTCAGTTTATAGGACATAATATGTGTAGTTGAGATCACAGCTATCAATAATTCAATAAGGTTTTTTTTTATTACGATATTTGAATTTTAGGTGGAAAGAAATCTTTTGAAAATCTTAGAAGCAAAATCGGACACGACCCCTTTATCATTTTATCTCCAGAAACTGAAAACAAATCCAATATTGCTAAATACAGTTTTTTTGCACGTATTTTTTTTCAGTTCCAATTGTTAATACTGTATTAGCGAATAAAAGTAATAAGTAATTACTATTTAATTATAAGTAATAACTAAAACATTTTAAATTATAAAAAGTAGCTATGATTATTCGATAAAAGTTTATGAATAACAAAAATATTATTCTCATCATACTATAACTACGTCTCCTACGTCATACCGTTCTTATCTGAAGCGTTACTATAATTGTAATAATATTTCATCATCAATCATGGGCCGTTCAAGTATTTCTAAAATTCTAACAAAGTTTAGAATTCAAAAGTACAATATGAAACTTCCATAAAATAAAGTCTAATCTGAATAATAAATGTTTTGTCTTAGCCTTAGAGATAATATGAATATTTGATGCCTATCTAACTTCTGAAAGACAGTCAACTTCAAATAGCAGTAATTAATTTAGGTAGGTACTTTTAGACTTAAGTGAAACTATTAGTACGCGCATTTTTTTATAAAGTACTTCTAATCATTCGGAAAAATTATTATAATAATAGTTAGCCGGCATTAACTAAAACCAAAAACATTTTTTTTAACCCAACCTAAATCAAAACTGATAATAACACCATTATGGTTCCAGTCCTTGAATACAATATCTATGGTAAGACGGCGTCATAGATAGGCAATTTAGCTACAGCAATGTCATGCATCAATTTTTCCTGTACCTCAAATGATAACTATAAAACTATATAATAATAATATGCTATTTGCTTGTAATGCATTTCAATAATAAAATTATGATTACTATGCAAATTACACATATTTTACTCCGAAAGATTAACTTTTAAACACTCAATAATTAGTGGTCTATTACCAATTTTAAAAAATCAATAAGTACATTTTTGTTCACGGCAAATGTTTAATTTACAATTTTTAATTTCTGAGTGTGGTGCACATTTATGAAATATACTTCCAACAAACAAATGGATAAGCTTTTGTTTATATTACGATTTGACGAAAAACCCGTAATAAAATACGCAGAAATTTCCTGAGTGTATATTAGGGCGTTGATATACAAATAATATTTATGTTTTGTAATCTGTAAATATCAAAAAACATAAGTCATAATTTTGTTATAAGTCAAATAATTCTTAAGACATAGTAAAAAAAATAAACATATAATAAAAAACAATCTAAATGCGCATTAAAACTCATGTAAAAAACATAACCGTTGGAAGGTGTACCTACTACGCAGATTGGTTAAATACAGTAACGTAATATAACGTCACGAAAAAAAACTATTAATCATCTACCTACTTGAATAAATTTAACAGAATCTCCATAATATGTTAGATATTTATGATATGTAAAAACCATTCAGCAATCCAAAAAAAAATGTATAAAAACTATTAACTTTGTATATATTTATCGTAGATGCCATAGACTAAAAAAAACTTTAAACTTAAAAAATGTTTATTTTTTCAACTATTTTCATTACTGTGAAAACAAAAATAACCATCATTTTAAATCAAATTAAGTTTATCTTAAAATACTACGCCTTAAACATCGATGGCCTAGTTCTAATTTCTCTAATCCTACTAAATAATTATTTCTTCGTTAGATTGCAAATTAATGCCTAAGCCTTCTAATAGGCTTACCAAAATGGTACTCCGTTAGACAATTCACCCTACTTCAAATAATTCCCCTTTAAAATTTACGGAATTTTCCTTTCTTCTATTCACAGCTATTGACCAACCTTCTGTGTAGGCACTCGGTGAAATAGACATATCATTTTAACTGTAAATAATACTTATTTAAGGACAACTACTTCATTCACTATTCATACATTTCTTTCTACTGTATTCACAGTTAAATTCGAAAAATAAATATAAATATTATTTGAATTTAAGGTACTTCCAGCAAGATAAACTCTTTATGATTTGAATTGATAAAATATATTACATCATTGTATAATTTGATAAAATAATAAACATGACGGTACCATATTTCATGGATTAAAAAAAAAAGGTTTTTATTAAATTTATACGTCATTACGATTTATATTTAAATTATCTTTTGAAATCAATTTATTATAAGAATTAAAAAATTTTTTTATTTTTTTTATCATCAAATTGATACTAAATATAACTACAAGACACTATTTAATAATTCATTACAAATCATTGATTACGTATTCGTTGTAATAATAAATAAAATACATAACAAAACAACAAAACAAGTTGTTAATTTATTAATACACCTAATATAGACTATAGTTAAAATAGTATGTAGCTATACAATAAGTATCGCATCATAACACAAGGTGTCCTGTAAAAAAAAAAGCATTCCGTAAGTTAGTTTACTTTCATAATGCACACCGCCAAGCATCATTATAACATAATGGCACCATATTATGCCAAAATTATTAAAATTACTCAAAACTAACTAACGAGCATGAGGTTTGTAAATTAGGGGAAGAAAAGTATTTAACCCTGCCTAATTATTAAAAGCCTTAATTTACATGTGAAGTTGGCTAAAAACTATGAGAAAAGGTTGAAACATATTTTTTCACACGCGTAATTATTTAATCCTTTCAAACCATATTTTACGTAACACGATAACCTGTTATTATCTAACAAAATAAATTATAATGTATCATAATTACTATAATATTGTACGCCGGCCATCATCAAACTATAATATGTATCATTATTCTTTAATAATTCTTTAAAAACGTTAAAAATTATTCAAACTAATTCTGATATAGTCTTACATTTTATTAATACTTTCTATGAATTATTATTGGCACGTCATGCAAAATTCATACATTTTGTGTAGAGAGAATGCATTTTTAACGTTAACGAAATACAATGCGTTTCTTTTTCAAACGATCATAAAATAATATGACCTTGTGAATTTCGAATTTGTTTTTTTCTATTACAGCAGTGAATTATAAATAATGTACAATATAATGGCTTATATATTTCACAAATATAAATTCTTATTCAGGCCATCTCGCCGTTTTTTCCTCCATTATTAACATTTGTATGGTTATTATTTTTGAACTGCAGTTTTAAAAAATAATATTATAATATCGTATTAAAACCAATTCAATTTATTAATTGAATTAAATTAAAACAAGTTTCAAATACTAATTTCACTTTCATCGCATTTCATTTTGATATTTGATTTTTTTATAACCTTTTTGATAGTTAGATGCAGATATTTTATCCTTAATCCCTATTCCTAAGATATTCCTATTTCTTGTCTTTAAAAGCTTGTATTACAATAACCATTAGGAGCTTGATCAAATTATTTTGTACATCCTTGAATTTAACAAGATCAGCCGGTAAAATCTAGGGATTTATATGACCCAAGGTCTCGCTGGCATTCGTACTCTTACCACTTACCATAATATACAATGTTATGCATACGTACGTAGGCACATGCACACACACACACACACACACTCACTCACACACACATACACAATACACATACATATAAGTATTTATATTCGAAAGAAATGCATGTACATTATACAAATACAACGGCAACCACGTCCATATATTCATCTGTTGTACAACGCTTGAGTCTGGTGACCAGGCGGGCTTCGTACTACGCATAATACTACTGCCGTAAACAAAAAACGTAATCTTACTCGAAAACTTGGGTGTGATGATGATGACGAAAATGATGATAATGATGATGACGACGACTACAACGATAACGCAACACATTATTATTGGCATATTTTATACTAAAACCACACGTTTTTATAACCTATAAACTCGGTTACGTACAACGTAATAATTTAAATAGCGCGTGACGTTCGGCGACGTCTATCATTTGCAAAAATCCGCGTAAATTATCGGTCACGACTTAGTGTGGTATTCGGAAGGATAGTAGTAGGTAGTTTGAGAGGACTCAGTGCCCACTATCCCAAAATCCGTCTCAAGTGTACCTGACGTTTGATTGCCGAATTCGGCAATATTGTTTCGCAGTACCTACATTTAGTTGATATTGCGTGGGTCTAAAGTCTCTCCCCTTTCCTGCGCCATATAATTTAAGCTAATCAAGTCTATGCGAAAACGTCAACAAAACTGCGAAATTGTTGCGCTGCGCTAGCTAATCCGATTGATTACATCGGTCTGAGCGAGAGCTTATCGCTGTTGTCACAACGGTTCAGTTGGAAGCATAAACAATTGCAAAGACGCAGTTCATTTAAATAATATATGTGTACACACATAATATATATGTTGACGGTAGTGGAAACCTGAGAAGACCCACCCGACCGTGACATGGCCCAAACGCTTGAAAGCGGCCGCTTGGATATACCCCCCCCCCGCCCTTCCACCATGTCGGGGTCTGGTGTTACGGTATAGGAAGGTATATTATCGTAAGTATCACCAAGCCTCTTCGGTGGTAAAAAATAACAAAAAAAAAGGGAGAGTAGGTAAACGCTTTGCTGTTCAGTAAGGTGTCGAGTATACCTCTTCGTTGAGTAAGGATTGCATACCAAAAACGATTCTGAGTGAAGACGTGTCAGCCTATATTACTAAGTACATATTTTCATGATGTGTTTTTTGATATGGCACTTAAAGTAATTTATTTCACTATGAGTATTTTAATTTAATTGATGCAGAAAAAATTACATTTATTATATTATTAATATTTAATTATTTCAACAGTAGTATACCTAGGTAATAAATACATTAATAACCAGTTCGTTGGAATAATATTTTTGAATTACAACAAAATAATTAAAGCTGGTATTTTTTATTTAAATATCTAATTGTTTCAATATTTGAACTTCAATGATTTAATAACAACGTATGAACAACATTGGTTTAATTTTTTCTAACTTTTTTACCATAAGCAAACATTTTTGGCGACATTTATAGAAAAAAATTTCCAGAAAAATTTTAATGTCTATTTACCTAGCTCGGGCTAGTTTAAAACGAGTCAAAATCATTTATCTACTACACTATGTATATTAAATGTTATTTTAAACCTCTGGTAAAAAATTTAAAATTCAAATATTCAAGGTTGTTGGTTTTCGAATAACAACAAAATAAGAAAATCGATTTTATTGAAAACTGATTTTTATCATTACAATAATAATTGAACGAAACGGTTTAGTAGATAAAAATGGCCATCCGAAAATCCGACAAACGCCGTGAATAACAACCATTATTCTCGGTCCAGGTGCTCGGTGGTAGAACACCCAACACTGCAGAGACATAATAATATATCATGCACAATATCTGTCGGATAAGTCTGTAGCCATCCTATTAAATGTTTTCAATGCGCGCAAAACGTAATGCGCGCGGTCTATTATTACAACCCCTACACCTGTACTATATTGTGTTATACCTACGAATTGAAATACTATATAAGCATATATATATATATATATTGTATAATATTATACATACCTAGCCATTATATAGTACGCGCAGCGGTCGGCACAATAACATTATTATTGTTATTATTATCGTTATTATTAATATATTAATACCGTCATTATAAATAGACGGTACGGAAATATGCTGAAGACACGCGGCACCGGTGTAATCGAATAAATTACGCCATTCGGCGACGACGAGCACCGTGGAAAACACAGGGCTAGCGAGCGCGTGAGTGCGAAGGGTTGCATTCGGCGACCGCGACCGCGATGTCGTGAATATTTCAACGCGGTCGTCCGCCCGCTTTTTATGGCGCGATTCGCGCACACGACCGGAGCTCGGCCCCAACACCCTCCCCTACTCGCCGTCGACGATCCTCTGCACGACCCACTGCTGCCAATAACTCACCCTTGTATATACGCACCCCAGGGCCGGCCGAGACGGGCGCACGGCGAAAACGTGTAAATTATTCACTCGCACAATCCCCGAGTAAGCTTTGCGCAAATCGTTTTGCCCGTGCAACGGCAATGGTAATAAAAATAACATTATTATCGGGCCGAAAATCGCGGGCCCGTGCCGGTTCCGCCGCCGCCGCCGCCACCACCTGTCCGTCACCGGCGACGGGCGACCACCGCGGTCGAGAATCACGCGAATTATTCGACGTCGATTTAAATATATTTAGGTGGCCTCAGCACGCGTTCATTATCTCGACGATATCGTTATTATTGTTGTTGTTGTTGTTGTTGTTGTTGTTGTCGTTCGTCCGATTAATTTCACCGACCCCCGCGACCGAAGCTGGTGTATGGACAATAATACATTATCATTGTTTTATGTTGTACCTATATATGTCTATATTATGTAAAGTACCTGCCACGCATATGATAATTATGAGTGTGACCGTGGACGGACCATCATGTGAAATTGGTTAAGTACGAAAATCGTGCCCTCCGTTCATAATAACATATACTGATCATAATACGCGCATATTATTAATACGTTCAGAGCTTTTTTTTTCGTTTCACTCTTCGCGAGTTCTGGAACAGAAACAATGCTTCAAACGTTCGGTGTGCAGGTTTCTGGTGGGTAGTAATTAATCGGATGTAGTTTTTGGTCGGTAGATATTGGAGAGGAGTCGAAAATACAAAACTGCGGAAATGAAAATATTCACGAAACATGAGTTTTTGGCAGGATCAATTGTTTTTTTCGTTGTAATTGTAAAATAGAGACTTTATGCTTTTCGCAATGTGAATATCAGGTAAATGTCGGCAACGGTAAGGCTGTAAATACTAGCAATCCGTAGTGATCCGTGACGCAGAAATTATGACCAAAATATGGTTGAAACTTTCATATGAATGATAAAACAGATTACTTAGAATCTATTCATACCATTTTAAAGGCTGGAGGATTAAATTACAACTTATTGTAAACTATGAAAATATCTCGCCAATAACATAGGTACAGCTAAATACATTATTTATCATCAAAAATCCTATAATCCTATAACATAATCCTATCATCCCGACTTGATATTAGTAAATACATAATAAATATATTTAGTAATTCACTTATTGTTGGATTAAGTATATCATAAGAGTTTCAGAAATATCAAATGAAACTTGTGGTGTCAAGGAACTTATAGCTAAATGTTTTGTGAAATTTTTAGATTTGTAAAAATATAATGGTTAAAAGTGCAGTGACGTAATAATAGTAAATTAATGACAATATAATAATATAATAACTCAAATATAAAAACGATTATAACCTTGGTATTTTTTTTTTTTTTTTGAAATCAAAAAATAATAAACGGAGGAGCTTGAAATACTTATACATAAATATTAACTTCCGCATTTATTAGACACAGCTATTACCAATTTACATATTATTATATATTTTAGCTCCTTTTGAGCCATTTAACTGAAATTTTCGCTTAATTTCACCTTAATCATTTTTTCTTTCGATTTATGTTAATGTATTTTTCTAAATATTGAAATGTCACACAAGATCCAAAGTTCAAATTGAATTCATTATTACTGCAACTAAATAATGCCTAAAATAAAGACAACATTTACGAAGTTTGTCAAAATCCAGAACATTTATTTATTATAAAATTCATCACATTTTCTGTTTTATACCCCAACACATGTAATACAACGCTTCTGTAAAATTTGTTTAACAGCAATTTAAAAATATAAAAATACAATGGCACTATTTTGTATGTTTTTAATACGAATAACTGACAATCATTGAATGTTTTTTAAATTACAATGACAATATTACAATATTTTAATTAAACCGAATTATGTACTTGTAGTGTGTAATGTATGATTTTTCAACTCAACCTGGTGTTTTTAAAAGTTAACTACAATAAAAATTGAAATTCACTTCCGGTGAGCTAGTGAAGAACTTTCTGTTAACCGAGCAAATTATCGGAAAAATCGTTTCAATAAACTAATTTTATTCAATGAAATCACTCATGGACAATGTAAGTACTTAGCGTTTCAGTGGTAAATTGGAATATAAATCTTAATTTAATGAAATTTTCCTCGAACTCCTTTGAAAATTATTACCAGAGTGTCTTAGCAGGAAGATCGGTAAACTCGAAAATTGGCTTTCTTGTTTTTTTAATAGCCCTATAGTTTATATTTTATTGTAACTACTCTGTAGAGTTAAAATTAAAATCTAATTTCTGTTATTATATTTTTTTTTATACTTAAATGAATAAAATTGCGTCGAGTTCGAGTCGAAAGCAGAAATAAAAGTTACAAATAAAGTCACGACAATAATACGGAAAACTTTTTTTATTTATTTATTTGTGGTCTTCGATTAGTGGTATAGTTGTTTGTTAAATCAGTCGGCTACGGTTTAAAGAGTGCAAATGTCGGCTGTGCGTTTCATTATCTCCAATGACTGGACTTACAGGTGCCTTTCCCTACCACTTTTTGTTCATACTTATTCCTATCACGGTCGGGGAAAAACAACGCATTACTCACAACGCATAATAACTATGTTCTTGCCGAACAATGGTTGGTATTTTTTAATTACTAAGTCCCATTGTAATGTGGAATCAAAAAAAACAAAACAAAACAAAAACTAGTAGGTATGATTCTTACGTATTACCCAAAAATAACACAACGAAAAAAAAACAAAAAGAAAACCTGGATGCCATGAAAAAGAGGTCCGCGTGTATGAATATGAGGATATGCATAATATAAGAGTAGAACAAAAACTAATGGACCAATATACCACAAACATGTTTGATACATAATACTATAATAGCATTATAGTACTATATAGCACTATATAGCAACCCTAATGCAATGTACACACCTATAGATACGACACCGTGTGGAAGGATTCATTTTATTTTATGAATGAACAAACAGGACGTGATCTTAACGTTTAAAAGTAATGGTTTGAAAATTTGACTGTTAGAATTTAATTTTATATTGGATACGATTTGTTGGTTATATGACAATGTAAGAATATATTTTAATTATGAATATAAATATCTATATACCTATCTAGATTGTTAGTATTAATTAAATATCGTTCAAAAGTATTGAATCTTATAAGTTATAACTACTCGTACAGTGTATGATGCATTTGCCTACTTGTAAAAACTTTAGATTCTGAGCGGGACGATAAAAGTATAATTGGTTTCACATTGTGGGTTTTATTTTTTATATTTTTTTTTAAATATGTTTTATAATACAATTGGTAATATTATGAATTACGTTAATCCTACAAATAATTTCTCGTTTATATTGGAAGGAAATACAGCAAACGAGATTATACACATGGATAAACATGGTTATTATTATAAAAATACTATAATATATTGCTATCAAAATGCATCCCTCTAATGGCATAAAAATATAATGATCATGTAAAGGATTATTTTTTTTTATTATATCCTAAAAATAATTTTTTATACAATACGTCAATGTAATATATTTCACTACAAAATTATAATAGCCCTATAGAAACGATGTAATTAAATAATTTGGATTTATAGGGGTTTATAGAGGTTTCCCTTTCCAAATAATATACGACGAAAAGTTATTGACCATAACAACTGTAAGCGGTATTAATGTTTGCATATAAATAACTATGTCGGTGAAACCTAGAACCTGGTCAAACTGTCCAAGAAGTGTGTACTTTATAATAGTATAAACCATAATTGAATTAAAGAAACAAACATCTCTCCTGCAAAAGGTGGTTTTCTTTTATATTTTCTTATTGCAATAGAGCCAAATGTTTGAGTTTTTGGTTTATATAACTCATAAGTTTAATCTATATTGTTTTAATTATTTTACTTCACAGCGTACATCTGGTTTCAAAATAAAATTCACATGAGTTAACAAATGAAATAGATCTAACAATATTATAAACTGAGAACTTGTTTGTAAAGTCTTGGACATCCAATTACATAATACATATAATCCAACATTTATTTTACTTTTAAAAATGTATTTAAAAATCATATTAAAATAATATGGCTCATTTTATGCTAATTTATATATAAATTACATTTATTACTCACTATTGTCACTGCTCCCAAAATTGTAATACCCAAATTGACATACCCATTGTACGGTGGAAAAATATTCAGTTGCAATTTACATAGAATGTGTAGCGACGCTCAATCAACTAATTTATAGTCATATAATATTACTTTACGCTTGTAGTGCATAATTATTATAACACACTGCCGTTAAAATGTCCACACCCATGATATGTAAATGTAGTGTCTTTGAAAAGTTTATATTTACCGACCTATATGGAATAAGGTTTGTAAATTTGCATATGTTGAACTATTACATTTTAGCAAACTATTACTTATTTTCAACCTCAAAATTAATTCATATTTATGAGGAGATATTTTATGCAGCATCCATAAAAATATCATATCTCCGAGATGCGTAAAAACATTAATAGATCTCACTATTATTTGTCGGTACCCCAAACAAAAACGAGGCAGTTAAAAATAAAATGTTATGACACCGTCGTTTGCAGTAAAATGGCAGGTTCGAATTTTTACTGGTGACGGTCTCGTAAATGTCACTCGAACAATATTTTAATTAATATTTAATTAATTCAAATAATACGAAGTAAACGTTATCATAAGCATTCCGACGTGATTCGTTTAAATATTAGACGAGACATATTAAATCCAATGTTCCAAAACGAACGATCGTTTCGACAGTAAAACTCGGAGCGTCTGAATCGGTTAGGATACATACTTAACGAAACAAAAAAAAACGAACAAACAAACAAATAAAAACAAACTTGGTCGAGCGAACACACTCCATGAACACAGTCAAGGTCAGATTTCTACCAAGGTCGCGTCGATGGAGATGTGAGAGAGGTTTTCGGAGGGGTGGATTTTTATCAAGGACATTATATGTTGAGGGGAGGGGGGGGGTACTTCCCGTGCCGGGTTGTATGAGCGTTGTATATACAACAGTGTACAGTAGTCATAGCAACGACTGTGGCCAAAACACTTTTGCCCCGGGCCTTCCAAGGGAAAGAGAGAAAGAGGCTAAAACGATGGCGTTGAAGACTCAGTGTAATCAAACGGAGTTATATTTCAGTTCGTTCGTATATTGTAGAAGAAGAAGAGAGGGAAACGGTACTTGACGAAAGGTGTATGCTGAGTAAATAACCTGTGACTAGTGCTGCACACTGCAAACCGCCAAACGATCTGCAGTTTTTTTTTTTTTTTGTCATATTTATGTGAAATGTCATATGTCATTTGTGAAATAATTAACGAAAAATAAATATTGTAATTGTGCTATAATTTTTGGAAACAGATTTACTGGGTACTTCTCAAAAAACGATCTGATATGTAGCTATTTCACATACTACAAGTATTGGAATATTTCATGAAATCAACGCTTCACATTGATCAATTAATGAAAAATTTGACTTTAAAACGTTGCTATAATTATTGATGGTTTAACTTGCAACTAGTAATTACTATGATATCGGTTTATTTCCTATATTCACTGCTCTAAAAATGTTTATCGGTTTTGAGTTATTCCGGCACAATAATATATTATATAATATCTGAACATACTTGCACGTCAAAATATCTTACAAAAAAAGATCATATCCATCGGCAGAAAAAAAATTACCTCCAAATTTACACACATGGTTTTTTCTAAAAATAACTGAATTAAATGGCTCGATTTTTGGAATTTAAACGTACAAAATAGAAGCGAAAACGTCAAAGTGTAACTGAATTACATCGATTACAAGTTACAGTGGTATCAGTACATAACTATTTTAAACATAACTGATTAGACTGACGATAATTGATAATATTGTTTATTACGAGACAAATTTCGTAACTCAAAAAGAGGGATTGTCGAGCTATAGAAATATCAAAATATGTGTAAATATTTTGACTAGTTTATCATACATTTGTATTCGCTGATACGTTTACTTCATTTGTGTTTTATAATATAAAAGTTAAATATCGTTATAATTATACAAAAATAATGAAAAACATTTAAACATTTCATTGAAATAAAAAATTGACAAAATTGCATTTTAATAAAATACAAAAAAGTTGTATTTAAATTAATAATCAAACAAAACACACGTTAAACAAAAATTTGCAAAATGTAATAACTTCATTACTGTCATGTTATGTGACTTATTAATATTAATAAATCATATTATGGCTTTAGATTTAAGTTAAGACCATATATATATTGAAGGATCCTCCTCAAATAATATATTAACACCAAAATAATTTAATAATATTACCAATAGGATGCCGAGTAATTTTCAAATAAATAATCTATATTATAATATAGATGGAGGTTATAAAAATCAAGAAATTACTAACTTATACAAATTTAACACATTGACATACTTTATTAATAATTCATTAGCTTACAAAAAAATTTTAACTGTATTTTCAATTTAATAAATCGAACGAAACTCTTATTATACGTGTTCTAATACCTTTTACATTTGGTCTGAATTATCAGATTTCTTGTCGTCTTACAAGCAAGATTTATTTTTAATGTAAGTTAATTTTGTGATTCTATTTCACATTTCTTATCATTTATATTTTAATGAATGTCAACACTATAAATCAATTCGTTATCTGAAAGATAACATTAAGTGTTATATATTATGATACTAAAATCATAGTTATGCAAAATATAATTGCTGTTCTGTTAAAACTTTATTTAAGCTACCTACTATAATATACTATATCTATACTCAACTATTAAAGGTAAAGAAATAAACAATGTGTAAAGCTCAACCAAAAATAATAAATAATATTTGGAAATACTGCACGTTTTTGAATCTAAAACTAAGAAATAGAAATAATGTACTCTCTCTTAATAAAAAATGTGAATTTTCCAACTCATGGTAATATTGTAGGAAACTGTTTGATCTTTTACACTATTCAAAAACATGTATTTCAAAAGAAAAAAATACAAATTATTAGCATTATAAAGGCAATTGCACTTTCTAGCTGTTCAGATTCCAAAACTGGCTGTAAAAACTATTTTTTTAACTTCCAATACACGTTTTATGTGATGTACTCATTCTATATAAAAAATTGTCGATTAATTGAACTTTGATTTGATCAATTCAAAAACTGTTTGGGTATGATATATATTCGCATCAGTTCCAACAATATTTACTACTCATTAGGTACCTTATATGTATTTTTCGGTAGACGATCTTATATTCGTAAGATTATAATAAGACGTTTAAGTAATTGCATTGATTAAATAAAACTTGAACGTATCTTATTATAATAATAATAATAATTATTATTATTATTATTATTATTATTTATGTGGACTTCTGCAATTACCAAAATGTAAAACACTAAACCTTTATAACACATATAGATAGGTACATATAGGTATATGTACACAAAAACTATAACTGTATAAAATACAATACGCCCTCCATGTGGTTCCGGATGTAAACCACTCCTACATCATAAGTCTGTTTCCTGGAAAATTGCCAATAACATGGTTTGGTTACACGTTTTGGAGAATAAAATTATAATATCTTCGCACACACGTGCGGTTCTCATGAGGCTGCATTTGGTACGACAGTATAAAACAACGTTCCAATAACGCTTTATAATAATATAGAGTATTATAGTATAATTATATTAACAAACATATATTATGTTTATATATGTTTGTATGTATGTGTGTGTGTGCGTGCGCGTAATGTATTGTTTATAAATGAATTGCAAATTAATTCAAGGCGAACCTATAAATATACAGGTACCTAATCGAGAAATCCTTTGAATGAAAGTTTGAAATTTAGCAAACTTTAGTCGGTAGTTTAATGGAACTGGCGTGGGGGTAATATTATTTTAAACATGTATGTAAAAGCACTTCCGGGCCATTTAGTGAACGCACAATGATGTACATTGATAAATGGCTGTGGACTCGTACACTCGATAAAATGATAATGAAAAATAAAATAAAGTGTTCACTTAATAAACATTAAATGACCCTTAACGTTGGCAATGTATAATAGTAATAACAGTATGATTTATTTACAATGTCATTTAGTTTTACTTTATTACATCCAAACCACAATATTTACATCGATCTTTAAGAATAAATCCATCGGAATATTATGTACATTTTTACATTTTGACAAAGCTTAAGAGTATAATAATAATATAAATAATATAATGTTCGCTATATCTATGATCTTGAAATTTAGTTTTTAAAATATTTTCTATTCCAGAATAATATGTGTAGTTAAAATCAACTCGATGATAGTATCATTGAATAGTGAATACAATGATACATACAATTTTCGACCAATTTAATAGAATCAAAATATTAATCCAATGCAAAAAACAAATTTAAAACTCCTTCAAACGTTAAATATACTATCATCGTATATTATAAAAACGTTATAATATTAAAATTGTTTTTTATTTTCAGAAATGGAAGAATTTTCAAGATGATAAGCGATTCAATCGGTCAGTGTCGACCGAGTGTCAACCGAGTCACCGCGGACAACTGCGAATGAATTCTTCGTAGTATGGCTAGTACAAATGTGTTTTTAATAGTAGAGCTTACACTACGCACAAATTTACATTAACTCCTGAAATAATTGGTAAAAATCAATTACAAATTGATCTGTTGAATAATATTTTCATCATTAGTATTACCACCGATCACAACTTGACAGTGGACGATAGCAAAAGCAAATTAAAAAATGTTAATATTAAGATGGATATCCAGCGTATTATATATATCACAAACGAACAAATACATTTCTACGACTAATATTCAATAAGCAAATTGCGTATATTGTCATTATTCAATGACCAATATTTGTATGTCCATTCTATTGTTCTATATTTAAAAACATTTATAAGTTACATTAACCTCCTTCAACGTCAAATGTATAGTGTTAGGTTAGGCAATAAATACGTCATGTTTTTTTTCTAAACAATATCTGAAGTGTAAACTATTTACAAGTGTTTGTTTTTAGGGAGGTAACTTCAGTAAATAATAAAACAAAACTCATAAAGCCAAAAAATAAACTTTTTTTTAGAAATCATGAACATGTCAGTCATTCTATTTAAAAATATTTTTAGACTTTGCTGGAGTAAATTATTTTGTATAATAAAAAAAAAATGAACAGAAATATAGTTAAAACTAGAGAAAAACAGTTTGTTGGAAATTATAATACATATGAACAAGAAATTATATATTGATAGGTATTGGAAATAACCCAATTAAAAAAGATTGAAAACTTCTTCATCATTATTATGACATTTTAATTTTGATTGAATGGTTTTAAAAGCTTTCAAAACAATACAAACAATAATAATAATTTAATTTGATTCATATAGGGCACGAGTATTTGGGTGCACAAGTGTTCTGTGACACTTGAATTAAAACTGTTAACAATGCTTAAGAATTGTATTTAAATTTTTTTTGACATTCTACACATTAACATATTTCAACATTTAGTTGATAGGTTTTCAGTTTAAAAAAATAGGTTACAATTTCCATGCTATAGGTAAATTAACCAAAAAAAAACAATATTAGTAATAATAACAGTTTACAAAGATAATATTATTTTCTCAAACAATAATAACAGCGCTTTGTAATATACAGAATTGTGTAATTGTTTACATTGCATGGCTTTTAATATCAAATCTACATAATATTTACACATGTTACATACGCCTATTTTTTGTTTAAAACTAAAAATAATGATATCGTGTCAGAAAAAATATTGATTTATGTTTTTAATAACAGGTGTAGTACACAACTATGTTATTACACCCAATGTGTTCCGCTGAAATTACTACTAATACATTGACACCTCGACGGCTCGACTTATGTTTAGCTGTGATTTGATGTATTTATGCCTTATGGTCATATGCATGCGGTGGGGAAAAAAAATCTAGTACATTGATTGTTACTTTAAAATCGAATTTTACAAACGAAGTCATTCCACAGCCAGTTGTTCTATAGGACATAGGGTACAGTGGAATAATTATTTTCCAAAAACTAACTATATGCGTAATACGTCCATACTACAATAGAAATGCATAGAAAATTATTAAATGCTATTATTTTATGGAAATAGATTTATATAAAATACATTTACGAACTATAGGCAATTTAAAATGGTATTCTATTCGTATTACAGACACTTCTGATATTAAGTATGTCCCCAAGTTTGAACACATTAAAAAAAAACCTTTTTGCCGTTGTAAAAAGTTGTATGAAGGGGTTTCAGATAGCTGAAACTCTTACAAATATAAAAGTAATAATCGACATTTCAGTTTAAAACGCAGTACGTTATAATATAATTTCGTCAAATATACACAGTGTAAACTGAAAAAAAATGTATAATACGCCGATATCGTAAACACATTATGTAAGTTAAGGTTTTTTTATTCAATTCTGTTTACTGCTTTATAAATATATTGATCAAACCTAATAATATATATTAAAAACATTTACGAGTTACCTATACTAAATAGTCACTGAAAACACAGCTTTTATGAGAGACGTCAAAGATTTATAATTACCTACGTCTAAACGTCTTATTTCGTCTGTAATTCGAAAAAGAACAATGTCGAATTAAAGTCTGAAGAGGTTAAGCTGCCTGTGAGCTTCTGTGAGGAGATATATTTGGGATTGATATATAATTCGAAATTCTAACGTTGAGAGAATAATTTGACATAATCAATGGCGTAAATAATTATTTTACTTCACCAGTGAAATGTACAAAGTCAGCTTGCGAGCGAATGAAATTACTGTGTCGGATTCATTGCTCGTAGTGTATGTGCTTAATTAGGAATCGAACTTTTGGATCGTTAGTTGTACTTAAGAAGTAACGATGAGTTGCCTAAATGCAAATACGCACACACACTTACACACACTTACACATTTATCAGCTGGTATATCAAGGTAATGATTATGTCTCCGTGGACTGAGATGGTGGAATGCAACCTCACATAATGCATACGTCCCATATTGTACCATGAATAATACAGTGCGGTTTAGTATCCTTCCTCAGAAGCACTAAGAGGCATGTGGATTAGAACCTCTGACTGACATTTAGCCCCTCCAAACACTAAAAAAAAAAAAAAATAGTTGACTACCTATGAAATATTTTTTTTTGTTATTCTGAGGTAAATAAATTTATATTAATAATTAATGTTTAAAAAAAACGATTAAGATAATATTACAGTGATAGGTGAACAGAACTTCGTGTGGGTACCTAAATCACGTCTTTGATTGACTTAGGTGCTTGGCTCACGAGATAGTGGCACATGCATAAAAACACATCGTTCAATCGTTTGGCCATAGTTGATAGTTGTGCCTATGATCGTTAAGTCACAAATTACAAAATACAGATGAATAATACAGTGACGCACCTATCTGAAGCACAACCTATATGCTGGAGGGTGATGGCGATTCAAATGTTTTGGTTTAGCTCTCAGTACAGATGAGGGCTCTCCTCGCTTTTATCAACTTTTTAATATTAATATTCATTTTTTATATTAGTCGAATTGAACCGTTTTGGAGCTATATGTACGAATGTAAACACATACGAAATCCAAGGACAAACTTCCGAGAGGGGGACGATCTACCCATTGCATCCTTCTCAAATACGCTACTATAGTATAATACAGCCATTGTGGTACTAATGTTGTACACTTAAGCGATACCACACGTAAATATATACATATACAGTATATGTTTGTTTATACTATATACATATATATATATATTATCGATGCAACTCATCTTCGACTGTTCAAAAACAAATAAGTTCGACGAGCGTATTGACTTATAGTGGCAGGGCACAAGTCGTTAGGCATTAATTTTTATACCAGCCAGCATGGTTGTTTTTATTGAATTTTTTTCGGTCGATTGCCACGTGATATATGACAGACTTATGCAGTGACATTGTTATCAAAAATAATTAATATTATTACACCACATATTATTATTCAAATCAATTTGTCACATCTTTACTAATTATTCGTTTGATTAAAATGCTTTTATCAAATTTTTTTTATTCCAAACACTGTACCTACCCTACCTATTATAATATTACACTGAAAATCGAAAGCATTTTTTAAAACGCTTTTTGCTGGTCAGGTTAACATATAAATCAATTTAAGTGTTGTGAACTTCTGAAAGCCTACAGTATATACTATCATTTGTACATTTAACACGGGCGAAAAATCCATTCTCAGTATTGGGTAGGTATTTTTCTATTTCTATTGAAATTTATAAGTATTGTGTACTGTGTCGAGTTGTAATTGTATTACAAACATTCTTGTCAAACATAATACTGTATTGTGTAAACGAGCAGGTCACTATAAAAAATAAATAAATAGAGTCTATTCAAATTATTTTCTTTTGATAATACGTTTCTGAAACTTTTATTTTTGTCAAACACCTTATCAGTCTCGTATCGGTATCAATCGCAGATATTTTCTTAGCACAATAAACACAATCTATACAGAAATATAGAATTTGACCAGTTATATCATCACAATTCACGACCCATATTATTATATAAAAACAATATTGTATTTTTTAGGGTGTAGAATAATCGACATCTACATTAGTTATATCACAATAAAATTAGATAATTACTTAGTATTCGTAGTTTCTAGCAACGATTATATCGTGTATTATTATTTATTATTCTTTAATATTCACAAAATGGGCAAGCGGTGGTGTGATTTATAAAAAGTTCAAAAAAATAATTTTAGTAATAATAACACTATTTTGTATTTACATACAGTTTAATTTAGTTAAAACACTAGGCCGTGTATTATATGTTAGTGTACATGTTACCTTTAATTTAAATAACAATATCATATGCCATATAATTTTAAAAATCTCTAAATAGGTAGTCAATTTGTCTACATCTTAAAGAAGTGCGAAAACAACATTTAATTTCATATTCTTTCTGTGCACATGTCCCTCGGTATTTTAACTATCAATATATTTTAATTTAATCAATATAATTTTGTGGCGAAGATAATAATATTAAATAATTTTTTTTTTTACATATTATCATGAAAAATAAATTAATTTTTCAAAAAGTAATTTGACCTTTACACTATTATGTAATACACCTGACTACTTTCAACCTTGTAGAAATTTAGTGACTTTATTAAATATTACACAATGACAATTTTATAAAAATAATATTTTTTATACACATGACGCTGCCCATATAAACATCTAAAAGGGACACTCGAGTAAAAAATCTATAGTAGCCCATTATTAAATTATAAATAAATTATTTAATAATAAATTTATAAATAAATTATTATACGAAAATAGTATATAGGTGCGCCATACAGATATTTTAAACTTTATTTAATATATTTTTAATTGCAACAAAATAAGTTAATTATTATTTAATACATTTTTTAATTGATTTATAAAGTAATAATAATAAATGGATTATTATTGGAAACTAAATTTTTTTCCCGTTTGTTAAAACTTTTTTGAGTGGACTTTATTCGTGGCCTTTTTTTTGTTTATCATTTATGATAAAAGTATAGCTTAATGGCTTTTCTTTTGAAGACTGAATAACTTGCAGGTCATTATGGGAAAAAAAATAATGGCAATAAATAACACTTTAACGCATAACAATATAATATTGTTCTGTTTCATTATGAGCCAGTATAATTGAAAATGTCAAAATATATTTCGAATTGCGTGCCGTAAATAATAATAATTAGGCAATGTATATATATATATATAACAAAAATTACAGTTTAGGTACTATCAGTTATTACATACTATATTTTTTTTAAATGTACAAAATTTATCCTCTGATATTCAAACCATATTTTATGACTCTAGGGATATTCGTGAAATCATATTTTCCTCGAAGCCCCGAACACAATTGGAATAGGTACAACCGTAAGAATGAGCACATGGCAGGAAAATCGCAAGTTTATAAGCTTGTTCATACTTCATACACAATATAATACATGACAATATGCGACGACTTTTGTGACAAACTAATGACTATTTATTATACTATAGTACGGACTATAGAGTGACTATATGCGTACCAAAAGTAATAATAATTAAATGTAGGTAGTTGTAACTTGTAGTATGCTTGGCGGCCAACACAAGATGAAAACCAAATGAAAATGGTAGTATTCTTTGAAGAAATCTGGAAAAATCTCATTCCCTTCCTCCTTAATGGTAATTTATCGGCAAGTGCATGATGACATGATACCTAGTGTCTTACCATATTCTGCAGTTACCGAAAGCCGAAAGCCCATATCCGACATATTATTATATTTACTAGCTGATCCTGTACTGCTTGACAAATCAAAATAAATGTCCTCGGTGGGTCTACTCCTTTTTAAACTCCGTTAAATGTCAACTGTTCGGATTTTCAACACAATCATTTTGGTAGTTCTGACCAAGTACAATAGGTACAGTTCTAAACTTATATCCAATCATGATAAATATTTTATTTGCTGTAACCAATGGCAACAATATATAAATAAAAAATGAAAGTTCCTTCTCAGGTTAACTATAATAATGTGTTGTAAAAGTAAAAAGTAATAGTAATACAAGTGGACTACAGTACTATGCAGATCTCGGTGAATCTATTGACAAATTTTTTATCAAAATCAATCGAAAACTGTGGATTCATAAGGATCATTCGTTTTCGGAGTTTGATTTTATATACAAGATACATATATTCATATTAGTCAAGTTTATCCCTGGTAGATTTTCCAGTGATAAATTAAATAATTCTAAAGGATTGGGCTTAGTCAATTTAAGACATTGTCTTATGCTCCACTAAATATAAGCTATTAATATTAGCATATTTTTAGCACTGCAGTAATTTGGATAGTTTTAACCATATTATATATTATATAAAATACAGGTCTAGAATTATGTCCAGTTATATTATAATAACTGTTCAATTTTCTATAGCCAATGACAACCCTAAATATGAACAAAAAAATATTCGTTCCACATGATCCAACAAATCTCCGAGTGAGCGCATCTTTAAAATGCTCACATTAAGAGCTTGGCTTCGATGTGCACATCCTCGAGTATAGGATTACTTTTACTTGTGTACCGAATTTCAGAACCATGAGGTGCGATAGTTTTGACTGCGGATCGTTCACACACTTACAAACATTGGCTTTTATTGCCTAATATAGGTAATAAATTTACATCGGGCATGACCCACTGATATAAAGGAATTCTGTCATCTGCCTACATGGATATCACCATACACTCCACAATACTCATTATACCACTTTGTTGAATTTGTTATTATACCTACTGTTTGGTTTGAGTTTTCAATATTGTAACACTATTATTCAACCTTTGCCTGCAATCATCCCGTCAATAAAATATAATAATAAATTATAATAAAAACAATTTGATATAGTTACTTACAAAAAAAGTCCCAAGATGAATAAATTTTGATTTGCAAATTTAAAAACCGATTTTCAATCACTTACAATTAATTTGAAAAATGTCGGTATATTTTTCGAATTAATCACGGACCAAGGTGCGGGGGAGGGGTGTCATCGGGTCAATTGTAGTCTACACGGGCATATCATGTACTTATATAATGATAAGTAGGTACTCAACTGTCCGGTCGGTGAAATCGTAAATTAGTGTAGAGAAATCTCAAGTTCAACGAGATATTAATAATTATAACGACACGTGTTGAGAAAGCAAAGCAAACACCGATAGGTAGTAATATTATAATATATTTGTTCATGTATCTCTATATTATACAAATTTTCGAGTGGCGATGTGGGTGAAAGTATGTCCAATCTGCGGGTACAACCGTATGAAGCAAGTACGAAGTACGTATTATCTTTATGCACTGGGCAGACAAAAATGTTAATAAAACGAAGTCGCTCGAGATGGGGAAACGTGTTTTTTGTAGACGTAACTGGATCCCTGTGCGCAGTTCGTTTTCCATCCTTCGGGTCACCAACCCCTCGCCAAAAAGCATACGCTAAACAAAAAAATACACAAACACACACTTCACGAATTCAGTATTGTGACGAAGAAGGTGCATTACGGGCCATAGCACAATGATTACATTATGCTGATAATAATAATGTATACTCGCAATAATGACTAAAATTATAATATCGTTGCAATACGATCTACGAAAATAATATTTTTTCAAAAAGTTATAAAAAATAAAAATAAAAACGTATAACATTGCATGAAAAAAAACATCACATTTTTAATATTTTGCAAGATAAAATATACATATAAAATGATGTAAAATAATAATATATGTACATCATTCCGTAAAAGAAGACATATTATTATACACTACTCGAAAAAAAAAACTATTACACGCCATTTTAAAATGAAAAATCTTTTTTTATGTCTGGCACCTACGTAAAGGAATACCAACTAGACAGCAGATAGTGATCAATCGCCGCGATAGTATTTTCGGCTCGTTACGCGGTGCATAAAATAATGTTACAACATCATTTATTTGAGATAAAAAAAAAACACAAACTCGTATAAAAAAGCCGTGACCATCAATTAAAATGTAAAATACGTTATACGTACCTATTACACATTACATTTTACTCGTAATTCGAGTCGAGAATGTACGAACGTCACTAACTATTTTAATTACGTGTATTTAATTGATTTCCTACCGACCATTAAATCTAAATTCTATAGTAATGTTTGAATTAGCTCATTTTTTTTTTTTTAAGTAAAGCATACACGAAACCGTTTCCGTAACATAATGAATCGTATAATCCATCCACGAGCTGTGTATCTATGACTATATTATGTATACAAAGGATTGTAATTGAATGTGCCTTTAAATCATTTTAACTGTACACATTTTTTTTATTATACCAAAGGATTAATTTTGCTTATTAGTTATTTATTTTTTAACATTTACCAGCTACACTTAACTGTTTTAACGTTGTATACGATTCACAATAAGCTTTGATGAAGTAAGAGTGATTTGCAAATAATATGTTTAAATAATTAAACAAATTTTTTATGTGCTATAGATAATACAATAATATTGGGTATCAATGATTTCCAAACAACACTTTGTTTCAATCTGTTTACCAATAGTATAATATTATAAAAATACTGCTTGTATTGGTGTTGTACAAATAATATTTTTTTAAATAATCATTTTTCCTTTGTTATCCTTCTATGTCGGACAGAAAAGTATTGTTTCGTTTTGACAAATACAATAAGATTTATGGATCATTAAATATTAAACCTTATAATCGTAATATTTTACTGTTACAAGTTACAACATAATATTCTAAAATGTATATAATATACATGCTGTAAGTACTAACCAAAAGGTAATTTTTCTTTATTATCAAATGATATAAATACAGAGTTTGCTTTAAAGAAATATTCAAACATAAATTTAAAATCAATTAGCTAAAAATAATAATTCTAATCAGCTAGGTATCTACATATCTATCCATCTATGAGTGACTATGGTCTATCTATTTTTATATTATATAGATACCTAAATATTTCCCACGGTGTCAAAATACATATAAAGCAATTTAATCAACGATTAGATAAAATTAGTTATATTAAGACACATAATAAGGGTAAAAAAAATAGATTTACATTTAAATATTTCTCATTGGAAAATTAAAATACTTATAATTAGTATGAAGGAGAATGACACAAGTAGAATCGATTGTTGCTGTCCTTCCATAAATTTGGCGCAATTCTATGTTAATTTCATAGATCTGATATTTGGGTGCCGATTATTTTTTTTTTTCATCGCAGAATATTACACTGTTGAACTAAAACGGTATTCACTTTCTATGGTATTTATTACAACCTTTCAACAGTAAATTAGGTTTAAGCAATTCAAAAATTGCTATTAATATAAAATCTGCAAAGTTTACATAGACATTATTCATTATATTTTTTTGGATTATTATCAATAGAATATAAATGAATATAAATTGATTTTTTGCCCTTTGCAATAACAATAAAAAAAAAAATACAACAATGAGAACATTGATAACAGTGTTCATACAATTCGTATCACTAATTCACAAAGACTAATAAATATAACATATTTATATTGTACTAGAACAATAAAATGGACAAAAAAAATAAATGTTAAAGCAAATTACTTTGAAATGTATAGTTACACATGTTTTATTGCTAATAACTTATTCACTGGACTAAGGACTAAATTAATTTATCTAAAAATTAAATTTTTATTGAAATTTGTTCAAACTGAAAGTTTCAAATACATTTTTAAATTATAAAAAATTTACTGACATGTGAAATATTTAGAAAATAATTTTCATAGGTAATTGCATGGCGTTCGAAATTAATGCACAATGAAAACGATATTGTAAAAATGTATTTACGTGAAAAGTATAATAAATATATAATACTTACGTGGTATAAGAGAAAAGTAGTTTTCGTGAAAATTGTGCGCACAGCGTTTTTCACATCGACACAGTAATTTAATAGTACATATATTAAAATGTATAGTGAAGTTCCCACAATGCTTAAATAAAAAGTTTTAAAGTTCACAATACACACATATTTACACACGTATAATACACATTGTATACATACGAGTGCACACTTAGCTGAAAGGTTCCCTGCAGGACTGTGTCCAATTTATTTTATCCAACAGAAGTTAACGCTGCAGATTACCCTGGGATACCTGTTAAATAAAATCGTATCCATTATTAGACATTTCATGAACGTATATATTTGAACTGCATGCATATAATACATTAGTAACATTAACCATAATTCAGAAGAACGAGCAATCATATAGTGCTGCAGCCACCAAAATATCTTAAAATTACTTGTTTTCACTTCAAATCGTTATGTAACAAAATATATAAATTTTTTTTTTTAAACGCTTTAATATTATTCGGTATTCTGTGTTGTAAAATATTTACACATGTTTTCAATATTAATAATTTCGTATAATATGAAAACAAAATTACAAATATATTAGGGCTTTATTTGCCTAACGCGGCAGGTGTGAAGTAAGCAGTAGTTATTAACTACACGGTTTTATGATAAAACTTAGCACGAGCAGTATTTTTGCACACCTATTTTAAACTGCAGCAGAGGTCGGCTAGCTCGACCTGTTTGATTGTTAGCCATAAATTCCGTGCTAGTAAATAATTTATGAATTAATATATCTCACATCAAGTATTTAACTACCTAATGACAATAATTACATTTCTCGAGTTGAACACGTCATAATTTCGTATTTTCCTATAATGTTTGAAGAGTAAGTTATAGCATGAGGGCTTTACTATAGTTATTAATGGAATTTACTGAACAGTTGGGGCAACATATTACTATAGCATGGTGGTATTATCCCCACAACGTAATCATAAAACATTTCAGCCGCATAAAAATATATTTTCAAGTACGCATCTAGCTTTGTGCCTTTTGTAGTATTCATTATTTTTATCAGTCTCTTCCCTACAGCCCCGCCTGTATTAAAAACCCCGATACGTGCTTGTGTCATCAAAAAATAATTGTTTGTTCGCGCCACTTTGAATCTACCGCCTAGATGATAGATATATTCATGACATTGCCGAAATAATTCATTTCAGTTCTAAACAAAAGCGTTTTTATTACATTCAGCTAATTGTTAATACTCTGATTAGAAAAGATTACACCAATTAATTATAATTTAATTAATTTTATGTCTTATTCAGCTATTAAATATCCAAATAAGTAAGGAATATTTCATGTTCTGAGAACGGTTATGTTTATGTATGATGTTAAGGATTTTGTTGAGTATTCACATGTAACACTATACTTAAGTAATATAATATAGGCACCAACTTACATACCAATATAACATAAAACATGAATCATTTTTCCATTTGTATTTCTATAATTTCTATAGAATACATAGATATTATCATTTACACACAAAATTTCAAGGCAGGACATTAACGAGTTAAAAAATTAAAGATAAGCTGAGAAGTTAAGTTACTTTTAAAGTTTTAACTAAATTATTGAGGTTACTTTGTTTTTAAAAGTAGTTCTTAGTGATGCAATTTGTATTCATGATATGCAGTTACTTTATCAACTAATTAATTTGATAGTCATGTTAAGTTAATTATTTTCCTAACCACGTACCAATAGATTCAAAATATTTTGATTTGTACAAATTATTGTCTTCAAAAATTATACACTAAAAAGATGTTGAATGCACTTTTTCTGAATTTCAATATGGATAAAATATAAATACTACTTTCTTTAAATTCATAGAAAAGTACAATCTTACACAAACCCATTAATTTAAAATCTCTCAAAAATAACACTACCAGATAACACATTAAGACTTTTAAAAAGCCGTTGATTGCGTGATCGTTTAAAAATTAACCTAAATAATTAATAGCTCCTGTTAGTATGGTAGGTTCTGTCATTAAATGGCATCCCCTCTTTCGGCTCTTTCTGATATTTATTTCTGTTAATTACTCTTATATTATTACTTTTATATTTTACTCTACTTTAAATTATTGTGTTTCCATACTTTTAAATTTGCTTATTGTTCATCCGTGTATTAGGTATAGAATGCACTTAACTGATTTTTAACTAAATTAAGTTAAAATAAAAGAAAAGTAACTTTTTAATTTAAAGTTTCCTTACATTTTCTATATCAACTTAACGAGTTAAAAAAATTAATGAACTTGTCCAACCTTGTAAAATGTACCTATTTGTTTTTTTAGTAAATTTACTCAACATATTTAATAATAATTAAAATAATACTCGTTAATACTTTATTTTGTACTATTGTATTGTACTATAACACGTCCCATACACTAAATTCAAAACCATCATAAAAAAAAGTAAAACATTTTCACTTACTAATTACAATTTTCGGTATTAAACACCAAAATTAAGTTTTAAAAGAATACCATTCAATTATCTAACAATTTTAATGTCTGGCGTAATGGACAGTCTCATACACCTATACTATTGTAGCCAATACCTGAATATTAAATGCATTTAAACTTCGCTAAAAAAATATTTGACAACGATAAGCACGCAGATCAGTTTATTTAATATAATAATATGCGATAACCAAATAAATTCAGCAGATACCTAATTAAATCGTTTTTAAATGTATAAACATCAGAAAATCACTGGCCCGTAAGTATGCGAACACGAATACAAAAAAATATATAAAAAACAAATAAATACATCGTATAATAAAATACTCAATACGTTTTTACCAGTTCTATTAGCAACGTTTTGTCATTTACCTAATAAAAATATATATATTAGTTATGAATGAGCAGAAAAGTGATAGTCTTAAATTAAAGATGTATGAATATATGATTCTAGAGCACTATGAATTAATAATTAGTTATTATTATTATCGTTTAACATCCCCTGCCAACCAACATTGCAGCCTATACACACTACGCACATAGACACGTCTGTGTACAAACAAAACGAAAAGCCATTAAACATCAATGCCCGGCGAACAAACACTGGGAGTGGGATTCATATTTAATTCAAGACTCAATTTTCTCGTTTTTTTCTCTCTAACCCCATACACTAAACTGTTAGGAATTTATTATCTTTATTGACACCGTCGACTCGACTGAGAACCCCGTTGGATGGCGTATCCAGATGGAAAAAAAAATAGGAGAAAAGAAAACCGCTATGTATAGCTCACACTGTAGATGACAAACCACTAAACATTCTCGTATACATTATTAATATACCTACGGTGTACATAGGTATACAAAAAGAATATTAAACATAAATAAATATAAAGTAACGCGCCATTAGCCTAAACAATTAAAACGGAACTAAAGAAAAAAAAAATGTATATTTATTTAAAAATTCGTTTAAAATGTATTTTATAGCAGTTGTAGTCACGTTTATCGTTTGTGTTATAACAATTTTGCTAACGATGTTACCCAATATTCGTATTTATTTTACGTACCGAAATCCTCGCAGAAAATAGGATACAATATATTAAAATGCAATAAATGCACATTGAGAATGATAAAATAAATATATTATAACAGCAAAGCCACGTAACTCTCAAACGAATTTTTTTCTCCGATTTCATTGCAGGAAAAATAAAATGTAACGTAAAAATAAAGTCTTAAATCTTTTTAACCAGAACTACTCGGTATTTAATTACTCATTTGTTCAGAGATGGAATTTGATTGCACTTAAAAACATTAACATGTGGTATAAGTATAACGAGACCATAAAATATCATGAATTAAGCTTTAAAAATAATACGAATTGTATAAGTGTGCATGACTGACCATTGAATGTTAACTGACGTTTGAGTGTCATTCAAATTACTTAAAATATATTATTTTGTGAATTAATATGGTAAAAACTTCTTAAAAAATAAATTTTGTAATGACTATTACAATGTCATAATATCACCCATTAAGGTAAAAATAATAATATAAAAATAATAATAAAGCAGAAGAAATGTCTACGTAAATGAGTCGATGTTTCGATGTTTCGATGTTTAAGTGTGTTAAAGCTGGAAATTCAATTATTTATTTGATACAGTACAAAAAAAAAAAAATTATCAATACGATTTTATACCACTATATTCATAAAACAATTTTTCAATCACACTAAACAATTTTAAGAGTTGAGCCAAATTGCAAGCATGTCAAAAATCACAATATTTAAAATTATTTTCAAACATACAAATTCTAGTAAAATCTTTCACTAAACTTGACTAATATCTAATGTTATAATATAGTTAATATTAATGTAAAGTACTAGTTTTATAAAGATAAATCAACAATTAAAATTAGTTTCAAAATGACCAGGTAAAATGTATATACCTACTTACTTATCTACAAATCACCATAAACACTAATTAATCTTAGAATGTACGTAAGCAACTTAGATACAAAAACAATACATTTATAATCTCAATAAGTCAAGATGGCAACAATTGGAGTTTTCAACCCAGATTTATTGACGTCATAATAAAGTTGTCATCTATTTTGTATTTAGTATTAAATCAGTATCAGCATAAGTTGAGCATAATATTATACAAAAAAAACTTCCCTAATATTTTATAATAAGATTATATAATTTAACGAGTGTACCAATTTGAAAAACTTATCCATTTTTTATGGGCCACAAATTTCATGGATCCGTCCCTACAAAATTCATTGAACCAAAAACTTATACAATTCGAATAATACTATCATAAATTTTCTCGTGTACAACAAAAACATTAGCACGTTATTTAGAACTAAACATTGATACTTAGTTTATTTGTTGCAACAATATCATGTTTTCTTCATTAAAGCATGGGTAAATTTAAGTACATTTTGATAAAAATTATTATTATAAGTAATAGCTTATTACTAAATTTATTATAAGTAGGTACCGTTAAAATGAATTATATTACCCATGTTTTTTTAGTTACTGCTTACTACTGTGTTCAGTGTTGTTAACTAACATTGTTAGGCACTGCAATGTATAATTTAAAACTCCACGCACAAATATCGTAAATAGTAAAATATCGTTATATACCTATTATAAAATAATACAATAGTTAATATTTGTTTTTATATTCTTTTCGTTAAAAATTACTAAACAAAATCTCGATTTTAATATTCCTATTTTCTATAATGAATTTAAAAATAAAGCAAACCATACAATTAATATACCTACAAATAAATTATAAACAAAATAACCCAACAAAAATTAACAAAAAGTAATCTCAATAATAATAACTATAATACCTGTATCAATAAGACAATAATATCGTAATGAGTTGTTACCTAACAAATATTATAAAATAGATTTAAAAGTGTTAAAATAAATAAATATTATTTCATACTCGTGTCGTAGTCTGCCCGCCATATTAACAGTGAAAGAGAGGGGGGATGTTCTGGAATCTGTCCAAAAACCACGAATCGCAAAATGTTTAACCTATACTAATGTCAATAATAAATACCAGCAAAAAACTTCAAACGACGGCTCTACTGCGTTAGTGTTACTAAACCATGCATAATATATATTTTTATGATTGTACCTACATTGCAATATCCGTTTTACTGAACGCCGAATGTCATTTTTAGCTAAAATTGAGTTGGGTTTCGGTTTAGGACTGGATGACACCAGCGCAGTCGTGCAGAATAATACCTAGGAAGTTCACTGACGTAATAATATAATACTACGCTAATATTATTCCCGACTGAGATGTTTCAACCGCTCGCAGTTCATTTGGAACCAGCTCGCAAACCGCGCGACCGTCGACCGAGCCATGCAAACTGAACAAAAATCTGCGACATCCCCCCCATCCCACCACCAAAACCACCAACACCAACACCAACACACACACACACACACACACACACACACACAAACCACAATATACCGATACGTCTATATTGAACAATATAACGTCTCATTCGCATCATAATGTTGTATACAGGGTATCGAATCAAACCGATAAGGAGCGGTGGTCGTCACGTCGGTACGAGAACCGGCGACAATCGTCCTCGGAGAAATGCTGCGTCCAACACTGCTACGACGACAGCTGTGCAACCTGACCAGGCCTGAACCGTGTCCGTCGTGGAAAACAGAGGCTAATAAGTATGAACATAATATCCGGCGACGAGAGACCGTCGGGACCAGAATAACATAATATATGATTTATTATCACACTGTAGTTGTCGTCGTTATTATTATTCAACGCGGGCTGTTATTGTCGTCGGCGATATCATAGAGTTTATTATACACACCACCAGCAGTTCTCCCCTCCCCCCCCCCCCAGGCCTACGAGATTTTGACCTGGACATTATTGCGTTGAGCATATATCGGGCTGATGTGTTTGAGTGAAAATCTCAATAATATTACCACATACGTGTATATTATAATAATATATCTCATGTGGCCGCGGTTTTTGTGTTGCGATCGGGCCGAATACAAAATTCGTAAAGATCGCCGAGGTCCGTCCGATTCTTTGTGCGCCAATCCTCTCCCCCCCCGATGATTTACCAGTGTGTGAGTGAGTGTGTGAGTATTGGCACCAGGGCGGTCGCTTTTCCATTGTTATGCCAACAGTTCGACGTGCGCCGACCTTTTTATGGAGCCGTGACTGGAGCTCCCCGGAATCGGATTGTTCGGCGGACATTATACACATCTTTGGCGATTTATACTTTTCCCTGGCACTGATCAACGAGATGGATAGTTTTCATATTATTCACTGCCTCGCACGCTCAGTGTTCATTTTTATTTCAAACCATTATAATTTAAATTCTAATACCACGAACAATATATTATTACGATATAATGCAGTTCCACGAGCACCACACTCGGTACAATGCCATAAAAATAATAATAATACGAGTAACACGCGGTGGTCGTAGTATTGTATAATATAATACATATAATTGAAAACTCTGTGGAATGTGGTGACGTTGTGCATAGGTAGAGAAGTACAAGCATTTTTTTTTAAATGACTCACGAACATGACGTATCCATCTGTTCGCGGCGACCCGACACAAATAACGGAAACCGTTTAGGACATATTTTATTGGCTATGACAGGTCCGGTAACTGGAATAATTTAGTTCCGATGTGTCCCCGGAGCTTATAATATGTTTATATATATATAAATATGATTGAACGAGCATAGGTACAAAATCAATAACTATTCATACGTATTTTTATTGCGATAAAAATAGTATTATAAATCCACTTTAAAGTTTGAAGTAAAAAAAATATGTACTACACCAACCGTTTTTTTTTTTTTGTAATAGGTACCTACCACTCCATAAATGAATTATCCTTCTGATCGGTTTTCATAACATATTTAGCTGTGCAAATAAAAAAAAAATCTATTTCGTCGCCCAATTTACAATAATATCCATTTATTTATGTTATCGCGGCAGTTATAATATTACATTACCATAGAATTTTCGTAATCTTAGTTGTATGGGCATTTGTTCCAAAATCATTCATTACACGTATTTATTCTTTCACAAACAAACATAATATTTAGACGCTAATTACGGTTTACAGGCTATCTCACACGTAGCCGTTAAGGATGTGAAATTCAGACATCAACAGTTTTCACTCTTTTAAATGTAAATTGTCATACGATCAAGTGTAAAAGGTGATCAATTGTAAGAACACACAAGGACCAGTGAAATGATATAACGTCTATAGTTTTAATGGAATACTGAAGCTGAATGCGATTGAATACGATTTTAGGTAAGGTAATATTTTTAATGTTTTATGCTTAGTATAAGTACCTATAATAATAATATATTTGAACATTTATTAGTAGTAACCGTTTGACATTATTCTACTTGGTAAAAGAGGGTACTCAAATAGGAGTTCGTTATTTTAAAATATGCATATTAGTACGTATATTGCATATTTTCATTTTAAGTAGGTATTTAGAATTTGTAATTTTTATGATCATAATATTATATAATTTGCGTCACTGGAGAAAAGTAAAGATCAAAATAACACAAGACGTCAGGTGGACTTGAAAAAATAAATCTGTCGTAGGTACCTGCTGCTGCTGTTACTTCGAATTATATCGGTATAGATGTGCAATACTGTAGACCACTTTTCTACGCAAATTGTAAATTTCGTTGAATATAATAATTATTAATTATTCCTTTAACGTGTATATATATATTTATAATAAAGTTATATTTATTATTCATAAAATATAATGAAAACGACAGAAAACTTTGAGGGGTGGTCGTGGTAAACGAAACACGGTTATTCGAGTGGTGGTATTCCGGAAAAGTTTCTCATCGCGGACTCTCGAAACAATATCATCTAATAATAATAAAATACACATTTTAGTATAATTTAGAAAACTCCTTCATTAAACTCACGGACCAGTGCCCAACTTATAGATATACATAATAATTATAAAGTGTAACTGCCTTGCCGTGTTTGTCATCCCGCCTATACTAAGTATAAATACTACCTACATATACGGTAAAACTTCATAACCATTTGAATACCTAATATAAATTAATAATTCAACTTTTAAAATATTTGCATAAATTAGTCCTATAAATTGCCCAACTCAGAATTTTTAAGTAACGATAAAAGGGAAGCCTAGAACATTAAGACTACAAAATACTTCAATAACTGTCGACGTTTTCAAAATTATCTACCTTTTTTTCATGGCTACAGACACATATTATGCTAGTCAACCTTAATAATATCTTCAAAGTCCTACTTAAAACTGAGCAGTTTCCTGGGACGTATTATCGTTTCATGACGGATTGACCGATCACACCTTGCGCGCATTGTTGCATTTGTAAAATTGTACATTTACGACCAAACCATAAATACATTCAATCAAATACAGTCGTTGAGTTGTTTTCAATTTGTATTCGCATATTCAAAAAAATTATACGTCAACCGTTTCCACGAATACTTTTTTATTTTCTTGATCAATGGAACTCAAATATAATTGAACACGTCTCGTGAATAGCTGGTCAACGGTAATATGATACTCGGTGTTTCGAAAACTATTTTACGCACATAGGTATTTGCGTAAAATGTAAATTTAAGTGCCAAATTTTATGATTGGACGCCGGAAATACATGCACGCATATGCATGTATTATACTGTGCACCCATGATGTAATATAGATATTAACTATTAAGTTATAATATTCAATAACCGTGATATTTATGCGACGCGTCAGTTCGCAGATGGATCAAACTGTCGTCAACGGTTCGGTCGCAGCGGCCGTGGACAACGGCACGACCGGCGGTGCTCCGGGGTCGGTGTCGGGCACCAACTGGACCACAGCGGTGGTGGCGCACGCGGACCTGACGCCGGTGCTGTCGCCGTTCGAGTCCTGGCAAAAGGTCATCATCGTCCTGGTCATCGGTGTGTGCATGGTGCTCACCATCACCGGCAACATACTGGTGCTGGTGTCGTTCATCGTTGACCGGACCATCCGGCAGCCGAGCAACTACTTCATCGCATCGCTGGCCGCCACGGACATGTTGATCGGTAGGGCGAGCGTGAAAGCCAAACAATCGGAAAACTATAATGGACGAAACAACCTAACGGGCCTCACCCACCCCTCGCCCACTACAGTTCCGGAGCCGAAACAGCCACCGAGAAACAATCACCACGTATAATACCGATGATTCCCAAACTATATCCTATACAGGCGGGACGACGATATCTGGGAGTTTCCCGGGCGTGTTCCATAATCACCCCTATTTAATGTCCCGAGAGTGCGTCCCGAGAAAAAAAAAGATCATCGCAAATACCCGAGAGTACGACTGTGAATTTCCGGTTATTACACAGTGTCAATCGGTAAAATCACAGTGATATTATCTAACGATTTACACTTCGTTTGGGGAGGGTAAACTTTATTATCGTGTCGCGAATAAGTGTGTAAGTATTCGCAGCTGCATCGATAAATACGCACCAGGATTTTTTTTCCTTTCCCCTTAAACACAATCCAATGGGCAAATCGCTGGGCTTTATTGACTGAGATGTGTCTCGATGCAGACATACATATAATACCTAGTACGAGTATGATACGGTTTTCTGTTTTTAGATTTTATTTGAAATAGGACTTATCTCTGGCCACTGATATATTTTATTTGTTCTATTGGCAATTAGCGAAAACCGTTCAGCGTGATAACAATGTAGAATGAAGTAAAACACACATTCTTTTATTTTCAGCAGACTCCGTTTTCGTGATCCTTATATAGCAGTGTATATGTTTTCCCAAACATATTTCCTCCGCTAGTCGAATAATATAAGATTTTGATTCTCCGACGGTCAAACTATTTAATTTCAAAAAAAATAATTGGAATAAAATATATAACCACCTACTTCACCGACGTACAAAAATAAATGTATGGTATAGATACCTATTGTATACCGAAATCACTTTCTTATAATAAACGTTCATAGTTTTTGAAACTGATATCAAAAATCGAATTAAACACTTCAGAAAAAAATGTAAAAGTTTTAAAGCATCATAAAGTATATTTACTCGTGTTATTTTAATTAAAATCATTAATTAATTGACTGAACCTTAAACAGTCGTGGATAAGTAAATAATTTATTAGGAACCAAAATGTATGATTCGTGGTGACTGTTAACATTTATATAGAAGAATAAATACTTAAAATTAAAATAATCCAATGTTTTGGATTAGGTGCATCAGAAAAAAATTGAATGACATGTTGTAAGTTGTAACTAACTAGAGTGAATACACAAAAAATGTATTGTTCAAGAAAAAGTATAATGCTTATTGTTATATTTTGATCTAATTTAGCATTTTTTTGTTCAGAATCCATTAAAAAAGCGATGCATATACATCGATATCTGATACGCACCTTAAACATGTTAATTTATTACAAGCGTAGGTACTGCGTACTTAATGTAAACGGTAAAAGCACGTGAGTTTGAAAAAATAAAAGAAATGTCATAATGTCAATCACCTAAATTCTATATACCGACGAATTGCTTTCGATTTTACGTTTTCAGATGCAATCGATCGTTAAACATGTAATTACTGTCATTTCTATTGATCGAGTGTCAAAATATTGTTCAAAATCGTTCACTCGACTCACATATTGCTATACCTCCAAATCTTTTATACTCATCGGGGGCTCGGATACAATTACAAACTACGCGTGTCAAAACATTATAGAATCGAAACACGAGATTACCTAATACATACCTATACATAAAATGTTATCACAAACTACAGTCCCGGCCTTTTTTTCCTTTGGGACCTTCGAAATAAATACTTTTAACTTTTCTTCGTTTTCGTTTCTGTTTTGACTCTTGTTCACCTTGACCTGCGTACAAAATAAATAATATGAAATTTTTTACCACTTGCATAAAGTACGATTGTTATCAGATGCACTAAAATGTAAATGTGACGAATTTTGGACAACCTTGGTGAAGTTAACTATTGTTCGTAAATAGAAGGAAATATAAAAAAAATGAAAGGATCTAATTGAAATTATGATTACAAAGAACATTACGAAGCCCCATTTTATTCGTAGTGGTTAAATAATAAATTGGGTGTACATAATTGGTTAGTTTAAATATTGTGTCATTAATTGTTTTGTGCATATACTCTATTGTATACTCATATACTCATTATTCAATAGCATAACGCACGTACTTACATAAATTACCATACATTAATATACATTTTCTATTAAAAAGTATTCAATATTTTTGCATCAAAACTATGTTGATTATTTTTTGTAAATATTAAATAAGCTTCAAACGCTTTTGGTCAGACTGCACACTTGCAATATTATACTCTTTTGCTTCATATTTCATTACAATTTCAATTCGCTTTTTATACAAGAATTATTTGATACCGTTCGGCACATAAGTGTACAAATATAATAATTATAGTTCCTTTTACAATACACAAAACTCAGATCCGAAAATATTGATATAACAAGTTTAAAAAAACCACAAGCTAAAACATGAAATAATTTGCAATTGTAATGCAATTACAAAGAAATATATATATACACCTAAGAATAATAATTTACCTTTTTTCACGTGTTAGCTTGAAAATAACTGTATTATAATGACAATAATTGACAAGCCTCACACGGAATATAAAATTTATCCTCGCAAGTAATTGTATCGAAATGTATAAAACATTGTATATATTTTTATTTTTACATTATTCAAGATTGAAAAAAAAGTATTACCTAACAAATAAGTAAAGTAACAATAGAAATTGAAAAATATCAATTTCAATACATTATCGTAAAACCTAACAACTAATATTTTGCGATCTTGCGAGCTATATAGGGTATTTTCACAATAGGTGGTGAGTGGGAAGTGCCAATTGGTAGGTATAGAATTGAATAGTGTAAAGAAGGACGAAAACGGTCGAATGCAAACTTTCTCACAAACTTTCTATAGTCACACCACCACAATAATTTCATTGATCCTTTATGTTTTATATTATTAAACAATGCGTTAACATTGCTTTCTTATTCCGTTTTTCACCCACCCCATCAATATTTTCGTTTTGCTTACCTACTTCCTGTATTTATAACCAGTACCTATGCGTATAATAATTCAGCTAAATATCGGCATGAAAAATAATTAAATCCAATTCTGAGCATACCGTTATTATTTTCAACATCAATATTATTTTCGTTAATATTTAAATAGATTATTCACGCTTCAGAAATGTGTTTCGTGAGTAACGGCTGTAATAATGATTAGGTACCCACAATTTCGTGTTTTATTACCCGTGAAATTGTTAAGGTACATTATTATATTAAACTTTATTCACACTTTGATGCTTCGAAGTCTAATGTTAACAAATTATTATGAAATTTAAATAACAAAAATATTTTTAAAGAGATCATGTACCATAATTAGGTATATGTATACCAAATAAAATACACCTAGGTACCTACCGTTTGGCACAGTGTGTTATAATTATGTTATTGTTATACAAAAATTAAAATAGAAGAAGCAACAACACATTCTTGAGTAGTCTGCTAAGGATTATCAAAATCATGCGTTTCCGGAAAATTGGGTTATACAACGTAATGGCTAAATTGAAACCCCTTGATCTTTTGCTCAAAGTCGAACGATTTTTAATCAATAACTATAAAATTCCTGCCAAAGACATCAACATTCAATACATCTAAAAGAGAAAAAAACAAAGCACAACGCTAATATTTAAATACTAATTTTTGTCCGCCGGCCTTATATACCTACATGTAGTTTTTATCCTAAACAATATGCCGCCAACACTTGGAAATCAATCATCATTAGCGAGTATAATAGGTACTATACTTTATTAGATGATCTTTAGAGACTCTTAAAAATAAGTTTATAACTCGACGCCTCCTACAAATAGAAAACGTGACTCAATTTTTGTAATTTTTTTCAGGAGAACAGATAAAAGTTTTAACGTAGGTAACTGAAGTTATGTTTTTGTTCTTAGAAAAAATAATCTTCCAAGTAGTTTTCATTTAAAAATGGACGTAACTCAATGTACGTAGTCCTTGTTCGCTGGTAAACCCAATATAATTGACTTTATAATTGATTGTATTTACGATTTATCTTTGGCCAGTAGAGTTAATGCCACCTTCGTCGGGAATATAAAGAAAGAAACGCCGGCTAGTGGAAAACCGAACAAACCGAAAAATGAAAAAATTTAGTTGCGTTCTTATTCGCGTAGGAGCTATTATTGTTAATGTAACTAATCAAATAATCTGTTTTGATTTTGTCTAGAACCGTTATTTTTTAAGTATTACATCAAATTCACAAAATGACTAAAATAGTGAAATATATGGGTCACTATAATGCAATTACCATTATTGAGTTGTATAGTTTATCTAAACATTGAATAAACAAGCATTTCCCAAACGAGTAAAAGTGTCTGATTAAAGTTTAATAAGAAACAACGTAAAAAAGAGATATCATAATATCAAGTGTAAGTAGGTTAGTCGAACAGTCCGCGCCCTGTGCAATGTATGATTATTAAAAAAAAAAAAAAAAAAAAAAAATATTAAAATTGGGGGACGAGGTGACCGAGTGGTCTGACTCTTCCGCTGCGACGCAGCCGGTCGCGGTTCGATCCTCGGCCACCGGGTGGCATTTTTCTCCGAACAAGTCACGGTGACCGGAGAGCAAGTGCTGCCATCCCCCACCCCCGGGGCATGGCAGAAACCTACGGGTGCCCCATTCGAAATTCTGCCAAAACAAACACACACGTGTTCCCCCTACCGTTCCAAAAACCTACAAACCATCAATACAAAAACCTACAGTACCTACTAATAGCTAATGGCCACAGTTGCCGGGCTCAGGATCAATTAAAAAAAAAAAAAAAATATTAAAATTAACTGTAAACCTAACCATGGCTGAATCGTTGTTTTGTTTGTCTATTTGTCGTGAACAGGTACCGTGTCGATGCCGTTCTACTGCGTGTACATACTGCAGGGGTACTGGGACCTGGGACCGTTGCTGTGCGACCTGTGGCTGTCCGTCGACTACACAGTGTGCCTGGTGTCGCAGTACACGGTGCTGCTGATCACTGTCGACAGGTTCTGTTCGGTGAAGATCGCCGCTCGGTACCGGGGCTGGCGGACCAAGGACAAGGTCATGTGGATGGTTGTGCTCACGTGGATCATTCCGGCTCTCCTGTTCTTCACCAGCATATTCGGCTGGGAACACTTTGTCGGCTACAGGGACCTGTTGCCGGGCCAGTGCGCCGTGCAGTTCCTCAAGGATCCCGTGTTCAACACGGCGCTGATCATCGGCTACTTCTGGACCACGCTCATCGTGCTATTCGTGCTGTACGGCGGCATCTACAAGGTGGCGTACGAGATGCAAAAGAAGAGTGAGGCCAAACAGCGCAAGATGCAGTCGATGGTGGCGCTGAGCGCGGGCACCGTGTCCGGTATGGCCGGTCACGCGGCCGGCATCGGCATGTCCAAGACTCAGAGCACTCTGCTCGTGCACGACAAGCCGCAGCAACAGCAGCAACAGCAGCATCAGCAACAGCAACAGTTGCAACAGCAGCAGCAGCAGCAACAGCAACAGCAACAGTATCAAAACCAACAAAACCAGCAGCAACAACGACAGCTGGCGGCCGGCGGCAACAGGTCGTCCGGTTTCGACGAGAAGGCAGCGGAGGCGGCGGCCTTCCGGAACGCGGTCCCGAACGATCGCAACGCTACGGCCGTGGTGGTGGTGGACAAGGAGCGGTCGAGCAGCCCGGCATTCGAGTCGGACGAGGAGAGCACGACGGGCGAGAAACAGCAGCAGATCAACTGGCCTCGCAAGAAGTCGGTGGCCGAACTCATCGTCCAGTCGGCGCTCGTGCAGCGGTCCAACAGTGGCATACACCTGTCACCGTCCGACAATCTCATACCGTACTCCAGCACACCCGGTAACAACAACAACGGTAGTCCGATCGTCCGGTCGTTTTCCAACGTGGCCGTCGTCAACTGCGGTGGACAGACGGGTACGCGACGCCGGACGCCACCAGACACGCCTTCGCCGCCCGACAGCCGGGTGGACGCGCTCGTCGGCATGGACACAAGTGAGCTGCACTTCATGGACGACAGTTCGATCGTCATCGGGTCACCGACATTCGAGAGCCCGACCAACAGCACCAGTTCAATGAACGAAACAATGTCATCGGCCCAGTGTTCTCCGGCCCACGGTGCCGCGGCCTCGTCATCGCTGCTGCAGGCTGCGCTCATCCGGGCGGCCGCGGCCCAGCAGATGAACCAGTCTCAAGGTCCCGCCGTCACCAAGGTCAACACGGCCGTCGTGGTGGACGGCCGCCATCGCGGTTCAGCGTCGGTTACGAACACCACGACCGTGGTGGTGGCTGGGCGTGGCCGCGGTGTCGCAGGTAACGACGACGACGACGATTACGGCGACGATGACGGTGACGACGGGGACGCGGCCGCCACCGGTACCGGCGAAAAGTCCTCGTCCGAGACGACCAAGAGCGGCGGCGGTGGTGGCGGGGGCGGTGGCGGAGGCGGTGGAGATAAGCGCGAGGGCAGTTCTCGCGGTGACTTCGTCCGGACCATCGGCAAGCGTCTGAAGGTGAAACGGCCCAAAGTGTCTAGCCGCCAAAAGTCCAAATCGGAGAACAGGGCCCGGAAGGCGTTCCGCACCATATCGTTCATACTGGGAGCGTTCGTGGCCTGCTGGACCCCGTACCACATACTGGCGCTCATCGAGGGCTTCTGCTCCAACCCGCCGTGCACCAACGAACGACTGTTCTTGTTCGCGTATTTCTTGTGCTACGCCAACAGCCCTATAAACCCGTTCTGCTACGCTCTGGCCAACCATCAGTTCAAAAAAACGCTCACCAGGCTGATGAAGGGCGACTTCCATATATCATAGGCCGCGTATCACACACACGTGTGAGCCTGTCCTTCCTGCGACGTTTCTGTTCCTAAAAACGATTGTTTCCGGTTACCGTGTACCAATAATCTGCGCCAATGATATGTGTAACAGACAAACGGTTCCTGTATGTAAGCGCGATCGCCGGGATGACATAATATTATTACCATTACACTGCAACGATCGAAATATTCTAAAATTTAACCGCTTTAACCCAAACAGTTTTAGTACTTATAGGTAGTACATAATAATAATATTATTAAACTTTCCTCAATCGATGAACAACTCAAACTTCGGAAACCAACCCAATAAACCTCGTGGGAGCATATATACGGCATATTATATTATATTCTTACAATAAACGTAACTTTATTAATTAAAATTGTATTATACTTATGATATACTTACATGATTATAGGGATATTGTAAATATATGTACTCGTAATAATGTCTTGATAAAAAACTAGAAAACTAAAAAAAAAAAACCACCATAATTTATTGGCTTATTATACATTAATCGATAAATAACTAAAAAAATATGTGTAGTACACATTCAGTTTAGCTTAGATTTTTATAGACCTTTTTAATGATGACTTAAAGATTTATTTGTGTAAATAAATATTATTTATAATAATATTATGTGTTTTTGAACAGGGTAACATCAAAACTGTACTTTAAAATGTTTAATTATTCTTAAATCTAATGTTTCGTGTATATTATAATATAAGTTATTACATATACATAAGACATAAGGTATAATAAAACAATGTGATATTTATAATTATTAGAATCATTGCGACAATATTTACCATTGTAGAATAATATTTCGTTCGATTATTGTAAAGCTTATTAAAAACGAATCCGATTCACGGATTAAATGAGCCCTAATCTGTAAATGGAATTCGTTTTCACTAGATTTTAGAGACAAAACAGCTGTTTTTTTTACATAATATAATTATTATTGTGTAATTAGTTTATTATAGCCATTGTATAGATAATAATATATTATAATATAGTTGTGTGCAACGTCAAATAAATTAGTTATTGACATTTATTACAATAAACAATAGGGATTTTTAATTTATAAGAATTGTTGTCTTTCATTGACCTTGTGAGGTGCGAGGTACTCATATTCTTGCACCCGAAAAATAGTGTTGTTGCAGTAGTTGTGGTTCCAATCATACAATTTTTTGATTTTGAGTTTTTGATTAATTTATTAAAATATATTTGATAAAAAAAACAAACCAGAAAAAAATTCAAAGAATGATGAATGGAACTTGCTTTTTAAACTGATATTTCAGCTCATTTAAATCAATTAAATCTCAAGTTTTAAAAACAGTCAACAACTATTTTCGTGCAGATAAAAGTTGTAAAATCGTTTAAAATAAAATAACAACTTTTTAAAAACCAAAATATCTTAAAACTAAGTTGTCTACATTTTAAAACGTGTCAAGAAATTATATAAAACTCTATTATTGACGTTCCGACAAAACTTTTTGTGTGTATGTTGAATAAATTATCAGAAGAATTTGAAAAGCGTTTCCAATCACATATTATGATTCTATTTCGGATGGTTGAAAATCCATTTCAGTCTGATACTCTGATGAAAATGAGGTTCCAGAAACTGTTCAACTTGAACTTGTTGACTTAAAAACAAATAATCATTTGAAAGGTTTATATAAAAAAAAAACATAAATTGAGTACATTTTTAAAAGGCCCTTTCTGGTATTTTTCCAAAAATAAAAGAATTATCAATGCGTATATTTACATTATTTGGTTCTACTTATATTTCAGAACAAATTAATGACCGCATAAATTACGCAAAATGTTCAGAATGATCTCGTTAGACCGATTAACACTTACACTCCGTATTAAGAATTTATATTCAATATTTTACTCTAAATATTGAAAGATTGCAAGTTAAACAAGCCCAAATTTCACACCAATTTATTTTTATTAAATATTCTAAAATGTAACATCGTATATTTTGCAATTTATATTTTGTCATTCTTATTAAAATAACATTTTCATTTATATTCATACCTATAGAAATGTTTAATATTATAAAATGGTCACGGGCTGGATGGAATACTTCCGAAGAACGTAGATTGGATACACCTGCCGCATAACCATAAACCAATACACCACTGATAGTTTGAAAAATACTTGTGCTTACTCAGAATACCTACTGAGTATACTACCTAAATTGACTACGATACACGCGTATACCTAAGGCTCCCCAAACTAATTAGTATTTTCAGTATTTAACGTAAACAAAGTATTGTGTAAATATTTTTAATTTTAATTCTGAGACGGTACTATTACTTAGTAAATAGCTGTTGTATAGCCGTAAAGGTAATATCAAAAAATATTTTGAGAACAAATGACCACACCAAAGTTGAGAATCTATCAACTCGATATAATTACCAATTATTAATTTTTACTCAATTAATAAATATCTCTCGCAATATGCTTGTTGCTTACTCAGCTTGTACTGTTTATCAAAAATGATTGTGTGAATATTTCAAAATATATTTTTTCATCATCAGATTTCAGATATCTAATTTAAATTAACCCAATTAGATTTATCTGTAATTCTGTAAAAAGTCAAAACCATTCGCAACATACAGTTATCATCATCACTTTTTTTTTTATCGCTACTTCGGGAAATATCTATTTAGATGATGCTGATTTTATTATAAAAAGTACCCATAACTTTTAACAGAACGTATGTAGTATGTTACATAATATTATACCAGTATAACTCAACATATTCGGACATCGGTCATACGGTCATGTATTGTAAATTTTATATACCTATACTTGGCGTCCAAGCTATAATTAGGTAGTGTATTCGATGAATATTTGTACAAAAATAAAATAATAGTCGAAAATATAAACGTTATAAGTTTTAACTCATAAATAAATGCACGTCAACTGTTATTCGTTTCTAATTTAAAACTGTACTCAAAAACCACAATTAAATTAACGACTTTATAAATGAAATTTTAAAATTAGTTCTTTAGTTAATTATTTTTTAGTACAACGTTCACTGTTCACGGCAGTGTACAATTTATGAAATTCATAATCAACGACCCGCAAATCTATGTAAAATTAGAATAGTTGTTTTTTTTTTAACAAAGTTACATCATTTGTGAGTTCTTTTATAAATTATAAATATGCATAAGTAAGAAAAAGCGTGTTAATTACTTATGTTTAAAAACGTTTTTCTTGTAAAACAGATTTATACAACACAACAAATACAAAATGTGCAATAAAAAATTAAAAACAAGGAATTACTTTGGTACCCGCTTACATATTATATGATAGTGTAATAAAAAACACATAATATAATATGCATGTATATTATTATATTTACAGTTACTCCAACGATGTTCGTTTGAATTTTCTCAGACGTTTAAATTAAATCTTAGAAACCTAGACCATATTCTTTTAGAAAAGGGTCATTTCAAATAAAACCTTAAAAAATGCCTGGGAACGCCCAATGTCATGCATGCAACCTTGTTTTAAATTATCAATCCTTAGCTATAAAAGTTGAACATTTTATAAATGATTAACTACAAAATAATTTGTAAATTTTGAATTTATAAATATTGTCAACATTTCAACTTTAATTGCTTATAAAAGAAAACCTTGCCTATGTTTTTTAATATATTTAACTGATATTGTAACAATGTGTGAGACAAAACGAAAATTTTTCAGTAAATTATGTTTTAGACAAAATCGATTTTGTTTAACTGGTGTAACTCAAAACAAATAACCATGCAATTTATGTGAATAATTATATAATTATTTATATGATATTTATACATGAAATTTTCACCTAATTTTCACATTAGAATATTCTATACACTATACATTTTCAAAATATATTAACTAGTTTTGAGCTCTTTATATTTTATAGTAATTCTCAATTTTCAATCTTTAATATTGATAGAATTTTTCATTGGTGGGTTAAAAAACTTGAAAATGTAATATAGAGTTCCTTATGAGTTGTTTTAATAGCAGTCCATAAATATTAAAGAGTCGACAAGATTTTTTGACTATTCATGAGCATTTAAAGTTAAAATCTTGATAAAATTCACCAAAATCTCGAAAATATTCAAATTATTTTGTAGTTAAAAATTTATAAAATGTTAAATTAGTATAGTTCAGGATTGAAAATTTAAAATAAGGCTTCTCCATAAATAGGTAGTTTATGTACCACAAAATCTAAAAAATACATATAGGTATACATTTTTTAAAATAAATATTTTAAGTTCAAAATAAAATGACACACTTATTTTTAAAATCAATACATTGATTGCGCCACACGTACACTAAAATATGTGATTTACAAATCTTTAATTTGTGAATATCTAGTTAATAAAATGTAAATGTAATTATGTAAGTAAATGCAATACAATTTGGATTTATGTGGATGCTACGAAGATAGGTTATAGTTATATTAATGAATAAATTAAAAAAATTATTTTATTGTTTACTACTTTATTTCAGACCTTATTATAATCTAATAAATTACGTTTTGTTTAATGTTCAGAGTTATAACTTATAAACTATGTAAATAATTTCTTTATAATACTTACTAGTATTAAATAATATAATACATAATAATAATTTTTCAACTGATTTATTTTAAGAATATAATCAATTTATTTAACACTTTTTTTATATTTGATTTTAATCTTTTATAATAAGTAGAAATTTAGATAAAAATTGTGTAGGTTAATAAGGTATAAGTCATGACTTGCACTGCTACACGTGTAGGTTAAACTTATAATAAATTTTAAAGGTCAAAATAAGTTTTCGTAATCGTGTATAGAAAATGATAATTTAAACATTTGATGAAAATTTGGTATCTACGGTTAACACCCAGTGTTTGAAAAACAAAATAAAAAAAACGTTGTAAGAAGATTTGTTAATTTAAGGATGAATATTGAATGTCTAACTTCAAAAGCTCGTAAAAAATTAATTTCACATTACAGTAAACACTAAACTTCTTTGAGGGAACTGTGTATTAAAATTTCAAGGGTTTTACATCTAATAAATAGAACATTTTCATGCATTTCTAACACACAATAATTTTCAAAAAATTTGTGATTTTTACAAATTTTGTAGAAATTTGTTCTTCAGAAGCTCATAAAAAATGGTAATTAATTTACGCTCAACTTTATTTTTAATTTCCACATACAACAGCTTAAGGGGAAACTTGTATTACATTTTCAACTTTTTTGACCGAGCGAAAATTTTTTATCGACATTAATCATCAAAAGTTGAAAATTTCATAAATTTCATATGCCTGCAATTAGTTCAACATGAGTTACAATATATTGATAATAAAGAAAATGCTTAGACAAACATTCAGTGAAAATTTCATGTATTTGCGTTAAATTGTTTAATAAGTACCTACGTCCTACACCAATAAAAAAAATCGATTTTGTCGATACCGAATTTGAGTGAAAACACCTGTTTTTCCTTAATTATTTTTAGTTCTTCCGGGTGCTTTTGAAAACTTTTCTTAGAAAATCGTAGTGTAATTTACTTTTAAAATTATTTTGTTGTTTAATCACACATATCGACCGAGAAGTGAGAAATTGTGACTGAATTTAACTAGTTAAATTAATTTAATGAATAAAGACTTCTGAAAAAAGTTGTCCAATACTTTACATAACAAAAAATATAATTGTTTATTTTTAGCAAAATATAAATAAAAATACAAAATACAATCAACATTCTTAAAAATTAATAATTAGTTCATGATTGTATTATTTTTTTACAATGATAATAATGCCTACATAGTATCAATCATTATCTAAGTAATGCATTACCAATATCATTATTATAAAATAAGTTGTTCATTTGATTGTGAAATCTCAGGCTCTTGTTTAGTTGATGGTTGTACTTCTAATTTTTTATTTTTTGAATCTAAACAAAATTTATAATATATTATGCATATTGTATAATACATTTTTATATTTTATTATTATAACAATGTATTTTCATAATAGTAAATACATTACTTGGAGAAAATATATTGCTCAAGCTCAATGCTTTCTTTTTTAATTTTGACATGACTGTCTTATTCTTTTTAACTGAAGTATTATTACAATCAATTTCAGGAGAAGTATATTGATCTTTTTTATTATCTTCACAAACGGTAATTTCAGTTGATTCTAGATTTTCACACTTTTAATTCAAACAAAAACAATAATTAACAAATATTTTATTGTGTAATAATAGTTATCAATACCATTTCATGTAAACAATTATCCTGTTCTACACTATCATCCATAAATCTATAACACTCTTCCAACCTTTTGTTAACTAATTCTTTGACATCAAATTTTATTAAATCCATTAAAGAGGTATTTTTAAATAATTCATTCACTCGATCCTGACCCAGTATCAACACAATTTTTAAACTGTCTACATAGTCAGAAGACAATAAGGGCTCAGACAGATTTTCACAAACACTGTTATCATTAATATTCATACGTGCTTCCAGTCTTAGTTTCTTTAACTCATAAAAATCTCTGTCTGAACTTAAATCAGCATTACATCGATAAGAATCGGAATTTGTCTGATCAATGTCTGAAATATCCATACGACAGATTCCTTTGCATTCATTCATAGGTGTTGCATCAGTTGCCCGAGGTGGTCGTTTTGGAGAGCACGCAGGAGTTGAATTTTCAATTAAAAGATTTGTCTGTACACATTTTGACGATTTTTCAGACTTATAAGAATCGCACTGTTGATGTTTATGATGGAAAACTGAAACATAATTTTACATTTTGAATGTAATAATTAGATAAGCATACACATGTAATCTTGACAGTGGTGGCAAGACCGTAGTCAGGACCCCTCTCACCTATATTTTTTTTAATTGATCCATATTAAGAATAAAATACATCAGAATACAACAATAGTAGTTTGTATTCAAAAAACACTTTTACAAGAAAAGCAACTTGCTTAAATTTATTTTCATATTATTGAGTTATGTACAATTATGTTACACTTCTTACAGTGTTCTAAAAGAAGATCGCATATATACAGTGAAACTTCTATATAACAAACTTTCATTTAACGAAATTTCCTATTTAACAAATTATTTTTGAGAACCATGACCTTCATTGTTAATTACACGTAAATTTATCTCCAAATAACGAATCTGATGTTTCTATATAACGAAATAATTATTCAATAATAACTGGTTTTTGTAAATGTTGTCACTATCAAATTTTAAACATAGTTCTAAAATTGTATATGAACAATGTACCCGATAAAGATAAGACACCGGAGGTAGGCAAACTGATTAATTTTATTGTAGTACTTTAAAACTTAATGATATAGAAACTTTTTACGAAAGAAGTACAATTTATAAAAATAATGAGCAAACAAAACTTTATAATTATTTCTTTTGAACTATACAATTAAAAACTAAATTAAACCTTAATATTATATTTGATGTTGTTTTTTTACATAACATATACAACAAAGAAATATTTACATATATATAATAAAATACATACAATACAATTTTTAAAAAAAGTTGAAAAAAATACGTAATTCAATTCTATTTAACGAATTCCTCCATATTATGAATTTTTTTCGCTGCTTATTTGACTTTTTTATACGGAAGTTTCACTGTATATATATATATGAGCACATAAACAACCCAAAAAAAGCATAAAAAATTATTAGATTTATATTATAGTAAATTATAACTGATTATTAAAGACCGGATTTTGCATAAAATGCATGTTGCTATTTTTAACATCATATACAATCAGTCAATGAGTGTCCACAAATCATTACTTGATTGATTAAATAGGTATCAACATTTTATAATGCATATTTTTAAATATTCTGACGTTAGTGCATGTACTGCTTATTTTTGCATATTTTAACAAAATCCATACAAATATACACCTAACGATCCAAAAAGATGTTGGGCAAAAAAAACAGATTATAAGTATGTTTGAATAATATCGAACATTTTAAGTCTTGAAGAATATTCGGATGTTAAAAATAAGTTATTTAACTTAAATGGTTGGTTGTATGAGTTAGTCCCTTGTACTCATTAAATTGTTTTAGAACAAGTGGAAAGCTCTGCCAATGAACCTCCTACTAGTGCAAATACAGTGAGTTCCGCTCAATGTGATTACTGGTTTATAGAATCAACCGTTTATTAGAATCAAAAATGATAATCCCAAACCAAATTGTATGTTACTAATGTTAAATTGATCTTTTATTAGAATCACTAAGTACTGGATAATTGAATCACTTTTATGAACAATCTTAACGTTTTTATGGTATTTCAAACTGATTAACTTATAAAACCCATTTTATTTTTGAACTTATTAGTATGACTGTTTATCGTTGTACGTTATTATGTTATTCAATTACCTTTGTGCGTCGTGTACTTGTGTCATTTATTATGTATGTTACATTAAATATGTGATTATAAATAAATATGTAATTGTATAAAAATATTGAATCATGAAAAAAATGTTGTAAATGTTTTATAGAATCAACCGGTTAATAGAATCAAAATGACCTGCACCAAAGTGATCACATTAAGCGGAACCCACTGTAGTACAATAATTAAAACAAAATGTAAAAACGTTTTGAGTAAAAATAAAGGATTATGGTTTTAAAAGAAATTTTGAAAATACTTCAAGGTGACCATGCTAATTTCAGCAATTTCTCTATTCCAAATTATTAGCCGGATAAAAGTATTTTAAATATGCTCCAAAACCGGTGTTGATGTTGAATGCAGTTTTCCATAATACAAATACATTCTTATATATCACCGTCATAATTTCACAGAAATAAACATGGAACATACTTAGATAACTTATTGTTTTTCCAATTAACATACTACATTAATTCTTTCGTGCTTTTTTCCTATTTGTATTACCAATGTATCTACTATTTAATTTTAATCAAATATGTTTAGCAATGTAATAATGATTAAAAATGATATTACATTTTAGTATTGCATATTTCATATGTTATACTTTTTGTTTGTGAACATTTTAATACAATTTATAAATAATTATCACTGCAAAATAAAAATCTAATATAAAATGTAATATAAAGTTTTATTTTGCATATTTTGACTTTTTAGTGCATGTTTGCGTGCATATTTTAAAATTTAAAATGCATATAAATCCGGTCTTTACTGATTATAATGCACATAGTCAGCAATATGAACATTTTTATTAAAAAAGAAAATAAGTTTTAACGATTAAATAATTTTAGTTATACAAATATAAATTACATGCATCAACATGTCGCAAGTAAAACATGATCATTTGGGAGTGCTGCCATACGTCAATTACCTAACTATGCTCTCATATCAAAGTTAACTACTATCAATAGTGTATAGAAACAGAATAAAATAATGAATTACTTAATAATAAATAATTTGAACTTAAAGAGCTTAAAACAATTAAATGTAGATAAGTACATAATTTTGACAATGTACAATGTGCACAGTATGTACCAGTAAAAAATTTTAATTTTTTTTACCAGTCTGCATATTAAATATCTTATAAAGTTATTCGTGCATAACCTTATTTAAATCTCACAAGCCACCACTAACTAAGATACAGTTTAATTTGAAATTAACTAAGATTTAAGAAAAAAAAAGTATACTTACTAGTTTTAGATTTAGGAGAATTTCGATTTTTCTCATATTCATTTTTAAGAGTATTATAATTTTCTTCTAGGCTTTCATACTTTTGCTTCCAATACATTTCTTGTATCTGCATAGGGTTATCACCTGGTTGAGGTATTAACTAAAAAATAAAATTAAAATTAAAAATTATTCACTCAAATACTCTAATTTGATGAATATCAGAAGTAACTTACATGATATAATAATTTATTTTTATGAACAAAATTACAGTTCTTTAGGTCATGTTCATCTATGTACATTTTAGATTTCTAAAATCATAAAATAAAATATTTCAACTTTAAATTAATATAAAAAACGAGTATACTTTGTCCAAAATAAAAGTAGTAGTCAGCAGCAACAAATTTTTGTCATCGAAGGTCAGGTAAAGCCCTTTAGTCATCCCCACAGCCATCAATCTATATACTAAATGACGTGTAATATTGCCATGCCCTACTATGAGCACAACCTAGCCGCCAACTACTTTTCTTATTCTGAACAGAGTAGATATACAGTTTTAAAATATACTTTACTTTTAATTTATTCTCAAAAGTTGATGTAATTTCTTTCAATTGAGTTTGAAGTTGGAAGATTTCTGATTTTAAACTATCAACATCCTCATTATCGGGTGAACTTGTAAAAGTGCAAGAGTTAAGATTGTGTCGACGGAAGCAGTGATATTTTAAATAAGAAACATCCATAAACATCTTTCCACATAACTCACAAAGTGCCATTGAATCTACCTAAATAAAGAAGTATTCAATGAATAGTAATTATTGTAAATATTCTAAAAATTAAGACAATATATTATACACACTTTGTCATTGAACTTAAAAGTTGAATGTTTTTTATAATGCAACAAAAAGTCTATGATCAATTGTGAAAGACGAAATATTTTCTTAGACGCACTCATTTTCTCAATATTATAACTAAGAACACTGGCTACAAGCATTGACAGGCTCTTTACATCAGCGTTTTCAACTACATCATTAACGACGAATTCATCTACACAGGTTAATACACAGAAAAACCATTTTAAATAATGGTATGATACTATATGTCTATATTATACAGTAATAACAGTATGACAGTTACCTAAATATTCCCAGTCCACCGATCCACTGTATTGATTGAATCGGAACCCAGTACTAGTTGCTATACGTTCAAAATCCGAAGTAATCAGTCGCAAGAAATCATCCATAGTCAAGTCTCAAAAAGTATAATTATCGTACCTATAGGATATAATAATAGCATGGTTAATTAAAAAGTGGTAACTCGTTACCTATTAAAAACATAAAAATGTACAGAATTGGTGGATATGAAAACACGTAAAACAAACAATAGATCGAAATATACAGTTGCAGAGATTTCAACGGACCATTTAATTGAAATTGATTTATTAACTCGACTTCTTCTGGACTAGAGGATTCAGCTAGCAGTTATGGCCTTACCAGTAATCATTTATACAGAGTAATGTTGTAAATTCTCCGACTTGACGAATCGTCAATTGTTAAGTATCTAATATTCTACAAAATACAACAAAATAATATAAAAAAATATAGTACGATAAGAAAATTCAAAATCGAACAACCGTCGTTATCTCTTTTATGTGAAGTAGTTTAGTGTTTACGACATAGATAATAAAGATCTTTATTATCTATGGTTCACGAGCAAAAGAATGATAACGTTAAAAATTATAAACTAGAAAATAAGTTAACAGCAGAGATTTTAAATAACCTAGATAACTAACTATCAATATTGCCTATCACATAATCTGAATCCAGCTGTTGTCAACGTCCGCCATTTGTAAAGAGGTCAAATTATGCCGCTGGGTATAGTAAAACATATAGTAGCTGATTTTTTTTTATTATTTAGATTAAATCATACAAATTATAAAATATACATTATACAAATTATACAATATACATATACATTATACAAATAATAAATTATTGGTTTAAAAACAACACAAGTTTATTGAATTTATTTCTTTTACTAGTGTAATTTATAGCCAAAGAATGATTTTTTGCAAATGCATGAAATCTTATTTTTAAGTACATGCTAACAACTAATTTAATTAGTTCTAATTTATGTGGACTTGCCAACATATTTTCAGCTTCACAATCTAATTCACCAAATATTTGAGAATTCTGAGAAAAATAGTTTTTAACTAATATTATGATTTTTGTTGATATATTTTTAATATTCATATTTCCTAAGTTATTAGTTAAAATAAAAAATCTTTTCTCAGTCTCTTTAATTATTTCAAAAACACTAGATGATGCAGAAACTAAACCACCATAATTTTTAATAACAACAAATTTTGTATAAACATCATTATGAATATAGCTATGATCTGTTTGTTTTTTTAATAAGCTTTTTTTGCAGGAAATACAGAAGACTTTTTGTGAAATTGTTCTTACAACAAAACCTGCTATATAATATAATATATTTAATTTTTGATCATATAAATTAGAACTATCATTATTCATAATTGATATTTTATTTAATAACATCTCATCACCTAGCTCATCATAATTGTTTTCTATACTCTCAATGCCTTGATCACTTACATCTGACTCAGTGAGGTGTATCTTTTTCTGTGCCCACTTAATCTCAAAAATGTTGCCAACAGGATCGTCATCTAGAGCAATACTATTTGCACTTGGTGAAGGGGTAATGCTATTTTTTAAAATTATTTGTTTCATAGCAATTTTAAATTGGAGTACATTTGGGTTGTTATTTAGGCCATACCTTTTTCTTATACGAGAGAATAATAATTCTATATGATCCTGCAAAAAACGGTAAGTCAAGATATATTTAAAAAATTTATTATTAGGCAATAATTCTTTAGCAACAGAAAATACAGAAATTACAGCAATAGCTGTTAGTCCAATAATAAATGTTTTTTTTTACCTACATACAAATGATTATCATTTTGATCAGTTAATATAAATAAATACTGTATCAATCGTAATATGATGGGTGTGGCAAAGTTATTGTACTTCTAAAACAAATAATACAAAAAAAAAACAAGTATTACTTATTATGAATTATGAAATAAATAAATATTGTTAAAGTTCTTTTTACCAATATACCAGTATAAATTAACCATTGTATAATTCATATAAGCATAATACAAGCATAAAAATATATAGGGTTGTGATTGTTTTTAAATATTAGGTACTTAAAATAATAAGAAAGCAAAAAATAACGTGTATTTACCTACAAAAATTATAAGCCTTAGGAGAATTATAATGCAATGTTAAAGCAAACCGTTTCAACTCATCAGTATATCTACGTCCATGCGGAAGCTTTTTAGCATTTTTAAGCTGGTTTTTAAAAAGTTCTAATGTCATACCAATAAATTGAGCAAGTAATACATTTTCTATTGAATCATCAACAAAACCTTTCTTCTTTAATGATATTGTTAAATATTTCAAATTTGATATTTTTAACTGTTGCCTCCTAACTTTTTGTTGTAAAATTTTTACTTTGTGTCTCAAAGCAATAACACTGTGATCTAGAAGCTTTTCTTCAGTTTGAACACTTTTATCAATTTTAAGATTTTGATTTTCAATTGATACACTTGAACAAATTTCAACTTCAGTGTTATTTTCATTAGATGATGACATAACTTGATGGTTCTCATTACTTCTCAATACAGTGACTTCTTTTGGTATTGTACGTTGAACTATACGTCTAGGCTTTTTGGGAATTGGTTGGTAATATGAAGGCATAGCAGGGAATAATGTCGGAACAGCATCTGGTTTTAAATGTTTTTTGTATGTACCAGGTCTATCTAAAATGTCACTAGATAAAAAATGTTCACTACAAATTTTGGAATATTGTGAAGGAGTAAATTGTTTTCTTTTCATTGCCTGTAACCACTGTTTTAATAGTTCAGGATTGTCCAAAGGAAACCTGTAAAATTTTTGTTAATAATTAACAAAAAATATTAAATAATTAAAAAATAACAAAATCACACAATTTTTCCATTAATCACTCCTTATTTATTAGTACAATTATTAATATAATATATCATTATTAACTCACCCAAAAAAAGACAACCCGCCATCAGGTTTACGCCTATTACTACAGCCATAAGCTGCACAGGCAACCGGCATGATTGAAATTGAAATTAAATTATTTTGGTTTCATTAGCATATCGAGATTTAAAATTATTAATAATTTAAATTTTAAAAGCCAGTCTCCGTCGGTAGGTACATCATTTCACGATATTGACATATTGACCTTTTTGCAAATGGCGGCATTATCAGATGGCTGGTATGTTGCGGCTTCAATGATAACGGCGAGTTACTAATCTAGGTTATTTAAAATCTCTGGTTAACAGTCGTGAGTCACGGCTATATAGATACTAGTATCTATAGCCGTGCAGTGAGTATAGATAGTATATTACATAGTCTTTGGAAAAACGGGTGAAAAGAAAAACATGTTCAGTGTTGGTACCACTACAAAAGGTTGTAGGCCTGTTTCCGGCCAAATAATTATTCCACATTCTCCAAATAATGTAGGCCTGAAAGTAACCGGCTCTGAAAGACGCCATAAACAAAGGGCAAAGTGCGATGCTTCACACCAGTTTTTATAATCCAGCAGGCTTAGCTCATTAAGTTTTTGATTTAGTCGTCAAGTGACTACCACCAGCGGAGGCCTACAGGCGCGTGTAACTGATTTTTACCACCTGCCAAGAGTATTTCAAATACCAAATTTATCAGGAGAAAGTAAGTAAATTTCACTGTGTATTATTTACAATTATCATCGTCCTCACTGGACCGTAGTGCTAACATACAATTTTAATTTTTATATTTTTTTATTGTTGAAATTTTCGGAGAACTTTGTTACTTTACCGAACCGCATTTTTTTTTTTAACTTCTGTAATTATGTATAAGGAAAACAAAATCTGAATTTAAGCTGTCAGAGTTGGTTTTGAAGTTAAAGCCTAATGAATTTTGCTATTTTGCGATTTTCACGCATACACTCGTCACTGGTTTACCGCATTTATAACGAATATTGGTTTTTTAAACTCATATAGTTCGACGAGTTAAAACTTTTGGTGCAATCAAAATTTGTCAATAAAGCTTAAATTTTGAGTTATAGCCTATGAAGTTTCGACTCAGTGATTTTGATTCATTCTCACAACGCTCTGTTTTACCGTAAATTTAATTGTTTTTAAGCTATACTAAGACATAATAACTATTTCTGCAATTATTTCCGGGTAGACAACAGGTTCGGTCGCAAGACGCGAGGTCCTACTGACCTATGGTAGCCTTGTCAGTTATAGTGTAAAAGGTATAGTAACTATAGTCACCTCTCGGTTGGGGGCTCGGCACAAAGTTCAACCGAGAGAAGAAATGGGAGATTGTAAATTCCGCCCGAAATGAACAGGTAAAAACAAGGTCTTTCGTAAATTCCGCCCGGAAAAATATCCAAGTAAAAAAGGTACATGTAAATTCCGCCCGAAAAAATATACAGATACAAAAATAGTTCCGCCCGGAAAAATAAATATTTTTAAACTAAGCATTCCGTGACTGTACGACGCGACCATATTTTGCTCGACGCGACGCGTGTTATGACTAGTATTGGGAGTCACAAAATATTCGAACATGAACAAAAAATAATTAGTATGGAAGTGATATTTTGACTCGTATTTATTATTATAATTATTACTATTTTACGATTTTTAATATTTTTATATATTATATTGTGCTAATTATTGGTTATGATTTAATTTTACTATAATTTTATGATTGTTATATTTACTTTTATAATTATTACTATTCTTACGATTAAACATGATTTATGTTGTAATTATTGACTTAATATGTGAAATATATATTTATTTAAATACCCACTTCTAAATTATAATGTTTAATCTATGTTATGTCAGTAATAATATGATTAATAAGACACATTCAGAAATTTGTTTATGAAGAGTAAAACATTTTTTCGGGCGGAATTTACTTTCGGAATATACTTTATCCTTACATAATAGGTATCCTAACTGGCGACCTAACCTATAGTTTGACAAGACGTAGTCACTACCTACACCTGAGGTCTACGGTCGCCAAACTCAAAGTTCTAGGAGCCTTGACCTCATCAGTTAAGAGAACTCTACACTGGCCTTTGTTGTCTTTGTCTTACAAACGTGCACCATTGCAAATTTTATGTTTACAATGATACATCTTACTCTGAAAATTCAAAAAATTAGAGTGGATTTACCTATTATAAGATTTGAAGGCAAAAATATTATCTAGGGCATCCTGGAGGATTTAATTGATAATATTGCTAAGTAAGTTATGATCATTTTAAAATATGCAAAAAATGTACAATTTAAAAATGGTCATAACTTACTTAAAAATAATAATATTAATAAAATCCTCCAAGGTGCCCTAGTTGCCTTTTCTTACCTTTAAATTGTATGGGAAGCAAATTCTCTCTAATTTTAGAAATTACAGAGTATCGTGTATTATTGTAAACGTAAAATTTGTCATATTGACGACACAATGCCCGTGTGGCGTCCTCTTAAAATTATACAAGTATATTCACTCCAGTCGCAAAACTCGAAATTCTACGGACCTCTAATTGGTTTGTTTTTTTTCATTCAGACTAATTTCGCAAAATCAATAAAATAACAAATTAAAAAATTTCAATTTTTTAAATTCTGTCAGTACATTTTCAAAATAAGTATGGTGACAAAAATTAATAGCTCAATAAAATTCAGTTTTGACAATCGAGTTAAAAAAAAAATGATGAAAGACTTGGTAAATAGAGCCCAGTGCTTATAAGCATAATTTATATGCATACTCTGAACTAAGTTCGATCGCCAAATTCTGATCACCATTGGTATTCAGTATATATGAATACATAATTTTTCAAAAAAATGAGTGTCCAATAAAGTAACAAAATTCCATTTTCCGTTTACGATCAATTAGTATACTCTGTCTCCATAATACGATTAACTCTTGATTATCCTCGGAATAAGGTAGTATGGTGTCCACGAAAAAGCGAATTCCGTGGTTAATCCACAAAATACAAATAGAAACGAAAAATAAACTACTATTATATTAAGTAATTAAAAATTATATTTTAAAGGAAATTAGATAGGTACCTACTCGGTGTATTTTTTATTTAACCATTCTTACCTATAATACCTATTACCTATGTATAACATAACATTTTTTTTTTTTTTATTAAAACATGAATTGTATATTAACACATTTTTATTACTGTACATTGTTTTGGACGTTGTTTTGGAAAATTACGGCTAAACCAAGAGTTCGTTGTATTTTACGTAGGAATACAAAATGTCATTGGGTCAACATTCCGAATGCCCCAAAATACCGGCTTTCTTTTTTATGAATAACTTACAGAGAACCGGTTTAATATTATGCATACCTAGAACCTACAATGGTGGAAATTAATAAATATAAATATACTATACAGTAATATACCTATACGATTAAGAGGACATCGCACCCAAATGTTTTATCTCCCGTCTTATATACAGGTACGACATAACAAATTTTCGTTCACTAGTTTCAATAGTACGCTGTTAGTATTGATATTAGAGTGAATTAACCTATCATCAAACTTTCAAGTAAGAACATTATCTGTGTCCCTCGTTGGTGTTTTACGATATTTTAATTTTTAAGTGAATTATGAGCATTTTAAAATATTAATACTTTTCATACTCGTAACTCGTGGGTGCGACGTCCTCTTAAATACTTTAAAATGTCATTCGGTCAACATTCCAGCTCACCCAATAGCACGGCTTTCTTTTTTACCAATAACTAACAAATAACCGGTTTAATTTTATGCAATACCTACATTAGACAAAATTAATAAATATAAGCATAGCTACGATTAATTTCTTTAAAATCACACATTTTAAATATCCAATATTGCAGAACGATTTAAAAGTGCTTGATTTCGATATTTTATGAAAAGCATCTTTGATAGTATAATAACTCCGTTGAAAACACAGTTGGTGACCGACTTGTGCACAGTAGTCTGACAATACGGGCGGTCAGTGATTGGACCACATTTTAACTACCTGCTTCGTATAAAATATTTATTCACCTTTAACTTACCGGATATTGGCCACAAAATAAATCTATAATTTTTAAGTGCATCCGGAGATTGAGCCAAAAATATAAATATACAACGTTTATTGACCAATTTTTTTTTTCTATATACATAATACTACAATTATTTTTTTTAATATAGACATATGCAGATTTCACAATTTGTTATTTTTCCCTTCTTCGTATTTTTTAATTCCATTAAAAATAATATTTTTTCGAATTTAAGTTAATTTTTTTTTTGTTTATTGTTTCCAAGCTTCTATTAAAATTATTTTAATGGATGTATCGATACCTGATTGAACTCCATATAAAACATTAAAAAAATTATATGATGTACAAAAATTATTTTTGAAAGCGAAAAAAGGCCTCGACGGCATTTGTAGCTCGAGTTGTTGACTCAGAACGTATACGCCCAAATAGATGAATAAATATTCAGAGGGAATATTGCATCATCACAAATATATATGTCAAAAATATAATCGGAAAATGTTGTTCTGTGGCATCTAGCATATAAAAACAATTACCTACTTCTTCTGGATTTAAAAATGAAATTCCAAATAAATTTCCTAACCATTTACCTATTTCAGAAATTTTTTCTTTAAATTCTTTAATGAAGCCTACGGCATAATTTTTTCCCCTCCACGATTGTGCAAAGTGAAATCTGCATCCTACAATTTCTATATCAGTCCATGTATCCTTCCTGAAGTCCGTGTTAAAAATCGACAGTAACTCGTGTTGGCGTAAATTGTAAACCGTGATCAGAGCAATAAAGGATAATTGATTTCAGTGATTTTTTATAAGTATCTTTTTGCTTGTCTTGACATAGACAAAATACTAAATGAACTATATCTTATTATAATTATATTAATAACCTTGAATAGAAAATAATTGATAAAAATGCTTTGCAAAGTATTAAAAAGACATCAACAAAAATAGATTCTAACTAAAAAAGAAAATTTAAATATTAATAAGGTCAGTTTAAAGATTCTGAGAGGAGCCATTAATGTATTGGTTATACAATAATAAGTGTTTTTTTTATTTTATTTTTGTGTGTGTAATTACGGTTTTGGGACAGTAAAAGTGCTTTGATTTTTTTCGTCAAGCAACTTTTTTGGTAGGAAAGTGAATCTAGGTGGTGAATTAGGGAGTTCAAAATTTGAAATTCTCAAAACTGGGACAATTTTTGTATTTTATTTTATTTTTAATATATTTATAAGTTTTCCTATTTTAATTTTATTTTTAATTGCGCAATTATAGTAAGTATACCTTTTTAGTTCACCTTTTTTGTACCGGCGCAATAGAAGTATATTATACAGGTAGTGTCCCAAATGGACATGAATTGAATTGACGAATACCCGGTAATTGGGCAACTTAACTTACCTGACGCAGACTGCGATTCTTATTTTAAACAGAATATAGTGTACCTACCTAAAATAATTCGGGAATTCTTTATGTAATACTAAAAATCGAAACCCATTTTTTATATGTGCGTGAATACTTTGAAAAGTACTCAACAGATTTTAGTATAGTTTCCACTAATGAATTTGCTGAGTCTCGGTAAGCTTTAAAAAATGAACTCGGTTGCCGCCTGTCCGAAATAATAAAATTTAGAATACGTGGCTATGTCGACTTGAAGTTAAGTTGGCAAGAGGAGTTCAGTGTTGGAAAATATTTAGATAGTATGTTATTTAAATTAAAATTATTTTTCTTTTCTTATCTAGATCAATTTTAGCTCAGTTATGTTTGTCTTTATCTAGATAGAATTCTAGTTATCTAAGAGTACACATATCTCGATAATTGATTTTAATGACTTTTAAAAAAATGTAATATCTTTATTTACGTCATTTACTGTATACATATTACATGGGAAACAAACGGAAGTGCATAAAATGGATGAATATATTTCTGCCAATCCGTATGTCAGGCGAAAGATAATAACGTAGACAAGTATAATATTAGCAGAACCGTATTTTACCCGACACGTATTTTGACTGAACCGTACTTTAGCCGATAGTTAATACTGTAACCAACTCGATGTGTTACATAGCAGGTCGATGGATATTTCGTTTTTTTTTTGTCCAAGCGCAGAGCAGCGGTCGTGTGACCATTTGGGCATCACAGTAAATAATTTACTATATTTTTACACGTTAGCGACACTACTGGATCACTGGTATAAATATAACCGTGGTTCCCACAACATTATTACCCTGGCACCCTGCACATTTACATTTTGGCTGAAATATGGATCGGATTAAATATTTGTCGGCTAAAATACGATTCGGATGAAGTATGGTTCTGATCAAATATTTTTTGTCTTAAATATTTTCGACTAAAATAATGTCGGCTGCAATATTTTTAGATTTCTTATAGCCCCTCGAAACAAAAGTTTAAAAGTTTATGAACTATTGTCAGTCAAATTTGTAATACTAAAACATACCTATAGGCTATAAGTAACATTTAAAAATGATAAGAGCTTTAAAAATCTTGTAGCTGTTTGGCCTTTTTTATATTTTTATTATTTAAAAAAATATATACAATATTTGAAGACGTGTATACTGTAATATTGGTCAATATTAATTTTTTATTTAACAATAGTTAATGATTTTCCTAACATTCTATTTTCATTCGTAATAGTATATTATGTATCTTTAGCTTACTAAAAGGTTAAATTAACCTTCAAAGTGTATTATAACCATACACAACATATTATACAACATATACACGTGTAGCAGTGCAAGTCATGACTTATACCTTATTAACCTACACAATTTTTATCTAAATTTCTTCCTATTATAAAAGATAAAAATGAAATATTAAATCATTGTTTAATAAACTGATTATATTCCACAAAATAAATCAGTAAACATCCCATTGAAAAAATTATTATTACGTATTAAATTCACGTATTAGATAATGCACGAAATAACGTCGTAGTAAAATGCAATAAAATATTTTTTCAATTTACTTTTTACCATAACTATTACCCAACTTCCTTATGTTTTACTATTTTAAGCAAAAGAAAAAAGTGTACTGGAAAGTCTAATTAATTTTTTACTAGCGTTTAAAGTTAGACTTTAGATATTCATCCGTAAATTATTAACAAATTCTCTTACAACTATTTTCTTATTCTGCTGTTTTTCAAACAGTATTAACCGTAGTTAATTAAAATGTTCATCGAATGTTTTTTCTTCATAATTACTACATACACGATTACGAAAAGGTATTTTGACCTTCAAAATATATAATAACCTACACGCGTAGCAGTGTAAGTCGTGACTTATGCTTTATTAACGTACACAATTTTTATCTAAATTTCTACCTATTATAAAAGATTAAAATTAAATATTAAATCATTGTTTAATAATCTGATTATATTCCACAAAATAAATCAGTAAACATCCCATTGAAAAAATTATTATTACGTATTATATTATTTAATATTATAAAGAAATTATTCACATATAGTCTATATAACTCTAAACATTAAACAACACAACATTTATTAGATAATGCACGAAATAACGTCGTAGTAAACTGCAATAAAATATTTTTTTTCAATTTTCTTTTTACCATAATTATAACCCAACTTCCTTATGTTTTACTATTTTAAGCAAAAGAAGAAAGTGTACCGGAAAGTCTAATTAATTTTTTACTAGCGTTTTAAGTTAGACTTTAGATATTCATCCTTAAATTATTAACGAATTCTCTTACAACTATTTTCTTATTTTGCTGTTTTTCAAACAGTATTAACCGTAGTTAATTAAAATGTTCATCGAATGTTTTTTTCTCGGCGCATCCGAGTTGGGTCCCGAATACTAGGGGCTAATCGCAGGTAGTGTACTAGTTGGGTCCCGGATTTTAAAAGGCGCTATACTAGTTGGGTCCCGAATTTTTAAAGGTACTATACTAGTTGGGTCCCGAATTATTATAGGTATTCCACTAGTTCCTAAATATTTTTCAGTGAGTATTACACTATACTAACATTTTCATTCCCATTTTAACAGACTGTCTATGATCTATTTAGACCACAGATATGGTTAAAAATGTTTTTTACAGTTTTTTTTTTAAATATTAAAGTATAAGTAATTGATAGTTAGTAAAAATATTATAATAATTTAAAATATTATACAATAATATTAATACAATTTTATAAAATTGAAAAGTAAATGAAAAGTACTTGTACGCATATAATATAACTATTGGGTTTTTCGTAATAAAAAAAGACGTAAGTAGTTTTCGAGCATTCGTGTTATAATTTCAGTGTTATCGGTAATATCTGATAATTTTTGACATATCTTATAATAAAATATCTGGAACAGCGATAAATGCCGGTTAAACCTCGACGAGTTGGTTAGGTTAAAAAAAAACTGTAAAAAACATTTTTAACCATACCTGTGGTCTAAATAGATCATAGACAGTCTGTTAAAATGAGAAGGAAAATGTTAGTATAGTGTAGTACTTACTAACAAATATTCAAGAACTAGTGTTGTAGTTAATATAATTCAGTACCCAACTAGTGTAGTAACCATACAAATCCGGGACCGAACTAGTGTAGTACCTAAAATATTTCGGGACCCAACTAGTGTAGTACCTAAAATAATTCGGGGCCCAACTAGTGGAGCAATTATAAATTCGGGACCCAACTCGCATGCAGCCTATTTTGGCTGGTACCGAATTGGTTCCCGAGCTCCAACCCCACATGCCGAATTGGTTCCCGTCTGAAAAAGGTATTTTATTAAGGTAAGCCGAATTGGTTCCCGTTTAAAAAAGATATTTTATTAAGTTGAGCCGAATTGGTTCCCGTTTAATTACGCACATTTTACAGGCTTAGGACTGTCAACTTAAAAGTAGGCTTGGTTAAAAATGTGCGTTAATGCGTGTTATAGAAAAAATGATATAATATTATATACAATTTTGAATCGTTGATTTTGAAGTCAACTATAGTCATCACTAGGTGTAGGTACAAAATACAAATAATAAAATATAATAAATACAATTATTTAAAATCGTTGATTTGCAAATTTGAAGCAAACTTTCTTTAAGTATTCAATTCGCGTAAGCTTCTCATTTGTGTACTCAGTCATACAATTTTCCAAGAATTTGTTATTTTTTTCTTGTTTGCTAGTAAGTTTCCTAGTATTATTACTTCGAAATTTAATATAATTTAATGTCTGAATACTGTTTAAAGTCTCCATAAAATAAAATATATTAGGATGGGCAGTTGTAAATTCTTTATTCAGCTTTGAATGGAACGATTCGCAACAATTTGTAGTCCTATCAATATTTTTGTCAAATCTAGCCCAAATTTTCGGTGGAAAGATACTGTCTGACATTATGTATGTATCATGAACGTAGTCGAAGAACTGATCCAATTTTGGGCAGTAGGGTTTTATGGCCATCAAATCATTATAAAAACAGTCTTCGACATCTTCAGGTGATAATAAGGGCAGTCCAAAAAATAGTTTAAGAAGTTGTTCGATTTCTGAAGCATTATCTTTAAATTCATTTGAGAGACCAAACTGTTGAATTTTTCTCCACCATGACTGACATAAATGGAATCTGCAACCTCTAACTGTAACTTGCTGTAGCTGTGAAGTTATGGCACTATGGATAGCTGTTTCAAAATCAACGAAAACCGTGCCAACTGTTAGATATTTTGCGACCTTATGTAAAGCAAGTATGTAAGTGTCAGTAGTCTTGTTCGGGAGTAGGCTGAATACGACAGGAACATAGCTATTTTGTACCTTGATAAAAATAGAAAATAATTGGTAAAATTGCTTAGGACAACTTTTGAATGTTCCATCGACAAATACCGTAGTGGCTTTCTTGAGTTGTTCCAAGTTCTGCGTGCATGTAAATGTAATTATATTGTTGACAGAATCGTTGTCATAAATAAAGTTTTCTCCGAGATTAGTTATTAACGAATATTCACTGACACTTTTATGCAGTTCTTCAAGATTAGAAGGTAACTTGGGAATTGTTCTTAATTTAGCAGCATTCAAATTTTTACGGACTCTGTTAATATCATTTTGAAGTAGTGACTCACTATGACTGTTTGAAGCTATCTCCTTGCGTATAATTTTTGATGGTCGCTCTGTAATAAGTTCGTCACATTTTCTTTTTAATGAATTTGTCAATTGTTGTCGCACAAGTGTACCATCGTTTTCACTTTCGTGGTTATGTGTTAATACTTCTTCACATAAACAATCTCCGTTCAATTTAACGTATGCTTTACATTTTCGTTTTGTACATATCCACCTCTGTATGTTATCTGCTAGGTTCTTTTGGAATCCAAACTTGTAATTGTCAATAATCAACAACTTAGTTCCCTTTTCACTAAACATAAACTCCATAATTACGAAAAATTAAAATTAAAAAACATAAATTCAAATACGAAGTACAAATTACAAATTTACACGATGTGTTATTCGAGACTGTACAGTGCTCACTGCTTACCAACATTATTGTCATTCGTACATAGGATATAGACGATATACCATACAGCGATAAAAGTACATATATCTTAATCGTTATCTTAATTGATCGGGATATCACAGATAATTTGCTAAACTTCCAATATATAAATATATTGCCATCTTATTGTATATTATACTATAGATTATAGAGTGTAGCCGTGTAGGTACATTTATATTTTATAAATTACCTGTACACAAACGGGAACCAATTCGGCTCAACTTAATAAAATACCTTTTTCAAACGGGAACCAATTCGGCCAAACGGGAACCAATTCGGTTACTCCCCCTATTTTCTTCATCATTTTCTGAGATTACGAAAAGGTATTTTGACCTTCAAAATATATAATAACCTACACGTGTAACCGTGTAAGTCATGACTTATGCCTTATTAACCTACACAATTTTTATCTAAATTTCTACCTATTATAAGAGATTAAAATCAAATATTAAAACATTATTTATTAATATATATAAATGTATTATATTTCACAAAATAATTCAGTAAACATACCATTAAAGAAATTATTCACATAATCTATACTCTATAATTCTAAACATCAAACACGTCATTTATTAGATAACAATATTATATTCTGAAATAAATTCAAATAACGTACAGTAAGCGATATTTTATTTTATTTTATTTTAATTTATTCTTTTGAAATTGTTATCAGTGGGTGTGACTTCTTCAATCAAAATGTTCAACTTCTTGACTTGTCATTTAGCTCATACTCTTGTTGTGCCATTATGTACGAATTGTGTATAGTATTAATAAAGTTAAAAAAAACTGCATTCTTTAATATAACTATAATTTACTTTTGTGGCATCCATATAAATCCAAATTGTATTGAATTTACTTATATAATTCCTTTATATTTTATTAACTACCTATTCACAAATTCAAAATTTGAATGTTAGGAATTATAACATATTTTAGATTATAAGTGGTGCAATGATGCATTGCTTTTAAATATATGTGTACCTATCGTCCTGATTTGAACTTAAAATATCTATAAAAAAAACTGTATATATATTTTTTTTTATGAAAACTACCTACTTATGGAGAAACCTTATTTTCAATTTTCAATCCTGAACTATAAGAATTGAACATTTTATAAATTTTTAACTACAAAATAATTTGCATATTTTCGAGATTTTGATGAATTTTATCAAGATATTAATTATAAATAATCAAAAAATCTCGTCTATGTATCTTTGATATTTAATATTTATGGGCTTGTGACTAGAACAACTCATAAGGAACTTTGATTTGCATTTTCAAGCTTTTTTTACATATCGATGAAATATTCTATCAACATGAAAAAAAACCTAAAAAAATTTTTTAGTCTCATAGACTTTTTATTTTATTTTTATTTTAAAGTGAATTATGAATATTTTAAGACTGCTCATTGTTCGTACATCTTAAAATATTCATAACTTGCTGAGATTCCCTAGATAATAATCTTACTTTTGAATTTCATAAGAGGTAAATTCACTCTAATTTTTACACTCACGGAAGCGTGATCTGCTGAGCGTAAAATGTTCTATGTTACACACTTTTAAGAAGGAGACAACAAATGTCCGTGTAAGGCAGTGGTTCTTAACCGGTGTTCCGTGTACTTAGTATAAGTGTTCCGCCAAAAAAAAATGTTTAGTTTATTGTCTTAACATTTTGATTTTTATGAACTTCCAACACAGGGAAGTATAAGACGTGTATATCTATACACTGTATAGTGTAAAGAATCATTTTAGGTTAATATATTAAACAATTGAAAAATGTAGTATTATTACTATTTAAGTTTAGTGTTCCGTCACCCGAAAAAGGTGTAGGGTCTTCATGAGAGGACGCTACACCCGCATTATTTGTTTTCTACGTTTTACAAAATATGTACTACATAGCAAATACTGTTTTGTAAGGGATAGAACCGCTCAGGCTGTAGTGATAGCACGATTTAAGATGTATAGGTTACACATCGACCTGTGTCGATATGATTAAAGTTTGAAGAAGAGGTTGACTCACAGCTGTGGAAAAGACGCTAGTGCTCTCTGCCTCTCTATCATCACAATTTAAATCACGAACTAATTGTCACACTTAATAATTTGAATTTATATCATAGATATCCTATTCCACGATTTAAGATAATATATATGCAAATACTTTAAGTGATTTAGGTACTTATTACCTAGCCGCATACAAAACTTTGTTATTTTGTATGACGTATGGTATTATTTCCACTACACTTGAGATTTGGGGCTTCATACTTTCATAGGATATCTTAAAGACTATTAAAAAAATATTTATTCAAATTGGAAAAATATAATAAAATTAAGTTTTTATTGTCTGTGGCGGCGAAAACTTTTTGAGTCTTTGAAGCAAATTGTACATTTTTAATATTTTTACCACCAACCATTCCCTTTATTACATCAAAATGATAATTTACTATGTTAATGTAAAATAAATGTAAATGTAAATATTTGTTATTTCCGGTACCATGAAGAATTCAATTTGGCACTCGCCTTATCATATGCCGATGGGCAACTTATACATCTTAAATCGTGAGTGAAGTTAAGACTCCAAGCTAATAATATACAATATAGCTGAGAACATTATCTGTGAAATATTATTTTTATTTTTTTGATATCACTTTTACAAAAAAAGGTCTCATTGTTTCAAAATCCATTATTTTTATGTTTTTCAAACTTGAATAACTTTTTTTGTAGTTCTGGTATCAAAAAAATAAAAACGACATTTCACAGCCAATGTTCTCTTTTTTATGTGGTAAAAATTTCGTTTCTTAGTTATGAGTTTATGACTAACCTTCTCGGTTCTTTCCCGCTCAAAATATTTTGCTCTTTGTTGTACATTTGTAAGACGAGGTGTGTTATACATGAGATCCAGCGTCCCAACTTTTAATAATATAGTCCAACCGTCTTGCCCAGAATTGTTTTTTGTATTTATTTTATCATTGAATGCAAATTTATCACATAAGTACATTACAATGACTTACATATGGCGTGGTACACTCAGCCCCTAAGGCTCTAGGCCCCTAGACCTTACTGCTGTATCCAGTGGTCGAAATGGCTCAAGATAAGTGGAGCCTTACAGTTCAGATTTCCTGATGGCTGATATCATCATAACATTCTTCATACCTTGTATATATTTTTTTTTTATAATTCACATTTTGTTTATGTATCAGAACACTACAATCTTTTTCTATCATAAATAATCTTTAAAACTAAACAAATAAATAACATATTTTCAAATTTAATAACAAAAAACTGATAAAATATTTTATTTATAATATTTTTCTGTGGAAATTTTAGATTATATAGTTAAATTTATAAATTTTAATTAATACTAACAATATAATATGTAATATAACAAAATATATTAGTATTTATTATTATTATTATAAAAGGCGCTACCGTACGAAACCCTACGAAACTGACTATACGAAAAATAAAAAGTTTTCTTATACATAGGTATAAATATAAAAATCATAATAATTATTTCATTTTAAAACACAAGTCTTTTGAGGAATGCGTTATTCGCTAGACAAAATAAATAGAGGGATGAAAAATGTAAATACAAAAAAGTGGAGGGATGTCATCCCACCGTATCCGCCCTCCCACTTCGACCACTGGCTATATCGCACAGCAAAGCAGACAGCAGTTACCTACTTTCCACCTTTTTTACTTACCAAATTGTTTAATCTGTATAATACAAATAGAACAATAAGTAAATTATATATTTTTTTATCTCACATGATTATAATTTACTAAATATAAAATATATTATATTTTGTAATCAACAACATCTCAATTAGGTACCTATAGAAATTACATTTACGTACCTCTTTACCGTTTTATTTTTAATTCCCTTGGAGGATTTTCATAAAGTGTACCTAAATAATAAAATTTAAATCATTTAAGAATTTATATCTGTTTGTGTCACGCAAAAATTATATTAAGCTTATTTTGAATTACAGGAAAAAGAAATATGTTGGTAACATTTGAAGCAAAAGTGCCTCATAAGGCTGGCTCAAAGAGCAAAAAGATTTTGAAGGCTTTTTGTAAAGGTACTGGACAAGTATTGGTGTGTTGCAAGACTGCCGTGGCTAACTATTTCCGCAATATGATGAAACGGGATGTTGTTTATTTACAATACGGTGCCATATACAAGAGTCGATTATAAAAGTTTAATATATTATATTATGATTATAAAAACAACAACATAGTTTATTAACCCCACCAAGGTTATAACTGTCTAAATTATCAGGTTTTTAATTTCTACTCCTAATTAGAATCTTTCATAACATTAGACCTAGAACTTAATGATGCTATAGATAATATGTATTGTATTTCGTGGTACAAAATAATAATATACAATAGATTTCATTTTATATTCATTTTATATTCATTTTTTACTTTTTATTGATCAGTAAATTATTTTTTACCTTAAAAATAGTTTTTTTATATTTTATTCTAAAAATGTAAATTTCATACTAACTTTAAAATAAAATTACAACATCAAAAGAAAAAATAAATTTTTGAAAACATTTAAATAGTATATTCATATAAATTGATAGTGAGCATATAACTGATAAATGATTGCATGGTGTAAGTGGTGTAAGTAGGGTTAAACTTAAATGTTGAATGTTTTTTTTTAATGTAATAAAGACAAAATTATGAAAATTTGAAATAATGTGTTACTAATAAATTATTACTTAGGTACCTACCTATCCTACATAATTGTGATAACAATTTTGTCTATAGATTGTTTGGTAATTTAACTTAACAAACTTAGGACCATTATATAATTACATCTATAGTTTACTATTTTAGTCCATGCTTATCCTTTGTAGTGATTAAAATAATTGAATCAGAAAGCTAATGTTAGATCTGTAATTCCTATAAATATCTGGTTACTTCTCTTTAAAAATAATTTGTGAAAGACTTTGGAATACACATGTTATAGCAACTGCAATAAAAAATAAAATTCTACATGTAGTCTCTCTTCTGTAAGGTAGTTAATGGCATATTTCCTTGTAATAGAGTAGATCATTGTAACGAATGTGTTAAATTTGAATTTAATGATAAATGATTATGATGAACCACTTTTTAATATGGCAATGTTTAGGTGGATGTTGTGTTAGGCTAAGCATACATCACACATCAATTCTGTGCAGTGTGAAATTGCCATCGATGTATTTATTACTAAAGGTTGTACATGTTTATTTTGGCTGTTGAATTTTGATTTCACCTGACCACTATTATAATACTTTAGCACCACTGACACTGCTATCGTAGCTTATTGACACCTAAAAGATGATTCAGTGGAGATGTACAAGTAGCCAAGCAAAACCGTCTTGATGAAATTATCTCAAATATTGTTGTGTAGCCGTTCCAATTGATCTTACATTAGAATATAGCTGATTATTATTTATGCATAATTAGTACTATTAAATAATCAAAATAAACATCACAAATACCCAAAATATTTTGAAAATTTTATCATGTTAAATAGCCTAAAGGTTACCTGTATAAAATACCTTAAGTGTCTTGCCGTCATCTATATATATATATATTATTGAGAGGAAGCCACACGGGTATTTGCTATCTCCGTCTTACAAACATATAACATGGCAAATTTTATGTTCACAATAACACATTTCACTCTGTAATTTCTAAAACTAGGGTAAATTTACTTCTTATAATTAAAAGGCAAGAATGTGCATACAATTTACAGCTTAAAATGGTCATAACTTACTTAAAAATAATATCAATAAAATCCTCAGAGGTACCTTAGATATTATTCTTGCTTTTATAAGAGGTAAATTCATTCTAGTTTTGGACATTACTAAGTAAAATACATTACTGTGAACATAAAATTTTCCATGTCGTATGTTTGTAAGACAGAGACAACAAATGTTAATTTGTAATCTTCTTGGTGGTTTAATTTAGAGTTAACTTTTCACTGCAGTAGACCAATGGTTGAAATTTGTTTTTACCTTCTGTGTTTTACAATTATTTTTATTTTATCAACGGTATGTCAGATCTCACCCATACTCTTTCAATAAATTTATAAAATTGTGTTCCCAAAATATTCCAGAAACATTTTAAAAACACTCTAACAATGATAATATTTAAGAATCTTAAAATTTTTCATAATCATAATATTTTTCTAAATGTCTATGATAGGCATAAACAGAATCTCGAAAAGTAGGTACTAGGGTATAACTGTAATAGGTCTTGCGGTTTGAAAATGTAAAGGCCATACATTAGTATTATAATGTAGCACCATCATTCCCGAAGCTTTTTTAATAGGGTTCAGTCTCAGATTATATTATCAGTTAATTGTTCAAATGTTTGAAGATTATTTCTAATCTTCATGGCACAACCTCTACTCAAGTTACAGTCGTCTACTCAAATTTATCTTTGGTGAATCCACATGCTTTGTTTAACTCAATGCTCTATAGACTCAATTTGATTCAAAGCAAAAATCTTGAGGTGATGTACCTATTTCAATAATCCATTATTATAATAATAGAAATAATAATTACTCAGGTTGTAACTATAATAACAGTATTTATTAAGCAAGTTGGTATAATAAATATTGAACAACAAAAAACATAAATTAGGTGAAACAAACATTTCAGAGAAGCAAAAATAATTATCTAATACTACATGTCATTTAATTATTTTTCAGAAAATACTTTAAATTTTCATATGCAACATTTACCACGCCCCAACTAATAAATGACCTTGTATAATTCATGTGTACTCCTCGATAAAAATATGATACCCTATTTCCACGTTCTTGATAAATTTCGATTGCAGCTTCTTTAATACTTTTAAATGGGCCTCCCAAGTCGCTTTGCATGTGCACTTTGAGTACATTGCATGGATAAAAAAGAGCACTGTTTAAAGCACCAATAAAAGCCCCGGTCAGAAACTCTTTAAATAATTTATAGCCTGTCCATGCTGTAGGGGGTATCACAATATAAGAGTTGGCAGCTTCACGTAATAAGAAAAAGGAAATGTTAGAGGGCCCATTACGCAACAAAATCGGTGTAAGACCACGGTAAAATTCAGATACTGAATAATCAGTAGCAATAACTTTTATTGCATGACGCATATTTATAAAATTTTTATTATAATGATTGTTTTGAAGTAATGTTTGTATACGTTCAAACGGTGTTAACGTAGCTTCCGCTGTACCAGCCACCAATGCTGCAATGACTTTGGCTAATCTGGAGTTCAAATTAGATTCCAGAAGTGGTTTTTGGATTGCGTCATAAGTGCCAAACATTAATGATGTAGAGATTGTCTTCTGAAATAATGGCGGGTAAATCCCTCGATAAAGAGTAGAAAACCCCTCATTCATAAGTTGAGAAGCTGCATTCCTTAGGCCTACTCCATGTAGCATCTAAAATAAATTTAAGTCAAACATATAAATGTAAATAACTTAGCTGTATGTAAAAAGTATTAAAATTGTCAAAAAAGAAATTGTAAAAACTGTCCAAGCAAACCCCAATTAACAGCAAAACTTAAATCAAAATGTTTTTATAATTCAGGCAGATTTATATTATTGTAAAACTTAGCAAAAACTTGTGAGCATGGATTTAAAATATAATTTTGACATTCTAAAACATTTTCAATCTGTACAAAATGGCATAATAAGCATATCTGATGAGAGTAATTTTTTTTTAACACGAATTCCTTGAATAAGAAGTCATTCAATAGTAACACTTAGCTTGGAGGTGACATTTTAAAATTAAATACAGAAAATAAAAATATACTGACTATTTACTAGTTTGAAAAAAGTAAAAAATTTAGACCTCATACAATTTGCACTTAATAGGATGTCACACCCTCATGTATTGTCTCTGTCTTATACCCGTACGACATACCAAATTTTTGTTTACCAGTTTTAATAGTGTGCTAATAGTTTTGATATTAAAGTAAATTCTCCTATTATAAAATATAAAGATAATATAACTATCTGGGGCCTGATTAATACTTAGGCTTTTATTGTTATTATTATTTTTAAGTAAATTAAGACCTTTTTGAAACTGTACATTTTAGAATGACCATAACTTAAAAATATAAATATCAATAAAAGCCTACATAGATAATAATCTTACCTCTAAATTTTATAATAAGTCAATTTACTCAAATATCAAAGTCAACAGTATTGAAACTAGAGAACAAAAATTTGTTATCTCATATGTGTATAAGACAGGGACAACATGTGACGTCCTCTTAAGACAGTTTTGACCAAACAAACATATTTCATTAGCATGTGAACTTAACACGGAACAATCGGATTTAAAATTGCCTAACATTTGTTGATTATTAGAAAAGTAAAAAAAATATGAGACAAATAGTATTATACTAATCTATCAAGAAACAGTTTTACAGGTTTTGAGATTTTCAATTACTGGTTTTTTTTAAACAAATATGATTTTTTAGTTTTATATGCTATAGGTAATTTTATTTCTCTGAGTAATATGCAGTGTGATTCCTTTTAAAGGTAACACTAAATAATTCTGTCCAGTGACATCGGATTAATATGCGGTTTTCCGAAGGGGATATGGAATACATAAATACACATTTATTGATGAATTTTACATTTTTAGATCTTTCCTTGTGCGCATACACAAACAACTTGCTTTTTTTTAATGGCAACCAGTGTTTTTAATACCAAATTCGGATAGACCGAATTTTTTATGTCGATTTGGTCCTTTTTACCATAGCTCTAAAATCAAAATTGACTAAATGGCAACGGTCAAAGTTTTGATTAAAATTATTGAATTTTTCAACAATCATACTAGAATTTTATGAATTTGTATGTATCCGTAGGTTTGCAGATATTATTAAATCATTTAAATTTAACTTTGAGTAATTAATTAACCTCAATTAGACGTAAATGTTAGTTCATTTACTAAGAAAAGATTAAACTTAATATCTACAAACCTACGGATACAAAAAAAATTTATAAAATTCTAGTATGATTGTTGAAAAATTCAATAATTTTAAACAAAACTTTGACTCGTTGCCATTTAGTCAATTTTGATTTTAGAGCTATAGTAAAAAGGACCAAATTGACTTAAAAAAATTCGGTCTATCCGAATTTGGTATTAAAAACACTGGTTACCATTAAAAAAAAAGGAAGTTGTATTGCGCATGCTCACACGGAAAGATCTAAAAATGCAAAAATCATCAATAAATGTGTACTTAATATTTATATATTCCCTATCCCCTTCGGAAAACCGCATATTAATCCGATGTCACTGGACAGAATTATTTAGTGTTACCTTTAAAAAGAATCACACTATATTTGATTTCTTAAGCAAATGTTAAATTATAAAAAAATACGTTTAATTTTAGTGATAAGTTTTTGAAAAAAGTTTAACTTCAACTTAAGTTCATATTTTGGTCCACATTATAGCATATAATTTAATGTATTTGGGTGCTAACCTAGTTGAAAAATACAAGTTTTAAGCAAAAAATTTTCCAAGTAAAAACCCCATTGTCCTACAGCTAAAAAAATACTAAAATCTTAAATATTATGATTAGCTACTAAAGAAGGTATAAATTTGGTTTATAATAGAAAAAAATATTTACAAATAGGTAGGTACATAGTTTTTAATTGTACATATCATGTAGGTTGCCACATAAATGTATACCTAATAAAAAATAACAAAATATATTAGATTAGGTATAGAAAATGTTTAATTTGATTTATTGAACTATAAAGTAAATACTATAATAACAAATTAACTACACATAATATGGGTTTTTAATAAATAATTAGTGCAAAATAAGTAAGCAAAATAAAAAATAATTACATTAAAATAAAATCTTTAAAAGTTATAATAATAATTAAACAACATGCTCTTTTGGACATAAACATTGCATGGAATAAAACAAACACATTAGGTATGATTTAATAACTATAGTAAATTTATGTATGGATTAGTTTGTCTTTTATGATTTCTGCAGATGAGTGTGCTGATGATCATTGCCATAGTATAATTCTAAAAATAATCATTTTATATTATAACATGAATAAAATATGAAAATAAAGAGAGAAAAAATAACTAATATAAGAAGATACTACGCAACATATATGATATAAAAAATTGAACATTCTACCAATGTGATGTATAATTGACAATTAAAATATTAATTTAGTTTTGTGCAAACTTTAAATTAATATAATTTCAAACTTAAATTCTGGTAAAAATAAATAGTAATATTAAAGGGTTAATTTTATATTTATTGGATTTCTATACTTATAAATTTAGGAGTGTTTTGGTACATTCGTTCATCAAATGTTGGGTTTAAAATACAAGTTGATGCAACAAAATTACTTTAAGAATTTTGACCAATCAGAATACCAAATGGTGATTCTCAAAATAAAAATAAAGTCATGTGTATGAATTGAAAATGATCTAATCTGAATTCAATAGTATACAAAAGGCCAAAACTCAGTTATAGAATTTTGTGTTTCCATGGACACACAGTATAATAATATGAATATTATGACACAAAAAATGTACTGTAAACAATCAAAATAAATAAATCTAAATCATTATTTTATTTTATATTTTAAAATTATCATACTTTTGAACACTTTTAATTATAATATTATACAGAGTGATCCAACAAGTATGCTCACTCCCCTTTTTTTCTTTGATAATGAAGTTTTTCAAAATCTGATTTTTGGAATCTTTAAATATACTCAAAGACCATATTTTCATATTCTTGAGATTTTTATACCACTTAAGGAGTGTCCTGTGGCGATACAAACTTTTGTTTTTCAAATGGGAACCCCACTATTTTACTGTAAATTATTTAGCGGATAATTTATTTGAGAATTTTAAAGTCAATTTTAAAAATCAAAATTCGAACGAGTAGTTTTCTAGTTATTGCACATTTTGTGCTAAGGATATTGGATAATATAGTTTATAATAGAGAAGAAGGATATGCTTATACCTTAAACGTTTTTATCTATAGTCTATACACATAACATAATACGTAATTTTATATTTATTTAGTCAAACACATAGGTAAATAGCAAGTAAAATAATCCTTCTTGATTTATTCAGTTATTTTTCTTATTCCATGTGTAGAATTGCATAAACATATCCCTATTATGGACTATTAATTATTATCCTTAGTACATATTGTCCAATAACTAGGAAACCACTCGTTCGAATTTTGATTTCGATACATCAAAATTCTCAAAAAAATAATTAAAAATAATTTAAAGAAAAAAAGTGGGGTTCTCATTTGAAAAAACAAAGGTTCGTTTCGGCACAGGACACTCCCTATGTGGCACAAAAAATCTTAATATGAAAATATGGTCTTTAAGTATATTTAAAGATTCCAAAAATCAGATTTTTAAAAACTTCATTATTAAAGAAAAAGGAGGGTGAGCATAAATGTTGGATCCCCCTGTATATACATAATATACTCTGTATTTCAATTACTGTAAAAATATTATACATTTTAATATTCACGAGAATGGAGGTTAAACATTGGTAAAATATCCAAAACTGTATTACAAAAAGAATGTTTTGTAAAAATAAACCATTATAAAAACTTCAAATAAAGCAAAACTTGTCAAGTTTAATAGTTTGTTCTTAGGTGGCACTGCTTTCATAAATATGACTATAAGGATAAATAGCTCAAATTATTAAGAAGTACTAAGTACTAACGTTTTAATTGGGGGATTAATACCCCACATTTGTGACAATGAATATGACACCAGATGCAATGTGTCTCTTATATGTAATTGCCAGTGTCCAAAGATTTTAGAAAATTATGTTATTAGACAAGTTTCACTGTTAATCAAATAACCATTAATAATACATGCTTTATTAATATTATATGCTTCACTAAAAACAATATAAAGGAATTTAATTTAAAAGAAAATTAAAAATAATAATATCAAAACCTCGATCAAAACTATGTACAAGAAAATGCAAATTCTTTAGCAATCAACTCCATGCAAGAAATTACTGGAAAATCATAGCAAAAAAATGTGAATATAAATTACCGACTAAAAGATACTACATGAATACACATGAATCAAATGTTATTGGCACTATAGCAGATATGCAATTATAAATAATTTTAAGGCCTCTCAAACTAAATGTTATTTAGTATTTTATGAAATGTAGGTTGAAACCAATCATTGTAACTAAGCGGGACTTTTAGGTAGCATAAATTAATTTTTACGGAATATAATTATTTAATATTTGTTTATGAAAATTGTGTAGGTACTTAAGAATCTTCAACTTTGAATTTTGTTCTTGGAAATCATATATATTTTTAACTATTATAATACATGTAAATTGTTAGCAGCAATATACATGCAAATCATATTATTTTTTTTGTTTTTTTTTCAAGGTCCTAAAACAGCAATTGTTACCTTTTATTACAACTAATAAATAATAATTTATTATATATTATTAATTTTGATGTACAATTTATTTTGTTTATCGCTACCGCATGTTTACCTTATTAAACAGGTAAAGAAAAAAATCAATTAATACATTTAAAAAACAATAATACACATAGGTTAGTTGATACTAATGTTATTGATCTACACCACAACCTACTTGGCAATTATAAATATACACTCTAGTCCATAAATATGTAAAAAGCTGAATAATGTAATTTGTTTAAAAATGAATACCTGTCTGAATATGATTTTATTAATTGGGAAGGTAATTCCCACATTAATAATAGCAGCTCCACAACCGCAAACAAATTCTGAATATTCTTCTCGACTCAAATGCATGAAAAAAGCCATATCGTGTTCCTAATACTGTCAGCTTATTTTTAGTTCATATATCATCCTGGAATCGTAAACAGTACATTATTTTAATTAATCTACAAGGTTATGTATGAAGTATATAAATAAAAGCAATGCACATAATTTGAGAAAATGCTGAACTAATATCATGTTTACCTATTTGTTGGTCTATACGGTTGTGCTGTAAACTCGTCGATAGCCTACCAGCTCAGAGACTCCGAAAAACAAAATATTAAATTGTTCTTAATCGTTAAATATTCTAAATATATGGAGTACTTGGATGTATTAGCAAGGGACACAATAAAAAGTAGAAGTTAAAGAATAATATGATAGTGTTTAGTTAAAAGTTATCTAAAATTATCACGATTAATGATTATAGTGATGATAACACTTTATGACATCATGATAGTGGTATCAGAAAAAAAATTTAATAATAACCTTATACCTCAATATGACTACCAAACGGACTGCTGTAAATAATAATAATAAATTATCCACAGTAAATTAGCACGGTATATTACTAATTACAGTGATATTGAGCACAATATTATAGTAACCGTAGTCCGTAATTCGCACATAACGTTAATAATTAATATACTCGGGCCGCCCATGGTGTCACCAATTATGAAGAGCTACGTGTACCGTGTACCAGCCCGGTATTCGTGCAACAAGCACCTGATACCCAAATCTGGCGACACTGTGCCTGCATCTCTGCATAAAGTGGACCATCGTGGACCTTAGGTGGTTGTGCACGTCGACGTCTTGACGTATAGCCTCGATGTTTATCAATGAGCTGCAGCTCGATATACACACTCGTTGATGGTGATTTGTATTTGTTATCATCGAGTGTCGACGAGGTTGACGTAAACAAATACAAGTCACAACTACTTACTACCGATACAGGACCCAAAACGTGTAGTGTTGTTGCACTACTTTTTGTTTTCGTGGCAAATTAGTAATTGCTAACAGTAAACGACCGACTGTCTGCTATAGCGCTGTGCAAATTCTGTCATCTGTCTTCGCCCGAACAGGAATATCATATATTGTCCCCAGACTCTTGACGTTTTAGCGTAAGTATTTACTAACGATGTCTGTCACTCAAAGTACACAAATAAAAAAAAATATTACAACTCTGATATTTACATAACGATTACATGGTGTTTGTACAATATGGTAGTTAAAAGTGAAAAAAAAATTACAGCTCTGTTTACCGATCCGGCCTTTTAGGCTTCAACAAATAGTGTATTGATGCTTGTGGCTGAACTCTGGCTTCTTTTTTTTATTTTACTCATATTTGTTTAATAATTATATGTTTGTTATTTTGTTTCAGTGATTCTGAAAACAAAAATGAGGAACTCGCGTACCAACAAGCCAAAGGAAACCAACAAACAAAAGAAGGAAAGGAAGAAGGAATTCTTGGAAAACAAAAAAAATGTCGTCTCAGTTGTGTTGCCCACTCTGGTCGTCATATTTGCTCTCATCACGCTATTCATCTACTTGAAAGTGCATCCAAATGCATTGAACTTCATGGCTTCTGAGAAATCACTTTAAACAATGGATCTAATTATTTTAATATCATATCTTATCCATTCCCCCTTCTGTTGTACACATAATTATCTCCCAATTTAAGTCTCAATGTTTTTTTTTTTTTTGTTTATGGCATTTGTTAATAATATGTTCTATGTGCCCTATATTTGTGCGCTTACATTTCAGATGAATGATACAAATATTTTCTTTCAAACATCATGTTAACATTTAATATATCCTGCTGATATTATTTGACAAACCACTTTATCATGTTATTCAATAATATTTGGCTACTAAATCAATTGTATCAAGTATTATTAAAAAAATCATAAATTTATTTTATTTTATATTTGTATTAAAATGTACCGAACATTGCCTTATATTTTATTTTATTAGTAATTAAATTCATTATACTTATTCTATTTTTGAAATTTAATTATATTCATTTTAAGACTGTTGTTTTATAAGCTATTTGTTTTTTATTTCAAAATTACCTACACCTTAACCATTTATTTAGATTTTTTTAATAATTTTCAAAATATAAAAATCAAAAGAACATTAAATTTAAATATCTAGTTTTTATAAATGATAGTAGTTTTGTTTTTATTTAAGCTTTAATTATTATTCATATAGGTGGTTTTATTAAAAGCAATTTTAAAGAAAATTGTTTTATAATATTGTGTTGATAATCGGACCAAAAGTCTGGACTCGTTTTTTACCGTTAGACAAAAATTCAAAAAATACAAAATATCCTATTCAATTTTCATTTATAAATATAGTAATAGTTAATAATATAATAAGTTATAGATGCAGGTATGTAATTAATAGAATAGGTATTTCATATAATATAATTAATTTTCTTATACAATATTAACATATTATACTTTAACACTATTTCTTATAATTATTTTTTAAAATAATGTCTAATATAAAAATTATAAAAGGAAGTTAAAAAATTCATAAGAAAAAGTATAAACTTTTTGGCTTTTACAAATATCATAAAAAAATTGTACATTGCATAAAGTCGTTGTTAAAGAAAACTTAACTTATTTTAATTTGTTATTGTACATATAGTATACATAAATTATACAATTATTATTGTAGAGTGATCAATGCAAATGCATTGACTATTTTTTTTAAAATTGCTTATAATATTTGTAAAAGTCAGAAGTCATTTTTTAATTACTTTTATACTGATCATTGTTTTAGATTTGAATATTGAATTATGATGTTTGTAAACTGTAGGTAAGTATAAGGAATAGTAATCAAATATAATGATCTACCAATATTGTACAACAAAATTAATAATTTTTTTTAAATTAATATTTATTATATAATTATAAATGAAATTGAATAGTATATTTTGTATTTTCAAACTTTTTTTCGAAATGGACCTTTTGTCTGGGATTCTATTGTATTATCTATTTCGTTTTGTGCTAAAGTGTGTGTATGTTATAAAATAAACAAATTTAAAAATATCTTTATTTGAAATGTTTTAGTTATCAATATTTGTTTTAATGACAAGCAAGAGCCCTCTTATTATTTGAATTAATATTAATTATGTTGTTATTAATAATTGGACCTATGTTAAGTTTCATAAAAAGTTGATAAATTTAATTAACCAATCATTAAATCATGTTTAAGTCCTTAAATTACCTATCATTAGCTCATAATTATTTATTCATTGAATTTTTACTGATAGTTTAGTATCAATATTTTATCCGAATTCGTTAAATTAAGTTTTTTTCTACTTAGATAATTTGAATCGCTGCGAAATGCACTTGCCTAGTGGTAGAGTACAATTGTTTGTCAGTGAGAAAAATATAACACATATTTTATTCGCTCAAAACTGCGGGGGTAATGCCCCCCGGCCCTCACAAACCTAACTCAACAGGTAATACCTAACATGATTTCATAGCAAAGAGATTCTATTAAAAATTCTTGTCATATTTAGATAGATAGAAAAGAAAGGTTTTCGTAATTATATAAATATCGGTTTTATTACAATTTTAATTCTTCAACATTATTACCAAATAAATTATATTTTGTTAGCGTCTAACTATAAACATTCATTATATTAATATTATTTTTACAGGGTGAATAAGCCATCAACCTCACTCCCTTTTTTGCAAATAGTTAATAATTATTATGTATTAATTACACTGACATCGTAGATATTACTTTACAATTGTTAATTATTTATATATTAATGACCAATGCCATCGCAGCCATGTATTTATAATTAAAAATAAATAAAATAAATAGATAATTTAATATTTAAATGTTGTGTTGAACATAAAAATATACAATATAATTATTATATTAGTGAAAACGTCCTGAAATTGAATAACGTTGGAGTAGCTGTAAAAAAAGTGTATAAGTCATACATTAAACTAAATGGTAAAATTGGCATTGTGGAAAGTGCAATTAATCATAACCATATTAAAGATTCTGCTAAACTATTTAATAGACAACAGCTGAGTAATAATTTAAAGCGAACGGTTGTATAAGAACTTTTCGATTCACTATCCAAACTTACCTATTCATAGAGCTTTATCAAAAGATTTTCCAACAATGACATCTTATGATAACTTTAATCCATAAGAACAAACTTCATCTACAATTCCATAAGTGCCAGACAATTTACCTAAATTGGAAGGAGAATAATGTTTTTTTTCTTTAGGACGCAATATTCGTATCGTGGTAAACGTACTTTGTAAACGGTTTTATGAAGTTTCCAAAAATTGACTAACCGAAGTTTCCTTACAGTATGAAATATATGGTCGGTACTACATGTCTACACCTTTATTACAGCAATATATAATGGTTATACAAAATTGGAACAAGTTTTTTATCTCAAATATAGTACCTACCTATAAAACTTACATAGATAGATCATAGACACACAGGAAGAATACACTCCTAATTTGGGTTTATAGCCATAGGTAGTAATAGTACTACAAACTATTATGTCTAAATTAAATAGATAGTTTTTCCCTTTAGATAATACTTATTTTTATTATTTATTATTAGATTGATTAATTTTCATGCTGGCGATTTTTTCCTCAAATTATTACAAAATATATGCATGAGTAAATATCATGAAAAATAATAGCACATATCATATAAAAAAGTTCATACACCATGAACCCCCCTTCTTGATCATGCCTTTAGCTGCAGCCAATATAAATAAATAAAAATATTTGACTGAAATTGAAGTTGTACAACAATTTTCAAATACCTCGCCTAAACGTCAGAAATCATTAGACTGGACAAAATTAATTGTATTTTATTGCTCATTAATTTTAAGTGCGTATTTGATGTTTTATATCAGTAAGAACTAAGAAATCACCTTCTTTGTTTTTCAAACCGAATCTGGTGAGTTGGGACAACTGTGATAATTATTAATCTTCAAGTCCCCCCTTTATTGAAAAATCTTGTGTACACCACTATGTAACAGGTTTTGGTCGTTATAAATAAATGGCAAAAACAAATTATACATTTTAATTTTATGCCGGAGTTTCCGTAAACACATACATTTATCATTAAAACCATTAAAATTTATAATCTATACACGTCTACCTACAAATTGGGTAAAAAAAACAATACTTATTATTCCCGATTCGTTGACGGCGTGCAAGTGATTCGTGTGCGGTATACCAACGTCCTATGACTATAATAGGTAGGTATGTATATTATTTATTATTGTTGTTGGTATATAAGTAAGATGTGTTCTGAGATTCGACGCCATTGCTATAATACAGATCGCAAATTCTATCAGTAATAATATATAGGTATACAATCACGATTCCGAGGTCTTAACTCTCGAGATGGACTTAAAGTTTGTGTTGTTTTTTGTTCAAACGGCTGCCATCACTATGGCGCACGTGATTACGATAAAAAACAACTGTCCGTTTACTATATGGCCCGGCATACAAGGCAACCCGGGGCACGAACATCTCGAAAACGGAGGATTTTCGTTGGGCGCCCACAAGACCCACAAGATTAACACGTCTCGAAATTGGGCGGGCAGGATTTGGGGCAGGACCAAATGCAGCGGTCAAGGAAAATGCGAAACCGGTGATTGTGGTAAGTCTATACTTTTACGCTATACTCCATAGTATAGGTATATACTGTCAATTTGTAATAGGTTTATTGTACGTTTATTTTATTATACGTTCGACCCTTACATAAATACACAAAATAATGTATATTAAGCATCAAGCCAACAAATTTAATAATTATTATGCATAGAAAACTGAAATATTTTATGTTTAGAATAAAACAATATATTAATAATTGTCATCAGTCAGTCGTCAGTTATCATAGTCATTTTTTTCTCCTCTATATTGTGTCACGGCTATCCTGAAAAAAATGTCTTGTTTATACTGTTACTTACGTAAAACTAAAACATAATCCATAAAATACCTGTATGGTTGTATGGCTATATATGCTAATGTTGAATACTTTAGCACACACAACGATAGGTGCGGTGACATCAAGTAATTACCAACTACAACATGCTAAGGTCAGTGAAGAACTTGACGTACGTAACATGAGTACTATTTAAATTAAAGCATTAAGCTAAAATCATACGTCTCTTCTTGAAAAAGAATAAGATAGATAATCTAGAAGTTTGATTGTGCCTCACATCGTATTTTTTCTTTTACCTAATTATATTCACTGGGCTTTTTAACCACGGACTTTTTTACCTTGGGTTGACAGATAAAAAAAAAACACACATATAATAATATATAATAGAACGATTCCTGACTGACTGGCTGACTGACTAGCTGACTGATTCAATACTGGCCGATCAACGAAAAGCCTAGACTATGATACCTAGGTATCGACCATAGTGACTTCACATTTTGACAGTACCTTCATAACACCATGTATTGGTGCACTAAACTACCATCAGTCACCAAGAAAAGATTTTCCAAAATTTTTATTTTAAAGAGGCACTCTGCGTCCTCCCACAATAAATTTAAGAAGATGGAAATCTAAAATAATTTTTTGGTTTATAAAAGGTTGCCATGCATTGGTTATATAATAAAATAGTAATAGAAGAAATTAGTATATTATTTTCGTACATAAATCATATAAGAATAAAATTGGTCCGTCTGTAGTCTGTCCAACCCCAATTAATTGTATGTACTGTACGGTATAGGTATCTATAATATCCATGGTTTAAAAAAAAGCTCTCCCTAATATTTATTTTGGTACCTACAACAATACTAGTTCATGACGTACTCGGCATCAAGGCACAGTCGAAAACAAATAACAAATAGTTTTGTGGTACGGCTTGCTGTGTAATGATGTATATTTCTATGACGTCATATCAAATTAATTATACTTAGAAACGTTTATGGTTAGAACAAAATAAATTATGTCCGAAAAACATAAACTTATTATTAGAAGGTCATTAGGGGAAAATGATGTGAATATGATCATTTTATTTTATTTTAAAACATAAAAAATATGAAATAAAATATAAATCTCTGTAATAATTTTTATATTGGTTTTCGTGGTACGGAACATTGTTCAAGTTTCAGCCGCGCGATACTTATAGTTATAATAGAAAACCGGTTTAGTTTGATGAATACCTGTGTATATTGGCCGAAAATGGACAATATTATTTTGACGGAAACGGGTCCTTTACGACCTGCAGCAGTGGCGGTTTTAGGGATGAGGGGTGAGGCAAGTTAGGCGCCGCCTAACCTACAATTTTAAGTAAAAAAATACTCAAAAAGTATCATTTTTGGCCCACTGATAGCGTCCTGCAGTGTCAAAGCACAAAGTGGCACCTCTATATCAGCCATAGCCCATAGGTACCTTACATTAAAGCATTAACTAAGGTCAACAGCGAAATGTACCTTACTTTTTACATTATTGGACGTTTTCGACAATTATTCGACAGCAAAAGTGGTGACCAAAATAACATTTTTGACGTTTATTTTATGAAATTGTATTGAAACTAATATCCTCCACTGGTATAGGAATTTAAGAAACAGGTATTTCGTATTTAGTTCTTCAATCTACAAGCTACAAACATACTGTCGTTGCCTTTGATGTACCTTCATTTGAACAACTTATTATTATTTTATAAATTGGTTAGGACTCAGGTTACTGATTTGTATGTGAAAATACATAATAGCGAAGAGAGACACATCTGTCTGATAAAAATTTGAATAAAATTTATTTCGATTAAAAATTATAATATCGTTAAATTCTAATAATAAGTATTTATAGTAGTAATAATAATAATTTTAAATAAAATTATTATATTCAATTTAAATATAATTATATCTAGGCATTCAGTGACAAATTATATGCTATACCTATCATGAAGTTCTTATTCTCATTAGTATTATAATTTGTAACTAATGCATGAATTCTTTTATTACAGTCCTTGTACTTACTTTTTTTTTCTCTGGTTGTTCTCCAGCATTATACTGCTCTAATTTTAAGTTTCGTTATTATTCATGATCGCTTATTTTAAAATTCGCTGTTTTTATTTACGCTATTATGAATTCGCGATTTTTACATTCGCGGTAAATTCTTTCGCTACTTTGGCCTAGACCCGATTCAGCCGATTCATTATTCATATGCAGGATAATTAAACACCGGTTTGCACCAACGAATTACTGTATAGTTAAGTTCATATCGCATATTATTTCATTGCTCTACGATTCAATTATGCTGCAGGGAACAGGATCAAGTGCAACGGGGCTGGCGGCGTACCACCCGTGTCCCTGGCCGAGATGAAGTTCACCGGGTCCGACGGGTTAGACTTCTACGACGTTTCGTTGGTAGACGGCTACAACCTGCCGATCAGGATGCTGCCGACCGGGCAGTTCTCGTACACGAAAAAGGGCAAGTACGACTGCAAAGCGGCCGGCTGCGTAGCCGACCTGAACAGCATGTGTCCGTCCGAGCTGGCCGTCAAGACTGGCTCCGGTGTGGTGGCGTGCAAGAGCGCCTGTGAGCGGTTCAACACGGACACTTACTGCTGCCGAGGTGCCCACAAAACCTCGGCCACCTGTAAGAGCAGCTCGTGGCCCAAAAACTATCCGGCATTCTTCAAGAAGGCCTGTCCGGACGCCTACAGTTACGCGTACGACGACACGACCAGCACGTTTACGTGTCGTGGCAATCCGTCCACCAACTACGCAGTCATCTTTTGCCCTTAAGAAGTCACTGGTCTGCAATAATTGTACAGCGATGTGCCCATATAGGCAATCATATAGGTTCAGGGTAGATGATTTAAGACGATTTTTATATTACATATACCTATAAATGGTCACAAATCACTTTGGTGGATTAAATAAAATGTTAAACTATATACTACGTCTACTATATAGTATTGTTATACACTCAACGATAAGATTATATTTTGATAAAGTTATAAAGTTTTTTTTAGTACCTACAGATACAAAACATTTATTAGCATTAGTCATTACTTTACACATGTCGACGTCACAGAATACGTCACTACATTAGGTAGACCTTTTAATGTCTACGGAATTATTAAAAAGCTAATTAAAATTTTTTTTTCATTTTTATAAACTATTTCTGAAGTTACGACCAACAAAAGGAATTATTTAATAGGTGTAAAAAGTGATTATTGGTAATCGATAAAAATAACCACAGAATATAAGTCCAACAGAAAAAATGGAAAAGTATGGTGGTTGGTTGTTGAAGTATCCATGTGTGTACTATAATATAGCATTGCATAGCCTATATAACTATTTTGTAACATACAAATACCTATATAATAATTTTTTTGTGTGTTTATATTTACTTTTATTTTATTGATTAATGATGTATTAAGCTTATCCTTTAAGCAATTATCGCAAATATGGAATGTCAATAAATGTAATATGAAAATATAATAATTATAAATAAAAATATAATATACTACAATACAAATTATGTGATTGATGTGAATGATGTGATTAAAAACTTTAAAAATGTTTGTATTAATAACTTTAAAATTGGCTGAAATTTGTGGCACAAAAATTAGAGAAAACAGCTTTTTAATTAACATTTAAGATGAGTTTAACTAAAATAACTTGCAAAGAGGATGTGTTAAACTTGTTTTCGCTTTTACACAAAAAACAAGGAGATAGATAGGTAAGATAAGAATCTTAATCATACGATATATAGACTATAGGTATATAGATTATTACATTTTTTCGTATAGACATCTTACATCACTGTGGGATGTTGTTACGCAGCTCGTAGGTATGCTGTTTTAAATTAAAACCAAAACTCTAAATGTTTAATAATATAATGATAATACGTGTCACTGGATAAAGGGGTTTTATATGTTTTCCATTATTCTGCATTATTCTTCCAATGCCCTCTTCAAACCTACCACCCCCCCTGAAGACCGAACGTGAGTGGTGTGGGTGTCGCCTACGTTAAGAAACACTATACTCTATACTGACACTGCTGTCGTATCGGCATAGTCGTTAGCTACGTCGATAAAGTCGTTTATCCCGATTTGTAATTATTGCACTCGAAGGCGTGAAAAAGATATCAGACAATACAAATAATTGGTCAGTGTAATATTGTGATTAGCTATTATTATTGCCTGTGGGATTATTTTCTAAACATTATTATAAGAAAATGTACTTTCAGTAAATCAGTAATCTAATACATTAGACATTTTTATCTACTTTTAATAATTATTGTTACAAAAAGAATTAATATTAATATAAAGTATAATAAAAATTAAAATATTTTCTATGGAGATATTTCTATTGGAGATATTTTTAAACGGTGACATTTTGTACCATAAAAAAATATTTTTACTGGATAAATTTTAAATTGAAGATATTTTTTACTAGAGATATTTTGTATCCGAGATATTTTGACTTAAAACCATTAAACCATTTCGTAATGTCGAATTATATATCGTGTAGACTTGGTCACTTGGAGTTTGGACTACTAGGAGACTTCAGCAGTTGTAGTTCAGAGTTCGTAAATATTAAAAATATAATCCCGCCTAATCTGAAATCTTGAATCAAAAATTCTGCGGAGAAAATGTTATCGGACATGGGTAGTTATAATGTCGGGCACAACCCCGACAGTGTTGGATGTAAAAAAGTTTCCATTTAATATTCGGCGACACTGTGTGTTATCGAAAAACGATATCGTGTTCGTTTCATATTTTAATTCTGATAGGTAGTTGTATAGGTACCAGCAGCAGCTATTCTACATCATTAATTATTATAAAATATAAATAGTAATTAATAGGTACTTAATTATACATTATAATGATTGTCGTCATCCGTCTTAACTGTTGAGTTTTCACATTTCGTGTTCAGCCCAGGGCCGGTACCGATACGTTTTACGTTTTGTGTTGGTCGTCGTAAACAATTTTCAGCCAAGAGGAGACGTCACGTGCGCTTAAGACCGGCCTGTCCAGCCCCAATCGACAATCGACATGCACAATCCTCTACTGGTAAGTTACCCAGTCACAAAGCTATTATATAACGAAATCTAAGTCAAAGCCCGATATTGTACGACTTTTATCCGCCCGTAGTCATGTGGTTACACTTAGTACGGAATTATATCTATTGGTATTTGAGGAAAGTGATCAAATGGTTCTTGCGCCAGACCACTAAGCTCTGCGAACTGCAACGCATATGCTATGCGCAGCCGGCGGGCGCTCGTAGAACAGTGAATGTAGAACGATCTTTGCGCGATTCCAACAGGCCACAAATACGTGGTCTGCTCACTGTGTTAGACGCTCGTGCATCAGACCGAAGTTTCTACTTGGGACGATCCATTCAGATACCAAATGCTGTGTCGACAATCACACGCGTAAAGCGTATTGACCAGTGTGAGTATGAACGATTTAACAACGCTCTTGGACAATGTGTGAACAATATATGGTCATATATGCAACTAGTAGAAGAAATTAAGACTAGTGCAGCAATTCAATATGATTGTACCAACGATGTGCATGAAAAATCGTTGTTACTTTTATGGGATGAACTGAAGCCAAATGATCGTCTAGAAAATAGGGTAACCAAACAGTGGCAGGACATTGGATTCCAAGGAGATGACCCAAAAACTGATTTTCGAGGAATGGGAACATTAGGGCTGGATAATTTGGTATATTTTGCATCAAAATATACCCATTTGGCCAGGCAAGCATTATCACATTCAATGCATCCAATCCATGGGTATGCGTTTGCAATTGTTGGAATAAATTTAACGAGTATGGCATTAGGACTGGTCGTTGATGGTTCAGCTAAGACTCATTTTTATAATAAACGCAACGCACCTGAATATGAAGATTTCAACGAGTTCTATTGTTACTTATTTTGGAAGTTTGACAAATTTTGGTTGGACGCAAAACCTAAGGATCTCATGGAGTTTGCAATTCATCGTAAGCAATTTGAAACGACTATTAGACAAACGCTGGAAAATATTGATACTGTTTTTCTAATTGATGTTCCTAATGATAATACAACTGATGTGTTAAATAGGTGAAATTATATTTTGTAAGTCTATTAAGTATACAATTAATTAGACTGCTACTTTAATTATGTATTATACCTATCATTTGGCCATTTTTCTAAACATTTTAATGATTTATAAAAACAAAAAATGTAAAATTATTGTTGTTTTGACATCATACATAACAATTAATGTACCTATTAAAATTATTCAAAAATTATGATGTAAATAGTTCGTTTTTTGTTAAACTCAAAAGTTAAAATAAATTTCTCTGACATATTTTAATGTCAACACTTAATGTTTTTTTCATTGATAAAAGTATTATTAAAATGTTAGATTAATTAAACTTAATTATATTATAATAGGTGGTAAATGTCTATAATAAAATAGGTAATTAATTACCTACAGTTTCATAACATAATGCATTTTTCCAGAAATATTTTGAAAAATTAAGTGTTATTAACTAGACTGTACATTTATAAAATTGAGATATTAAGTATGTTAATTATTGTTTAGATATTTCTTAAATTTTGAATGCAAATTTACTAACAAGATAAATAGTAAGTGGAAATTCAGTTTATAATTAAATAAAGGTGTATATAAGTTCTTTGACCATTACTCATTATTATGGCTTGGAAGTTATAAAAGTCAAAATTGGTATAATATGCAAAAACGAAATTCAAACATATTAATTATTAGTTACATGATAATTTATTATGATCAAATAGCTATAATATTACAGAAATATGGTGAAAACTGGTTGGACAAAAATAATTGTTTGTCATTGTTCCACTTATTGATGTTAGGTCATAACTAAAAGTTGTGTTATAATGGATTAAAGAAATGGAAATGTGCTTTTTGCTACTTTGTATAAATCTTTGGGAAATGATTTTGATAAAAACATTTTTTAGACAATACTGGATATACGTAAAAATTTAGAAACGACAACTTTGTTTGTATTATAATCAACAAAATGTGCAAAAAAAAAATGGATATAATTATTTTATTTTTAAATCTTCATTTTATAGAATCAATGTCTTGATTGGTGTGTTATAATTAAAATCATTTAGAAAAATATGCAACTCCTACATCTTATGGGTCCTAGTCATTATTAATTGAACATATGTACATAAGTTTTTCAGGTATTATCCTGATATAAGGTCTATCTTGAATCTTGATATTATAGTAAATAGACAACCATATTTCTAATTTCTGTTATTGGAATGATATCCATGAACATTATAAATAAGTAAATTCCAACAATTTTTTTACCTACCTTGTTTCCAAAAAAAAAAATTTTAAATGCATGTTAAGTTTTTGGGCCAGTAAGACACTTTTATTTTGAAAATATTCCTAATAACTCATTTTCAAAAAGAATATAAGTTAAATAACAAATAATGTTGGAATCCACATACGTCGTAATAATAGGAATGATGTGTTCACCACCACAGGTATTCCAGGTCTTAAAAATGTAATACTATATATCCTATTATTATTAAATATAATAATTAACCATAAATACTATATTAAAAAATAACTTAAATATATAATTTAAAAATTAAAAATTCTTTTATAAAGAAACGTAAAGAAAGTAAACCTTTAAGATTTTAATTTAAGACAAGTACATATTTGATATCTTAAAGTTATTAATTCTTACTTATAAAATCACAAATAAAAAGGTAATACCTACAATAATAATTATATTTTTAAAAATAAGTGTTAAGACGGTATTTTATTATTAATAATTTACAATTTATTAATAAGGTACAGTGATGTAATAGGAAATTTGGATAACAATCCACATAAGAATATTTTTTTCATTTAAGTACAATATGAAAAATCAAATAATACCTATACAATAAAACCTATGTTCATCTAGTTTTAACTTATTCAAAAAAATAAATAAAATCTAATTTGCCTAAATTCTCTAAAGGAATTTGTTGTTTAAATTGTATAGTTTATCATTTATAGTTGTTATCATGAAAGCCTATGTGTACACTATACGTAGGCCAATGACGCAAGTGATTTAGATGGTTAGTAATAAGACTAACAATAAAAAAGAATAACAAGTTATCAGTAGTCAGTAGGCTTCAATCACAAGTCAAATAATAGCCAATTACGTTTATGACCTTTTAGACATTGATATCTAAGTTATTTCCGATTTGCATCAACAGTTTCTAACCAATGTTTAAGATTGATTTTTGGAATTAATAGGGAATCACAAGATAGCAAATCATCTTCTGCAGATACTGGTTTAAAAAATACTCGTTGCTGCATCTTAGTGACATTATCACTGTTATCGCAAAAGACTCTGGCGAGGGTCACTTTTCGGATTTCTGCCAATTGATCTACAATTAAAAAATGTTCAGTTAAAATGTGGTACTCTCATAATAAATAATTCAGCTATACTAACGTTTTTTGAATACTTTTGGCAAATCATAAAAATATCTGTCTGCCGTTCTAGTTCTTATAAACTGTTCTCTAATGATACACCTCATCGTTGGGCCTACCATAGCGTCGTCTTCGTGTTTCTCAAACAGTGCACCTATCAATAGATCTATATCGTCCCAAGTTTTGTATTGTCTCAATAATTTATTTGTTGACTAAACAAAACATACCGGAATAAATTAATCAGTACACTGTACTTTATTAAATTTCACATTTTTTAAAACTTACTCCTTTAACCATGATCTGGGTCAAATCTTGTACGTTTTTTATCTCTTTTAGTCCACAATATTTTCTAAATTGTGTGTAGCTTGGAATACCATGGTCGCGGCTTCGTTGTATATCCAAGCTGACTATGTCCATGCCAAACATATTATCCGGATGACTGTATAAGTAATTTGTAATCTAAAAAATGCAAACATGTATATATAGTAAACATAACGTAATAAAATATACGCTTATTATATTGACGTCATCATTAATTATGTAATAAAAAACAAAGTCGTTGCGCTATGACTTATGATCATCTTGATTGTCTAAGGTCTTGCAAAAACATACCGTTTGCGTGAATAACATATCGACTTTTTGTGTATTCTGCATAGACAGTCCTCTGATAAGGTGATCCATGTAGTTCATCTGTAAATCGGACGGTCGATTAAAGTGTTCCTTTAGCGAAAGACTTTTGTTGGTCACTCGGTTTTCAAAGTATAAACTATAAAAAAAACATGCGTGAACATTTTGAGTACCTAGCTCCAAGACCTCATCTTATGAATATTATGCATTGGATGTCGGATGATTCTCTCAAAGCACGAAACTTTAAATTTCAATGGATATAATTGTATATAATTTCATTTGAAAATTAAATTTAACTTCCCTATAACATTAAAATGCATATGTCTTTTCTACATGCTTTACAGGAAAAACTCTCATGCCTTGTAGAATGATCTGATTTAAATAACATTTTTTTTTTGAAAAGAGAAACACTTTTGACAGGCCGCATTGGACTTTGATTTTCAAAATTATATTTCTTAACCAAATATACGATTTATAATGTGACCGATTTTTACAAGCTTGTTTTTTTAATTATTTTGGTTTAAGCAACAAAATCAAAAATCAAAGTCCAATAAATTTACCCTGTATAAAAACATTCTATTTCCAAAAATAAGTAATAAAAGTGGACCACTACGAGGGGTGAGAGTTTTTCCTGTAAAGCCTGTTTTGAGCAAAAATGGGGCTTTTCATTTTTGGTCAGCGGTATCGTAGACACGCACCGCTGTATAACCCGGTATACAACCACATTCACACTAATCAGGAATCATCATCCACATTCTACAACTAACACGAATGTTATAGTAGCGCCATAGGCGCCGACGTAATTGCTTATTGCCTACATATCGCCCCTTATTAAAGACATAAGGGCAGGGCTCTTAAATTTTTCTAACACAAAAATTCTGAACAATGATGAATGTTCACAGCTGTTGTCGAAATCAACACCACGAAATAAAGGCATACTCCATAATGGAATAATAATAACAACAATATGACATCCTGCATAAACGAACCTGAGAGTTTCGTTGAACATGGAATTGACGAACGGCAATATGGCGGTCGCGAAACTGTTGCTGACGGTCGGGTCGGCGTTCTCGTCATACGCGTCGCTGTAACCTTTCGGCAACAGTTCCAGTCCGTTCCGCTTGGTGTATTTTTTGCCGAGCAGTGCCGGCAGCCACTCGCCATAAGTGACGTGCTGTATAGACGCCACCACGATTTTCCTGGCCTCCTGGAACGCGCGCTCGTCGTCCCAGTGCGGGTTGACCACGGCCAGAAGCCCGGCCACCCGGTTGTGTTCCCTCATCCATAGCGTGTGCATGGCCGTCAAGTGGGGCTGCGCGTTCGCCCGGACGTCGCCCGCCGTGTAGCACGTACCGGCGCCGTCCCCGTCCGACTGGCACGCATTCGATTCGCTGGCGGCCAGCGGCATGTACTGCGGTCGCAGCGGGTCGCCGTCACTGTCGCTATCGCTGTCGCCGTCGCCGCCCGTGTGCGTCAACAGTTGACCTCGCGACTTGCTCCTCAACGACCACGTCTGTTGAGCCGAAGAGCCGTATATCATCGACCCGTCCAAAAAGTGAGTGGCCTGGTTCAGCTGCGGAACATAAGCGTGTTAAATGGGTATGGTACGAGTTTTCAAATCGGTGATTTTTGGAGATTTTTCAATGTGAGAAACCGCACTACCCCGCGCACACGGTTTTTCACGAACGACAAAATGTAACAAATCAACATCGCAAGGTGTTAGATTAGGCGACAAAACGTTCGCTGACTATATTTATTTTACAAAATTCGCGATTTTGATTGTATACATTTTCGTAGGGTCCCCCGTAGATACCTATATTAGTTATTAATTACAATAATAATATTACCCATATATTATGAATTTATCTATATTCAAGTGGTGTTATTAAATATGCCATGGTTGTTACCTGTTCTCTGGGTCCAAACGTGCAATCGGTCCGCATCGCTGGCACTGAGCGCACGTAGTTCATGCACGTGCGGCGTAGCGGCGAAAAAAATCTATCGTCTTTCGGTATGATGATGGGCGCGCACGACGGGTGTGTGTACCGGGGCGATTGCTTCATTCCGTTCTCGTTACAACAGTCCACCGATTTGTTCGTTTTCACTATGGATTTCACATATACGTACGCATGCATTAATTATGATCAATCGACTAATATAATATACGGTTATGTGTTAAATCCTACGCATGCTGGAAACCGCCGTGTGTGACAGGTCGTGGCCGATGAAAATCGTCCAGTACGCCATCGCGATCGTTTTCACGCTGTCGGGCGAGTTCTCGTCGTTGACAAGACCGGTGCTCAGTTCTCTGGAATTCGGCAGTTCTTTAATCGAGCTCAAACCTATGCACACGATCAATGAAATTATTAGGTGTTTAAGATTATAGGTACTATAAAACGCATTATAAACTACCAAGCAGTAAATGTGGGTAGATATTATAATATTATTTTATGTTGTACAGAATTCTAGTCGTGCGGGTGTTAAATTGTCATAGATATATTTGTAGCAACCGTGTATATAGGAGTGTTTATTGCAGGAAAACTTATTTCAGGAAGTTTCCGCGGTCCGCGGTGGCTACACAATCTTAAGCACACGTTTATCGAAAGAAAGTTAAGGCAAAATTAAAATTAATGAAAACCTCATTTGATTTGCCTTAAAAAAAAGTCAAATGTATTGTCTACGGGCCAGATAAAGTTCGTACACGGGCGATCCCTATGTTATTGTATATTAAATAAGAATAAAAATGTATTGTGCATGTTGTGTATTATATTGCAAGATACATTATGCGTTGTAAGTACAATTTTGAAATATTATTACCATCTTTGTAGACTGGAAACAGTAAACGTTTATATGCCGTGTTTGCATTTCCCCAAAAGGAATGTTTCAAATTGTTACAAGAACCGTCTGCGCTGCGATACTTCAAGTTCCTTCCGGCGCACGCTGTTTCGTTGAAATACTTCGACAGACACATTCGACCCAGAGAAGTCTGGTCTAGTTTCACTTTTGCTAAGTCTTTGGCACATTGTATTTTACTAATCCCGGAGCTAAAATGATAGTTTCATATATTGATACAATTTAATTTTTAATTTTTATTTCATTGGGATGTTTGTTTGCTTAATTTTACCCCGAACAATGTTTGTTCATTATGTAGTGTGAAGCTTTAATAACAATCTCAGCATTCCGAGATGCCAAATGTCCGTCTATGGAAGGCTGAGAATCGATCAGTTGTCCATGAGACGGACTCCCAATTTTCACATGAACATCAGCATACGACAACGAATCTTCATGGCGAGAAAGCATATTGATTTGTTGGGTACCATATTGAATTGCATTTTCTAGATCTTGGGTTTTGAGATTTAGGAACTGGTTTGATGAGTCTATCACCAGAATAATTATATACAATTTAACCGTTGCAATCAATTTATATTACAACAAATTAAAACTAAGTATAAAATTATGATTTATATGGATACCTTCTTTGTTTAATTCGGTTTCTCCTCTGTAACACGATGGTAAGAATACCACTATGCAAATCAACAATTGTATGGATATTGAGGAACTCATTTTGGTAATCAAAAACTGCAATCATTTTCAAAATAATTAGTTAATATATAATAATTATATTATTAAAAATAAATTTTTTTATTATTATTTTTTAGATCGTCTCAGTATAAACTATTATAGCTCGACAATTACAGTGCATAAAAATAAATTTTAATGTTATATAATGACTGTGTTAAAATGTATTTACACAAATAGTTCTCCAAGGAGGATTAACCTTCAAAATATCAGCAGGTATAATTTGTTAAAAGTTAACCATAAAGAATTTAAGAACAGTTAAAAAAAAAATAATTTTTAGCATTATAGTCTTCATAGTTAGTTCGTTGATCTCGACCGGTTTTATAGAAGCTAACTTTTAGATCCTGAGTGGACCATTATAATTTTTTTCTTGTATATCTACCTATACGTATCCAATTTTTTGGTTTAGAGCGTTCTAAAAGTTGTGTGTAGTTATGTAGTCTATAGATATAAGATAATTTGTATTACTCTTCAATTTGCATAGCTATAATACTCCATCACTCCTATCTAAAAAACCTTGACTAAAATTCATTATATGTTTTTTAATCTAAATTACCCGATAAAAAGTATATCATTTTAACGTGTATTATAATATTGTATATACTTGCAGATATTTGTTTCTTATCAAACAAAGAAGGTACATGCGCTATTTAACTATGACATACAATTTTACACATTTCGAAGAATTAATTTATGAATAAATTATTATATATTTATGCACAGTAATATACTAGCAGAAAAACGATTTATCGTCCTAAAAGGTCGATCTTTGGTTAATTAATATTATTTCATGTAACATTTAATACTACCAAAGACAAATAATGATCAATAATATTATGAAATGTAAAATATATCTAGTAGAACGCGTATAAAATATAACATTGTTACTTATTAGGATATTGCGATTGTATCATATAATTTTGATAGTATTTTTCAAATATAGGTAATTAGGAAATGTTTAGGTACTAGTTGAAATTAAAAATGTAATTACTGTTGACCACTCAGATATCTATATAAGATTAAACGTGTTTTCCTCCTTCATAAGTTGCATAATAGATTAATAATATTGACCTAACAATACATTTATCCTGTATATTCTATAATACCAATCCAAAGTCTAGCATTTTAGCATTTTAGTACTGATTTGTAAAGAACGTGATTTTTTCTCATAAAAATTCGAGTCTAAACTATCAAATATCACTCTGACCTAATAACTGCAGTAATAAGCAATGATGACGTGTGTAACTTAAAAAATAATTGTAAAAAGCTAATAACTTGCACTATAAATAATTATTTATGAAAATATTCTTTCAATGGACGTTTAAGATATATTTCTACCTTTTGAATTTAAAAAAGAAACTATTGGTTAAAAAAATTTTTCGATCTAAAATGTCACGTGTTGCATTTTTTGTGAGTACGATATTTTTATTTAAAAAAATTGCATATAGATACTCAAGTAAGATTCTGAAATGGTAAATAGTTTTATACAAAAAATGATTCTGAGTGGCAATGCTTTGTCAACCTACCTATTCCTAAGGATATTTATTATTTTAGTTTTTTGCTATAATTGTAATACAGTATCATGAACCTTATTACTTTATTACTGATATAAGTCAATATTAATTACAGACTTTCCGTAGAATGATATGAATAGGTTAGAGGTATACAAATGGCTTAAGATTATAGTCTAGATATTTTGAAAATTTCATTGTGTATAGAAATAAATAATAAAAATATTTGTAATGATGTTTTGACAAAAACTTTCAAGTCCATCCGATTAATTTTATTTGAATTACTACTAAATAACTAAAGTTATAGTAAATTATTAGTATAGTATTTGTGTGTCGTGGGCGGGAAGTAAGCTATGACGCTTTTTATCACGCCATTGCGTCCTCTAAATCTATTTCATAGAACATAATAACGAAAGTAATCCACTGCTATCCACCAGTTGTTGTACCTACCAGCTAGTGCCTAGCATTTGATGTATAAGATAAAACAAATCGAGCATAATATGTATTATACACTGATTCGGATTATAAACAGTTACTTTTAACAATATAGGTATCATATAGAATCGAGATTCGAGACGGTCGTGTGAACAGATTCATGGTATAAATAGCTAAGAATTATTCTAAATATTTTGATCATTTCATTGTTTGTATGAAATTATAACACGGATAGAGGTAAAATGTTCATACAAAGGTATAAAATTATTTGAACAACCACTATCAAAATATTATTTTTCATTTTAAATATTAATATCCAATTTCATCGACATTTGAACCTAGAATGTACATAATATAAAATTATGTTAAGTTTTTCAGATTATTAGGTTTCTATAATAACAACTAATAAGATACCTTAAATACAAGTTTTGAACTTCCAAACCTTAGCTAGTTAACTATTAGAAATCAAAACTTAATACATTTTGAACAAAATTTTTTTTTAAATTTCAAGGTTTCGACAATTTTTCAATTTGTATTTCAAAAGCTTATAAAAATGTTTTTGTGCCTATCTATATTCGATTATTTTTTAACTGCTTCCAGAACAACTTATGTGAGATCTTGCCTTAGATTTTCAAAAAAAATTATAACAAATCTTGAATTCAATTTTCAAATAATTATAATAATAGTGATACCTAATATTTAAGATTGTATATTTTTTTAAGTACAAAATAATTTGTACATTTTTGTTAATGAAATTTGAAAAATTGTATTTCTTAACTGAGGTAGAAATAACTTTTAAAGAATCTTGTATTAAATGTTCAGGCTTTTTAGTAAAAATCAAAAATGATACATAAATCAACAAACGAAACTAAAAAAGTAGAACGTTTTGTATGTCTATAATTATATAAATAGCAAAAAAGTTAAAAAAATTTTAAAAATTGTATATCGTGTTTTTACACTTTATAGTAAATGGCAGTACGCTTATTTGGTGAACAATTCAAGTCTCTACATTTTTTTTTTTTTTTATACAAAATAACTATATCTATTTTTTTTTGTTTTACTAAATTATTTTAAGTATACTAAGGATTTTTTACATTAGCTCAAAGTACATGCTAGATCAATACATTAATCCACTCAAAATGTTAAATAATATATATATTAAAATATATATATAAATTATATTGAATTAAAAATGTTTATGAGTTTCTTAATTGAACTCCAATTATTTTTTACTCTTGCTACTAAATGCATAAACATTCAACAATACTTTAATTAATACCAATTAAACTTATTGCAAAGTACCAACAATCGAATTTTATGTTGCAATCACTAATCAGTATAATATATTATATTACAATGCATTTTATATTACAATTACCTAATGCTACTATTTGTTTTTATAACAATACATTCAAAAAGTTGTTGAATTATAATTATATTGCATAAACTGAAAGATAAAACAACTTCTAGTATTTAGAAACTGAATTAAATCATTAACGTTTACATGACATAAGTCACTAACATCAGAAGTTTAAACTACGCAAAAATTGATCTTCTGCAAATACTGATATATACGCATCGAATTTTCCCGAATAAATGAAAATATGTCTAACTACGCTTTAGAATAAATTCCAAGTGCCTTTTAGTCTTCGGATTGCTTTTTATCAGTCCCCTCTTGAAGTTTTAACTTTTGAATGATCTACATACAGTGGCCGAGATTTACTCTTGCAAAATACGTGTCATTTAAGCACTAATTACAATTTACAATGATACAATGTTACTATAATTTAAACTTACGATGTTTGCATAAGTATATTTTCATACAATTATCTAATGTATTATATTTATTTAAATAATTTACAACATAATAAAAGATATAGCCATTTATCAGTAGTCGATTACCAATTTTCAAAATGATCAAAGTATACACGCCACAAGACAAGTTAAGAGACCTTTTATATTCTATTAGTCATCACCACTATATAAATGACTTCTACAAAAATCAGGATTTTTTAACAAAGTCTTACATTTACCTCAATTATATATAGTATACTGCACTTTTTATATTTTCCCTCAGAATATTATTATGATTATTTAAACTTATTAGTTATTAGTTAATATGATGACTATCATTATAAAATTACTAATACATATAAATATTATAAAAAAAGAACCACCTTAATCCTAAATAATAATAGTTATTACTTATTAGTTTGGGAATACATATTTTGTAATATGTTATGGACTTATAAATAGTCAAATACACAAATAGACAATAATATAATTCTTTTTAAAAATCTAAATAATAATTATTTAACAATAACGTTTATAGGTATGTATTATTGTAGGCATTGTAAAAGTACATTTTTTACGTAATTTACAGCTATAATGTTATGTACGTAAATTTCATTTTTTTCCATTTAATTATTGTATTTTTGTCTATGAAACACCCAATATGATTAATACTTGTTAAAATAACAATGTAAATTTCCCTGATGTTCATTAATACCTATTTAATTTTGGCTTGTACCTATTATAGTAAGTTAGCCTTAAATAAATTGTTGTTTTTAGCCAATACCTAACCTTCACCTATTATTTAACATTAACCATGCAGAGAATGTGATCACAAAGACAAAGATAAATACATCTTTAAACGTATATTGTGGTTTTGTGTAGAATATCAAACATAACAAAGGTTGTTACCATGTTATTGTTACATTTAATAAAAGGTCCATAAGTGTTGAAGACAAAAACTAATGCTAATTATTTATATGCGTAGTAGATGTAGCACGCATAAAAACATTTATACCTATAAACTACTTGTTTGGATATATTATGTAAATTAAAATATAGAAATAATTATTTTATACAAGACGACGTTTCATATATGTATAACCGAACTCTGAAGGCTATAAAATAAACCAACACGCATTATATTGTTTTTATTAGGTAGGCTACTTGGTTTTCACGACAAGGATTAATATATAAACAATAAATAACAACGTCGAAAAAAACATTTTCTTGGGATTTAATGTTTTTAAAAACTTTTTAATGTATTTAAATTATATATATATATATATATATATATATGTACCCTGTTGAATAGTGTGTTCAGGTTTCAATAACATTTAAACATTTATTTTGATGTACCTATAGAGACGTCGTCCAAAACTATTTTGTGAAATCGCCAATACGTTTTCGGCGGAGTGGCTGGTAAGCTCTTAATAATAACAACAATAATGTTTTAAATAAAGTTGTGGAAATAAATAATCGTACGCGCAACAAAAATAACGAAAAAACAAGCGAACTGCGCGGGCGCGCTAGCAAAATTACTACGCTAAAACTGTATTGCCTATCAAAACTATAATAATAGACTATTGTACTACTTAACAGTTAACTGCTCAAGAACTACAAGTACACATGGGTGAGGGTAAACACTAAATTTATAACATATAAACGGTACTGGTACTCACTTAAAGTGGACAAATCGACCAATGGTGCTGGTGCACGTTGACGAACGCAAAAGAAACCATCGATAATATTATACTGCTGTGGCCGCCGCGGTATCAACTATTGTAGCACGTCGTCGTATTGCCCGGATAGCACTGAATGAAAATGCGTCTCGTCTTGAGCAAAACGCGGCAGCGTCTCCCTTCCCAAGCGTAAAAAAAGATTCACCTTTGGCTTTGACAAAACTGCAGCAGCGAGTGGACAGCCGCGGCGGCGGCGGGCGGCTCTCTATAATATTATATTATAGTGGGTATATCGCGCGGAGGAACGCGAAACGGGATTATGAACAAAGCGAGGGAAATTTTACCTGAAAGTTGACGGACGTCATTAATGAAAAAAATAAAAATAATACTCGTGTGACACGCGTAAATTAATCGTCAACACAATAATATAAATATAATAATAATAATAATAATACTATAGGTACCAAGGTACATACGTAATGATATTAATATTATGCTATCTTCGGTGTATGATTTTTTTTCTCGATTTCGACGCGCAGTATTCGCGTCAACGTAGGTACATAATATATTACACGCGTACACAAACACACCTCACACACACACATACACACCTTACACACACACCGCAATTTATAGGTACCGGAATAAATTTCTTCTGCTCGCCGCGCAACTTGAACGTATGTACGCGCCGCGGCGATTGAAATTATTATCGTCAAACCGGTTTTGATGTGCAACACTTCGATTTGAGCTTAAAAAAAAGAAGTGCTAAAATATTTTATTGTACTATTATATGTGCAGATCTCGATAAATGTTTATCACCGACATAACAATAATAATTCGCGTTCAGTATAATAATATATTATAAATTGTGGTGAGAATAAAATATATATATAATAATATGTAGGCATGTAGCCGTCTATATGTACATAGAGTTGCGCCTGAAACCCGTATATGCGGGCGTTTTTCGCCAATGTTTGTGCCCGTGTGCTCGCGATTATTGCGAATTGGCGAGTACCTATGTACGCGTATCGGAGATTGTACGGACAATGAAATACCTAATAATTGCACAATGAAACAGTACTACAACAATACATAACAATATGACCACGCGTAAGTGTTTAAGTGTGTAGTGTGTACCCAGTCACAAACGGCAGGGTTAGAGGATGAAAATATATAATTTTAAACTAATTTGACACGTTTTGTTGCTTTTAAATTCTGTTTAAATGCACGCGTGTCAGACATTTTATCATGTACGCAGAAAAACAGTAATATCCACGCTCACGATTTAGAAAAAGAGAGAGTTACATATTTCAGCGAGTTTTGAACGGCCGTTTTTCACGTTTCGTTTCGATTTTTATTCATTTGAATACATTTAATAGTTAATTCACTTATACACATTATGTAATATAGACATAGTACAGACGTCAGACATACAGTATTAGTATTATTATCATTTATATTACTGTCGATATTGTACTATTATATTCTACATTGGATCTAAATATCTCATGACCCCTTAAATTTTAAATAAATAAATAAAATGAGATACAGTAGAAAATATGTATAAATGTATATAATTATATAATACTGAGACGTCTATATTATTGTCGCCGCTGCTGAATAGTAAATATATTATAAACATAAAGGCAAGAGACGAGACATTGATAGCATAATATAATCGCGATTTATATATTATGCCTATTGCAACTATTTGCCTATTGCTTATTATATTGTTATAGAGACAGTATTAAATAGTGTTATATTAATCGAATAAAGCGCAATTACGTTTAAGTACCTGTGCTAAAAAAAAATCGGATAATTATCCAACCAATCGTTCTGCCCAAATTACTATTATACGCATGATGGGTTAAGTGATATGTGTTATTACTTATTAGTTATTATAAACTATAGTTAATTACAAACTCAAGCGGCTGTACTATAATATATACTATTGTATAGCTACGTACTACGTGCATCGTGCATAAACTATGTACAAGGTATTCATCACAACTTATGTATAATGTATATAATTCTATACATTTTGTTCTGTTTCCTTATTATTTATTTTTTCCTTTTTTAAAAAATGGCTGCATTGATTAATATTTTTATAGATAGAGTAAGATAGAGAAGAAGAGAATAAGATAGATAGTAATACTTATACATCAGTAAAAAATTAAGTACTGTACGTCGATTTTATTTTGATAGGTAGGTATTTGTATGAACGAAATAAAAAATATTTTTTAATATATGTTTACAGATAACTGTACAACGTCAATTGATTTTGGTATAACTGTTTCAAGTGGTCGGCCAAATAATGTATAGTAACAAACAGATATAATACGTACATATAAAATATGTTTAATACACAGTATTCATTTGTTTATTAATTTATTATAATGCGTCTACGCGGACTTGTTAATTTTTCGAATTTAATTTGTACTCTGACCGTCATCCGCAAATGCGCCCTACTTAATCTGTGCAAGTTAAAAATACATCTCAACCGGTATTTTGACATGCACGTTCCACACGCGACTATGTGAACAAGGCGAACAAGCCAAACAGAATACAATAATATACTTATCTATGCATTAGCTTATAATCCCGCAGTGTGATCACAAAAAAATACTAGATCTATGATCCAAATCCATGATATTATTATATTTCAATACTTGTACCAATCGACTAACATTTTAATCTTTAAGGACTAACGACATGTTGACGTGTCCATCGACTAAATTTGCAGATTGATCCTACATTGACACGAATATACGGTTGTATGGCGTAATTATTTATTTAATTGTAGAAGTACCGATTATTACAGTAGAATATAATAAAATATTACACTTTGGCACTTTACTGGTGAATCATGGGAACTACCAATTATTCATTATCATTTTTTCGAATGTACCTAATAAATATAACTATGTCAATGAATTACCAGTATTGATTTGCAAATACTACTTGTCTGCAATTTTACATAAATATTTAGGAAAAAACTAAATTAAATCAATGTTATTACTTACTAGTTAATTTTTTAGAACGTATTTGCTATTAGTAAATATACTTATATTACATTGTTGTATTTATTAAACATTAACAAAAAAAAATATTCCAGAAATGGATACATCTTCAACGTTATGCATATCTAGTATAAAGCATTAAAAGTTAAAGGTACACTTTCTGTTAAAAATAGAAAACTTTTTCATTTTATTATTGATTATGGTCATCTTTTGAAGTTTTCCAAACAATCGAAATTCATCAGCGGTTTTAATAGAAAGTCGGAGAATTTCATTTGGCACTTAATAATGTATTTTGATCAGTTTTAAATAGGTACCAATCGATATCTCTTGAATACAAAACTAATACAAGTATTTTACCGTACTTAATAGACATACACGTTGTGTATTGTTGAATGTTGATTACAAGATGTAAACAAAAATGCAAAATTTAAACCCAAGAGTTATGAATTATGATCATATACGGTATACCTACATATTAATAATAATATTTCATTTTTGATTCTATTACTTAATATTTATGAACTAGTCACATTAAAGCCTATAATTGTGTAAATATATAGGTTATTAATAATTACGAATTTTGCTAAATGATGTTAGGATTAGGCACTATTATTACAAACCAAAAAATATTCTTTATGTATTATCACAGCAGTAAAACGTATCCATATGAAAACCGCATTTGAAAAAACAACGTATCATAATAAAATAAAAATTCCAAGGAAACAAATCTAACATTACATTCTATTCCGGGCTGTCTTGTCTTACCTAATATTTTAATTTTAAGTTTAAATATACCATCGTTTATTGATTACCAATTTTAATAATACATAATATGGACAACATGGTATAATATATATATATAGTAGCTATAGGTTACAACCTTATAGGTATAAGTATAATCTATATAAGAATAAAGGATTCACCATTCATACATTTCCAAACAAATAATATCAAAATATAAACTCGTAAAATATGTAGAATATATATTTTTGTAGTTTCCGTAATATATATAAGAAATGTTACGATATAATAATACCTATATAAATATATAATCTTTATATATTGGTGTCTCGGTCTTTTTTAATTTTCGTAACATATGGTATATGGATTTTAATTTTCATGGTAACTGAACTTGATCTTTTTTTTTTATTTGACCGTGTCAGAGGTTGGATATTATTCAAGGACAATACCTTCGAATTGGTTACAGATTTTTGATGTACCATTGTTATTTGTTGTTATTTCGAGCAGTTGCGATTTATAGGATCGTGGTACAAGAAATTCAATTTAAACCTGTTTCACACTGCGTTCAACAAGAAACCAGTTTTTTCTTGTTTTATCTTCCATCAATTATCACAAAGAATTTATATTCTCATAAATTTGATGTCTAATTTAGCGAATAAAACTTTTAAAATAGCAACAATTGTAATAGTCTATGCCCCATGGCCTATAGGATTGATAACAGAATCTATCCAATCATGTAAAATTATAGTTTTAAATTTTTATACATTCAAACAACACTATATACAATCATAAATCAATGTTAAAAAATATTTTCTTAAAACCCATGTGTTATTTTAAGTTTACTTTTTTCTGTTATAATAATGAGGCTCATAGCCAATAGTCATTTTTGAAATAAACAACCATTAACTCGTAAACAAAATACAAATATTAAAAATATTATTACGTCTATAAAATGTATTGTGCCAATCTAATGTTAGAAAATTTACAAGCAGTGTAAACTCCATGTAACAATTGCCAAGACATATACTATACATTACAAATGATATTTTTCATATTATAACTACTTTTGAACTAAAATGCACTACTTACTTAAAATAATAATTGTGTAACTTGTATTTAATTGGTATACTTAAATATATTATTGTTTACAAATAAACAATATTTTCTTTTGCAACATTTTACTTGAACTTTGAAGATGGTTTTTGCTTTCTGGTAGTTTATTCGATTAAGTTGTTAAATTGAAGATCAACAATAGGGAACTCTTAACATTTTTTATATTAGGGAAAAGAATAAATGATAACAAAAAAAACAAAAGAACAAGCTCAATAAGTTGTTTTTTACTAAATAGAATTAATTGTTTTGTTGTCACTCAAGAAGGTATAGTTACACATCTTTACTAAATGTTTTCGTTTTTTTCTCTTCTTTTTCATTTTCAAAATATCTTTTTTCTGCGTAAACATGTTTTCTATTTGTTGTTCTTAAAGCATTTTAAAAACATAACAAATATTTGTTTTTTACAATCGTTTATGTTTAAATGATGTTTAATATGAAAATTATTAAATTAATAAAAAAAATTAGAATAAACTTCAAAACATTTTCAAATTTAATACTTAAAATGTCATTCTAGATTCCTCATAGGATGTTCTTACCGAAAGTTAAAATATGATATCAAAAATACTTGCCACATTTTCTTTTTGCAGTGTCATTCAAAAAAATAGAAACTTTAAAATGTCCATCATTACAAATACAATAATTTTCTAGATACAATAAAAGATGTTTTCAAACATTCAGAGCAATATGAAGTTAATCATATCATGAACATATTGTTTTATTCTATGGTATATTGACTTCAGATTTTTTTTTTTATATAAAAATTAGTGAAACCTATCAAATTAATAAATTGCTAACCATACATATATTATACCTTTGGAAGTTAATAATAGAAACAGATCAGCCACATGGTCCTGTGTTCAGAATCATTTTTCATATACATTAGTTTATACTAATTTATACCACCAAATTAAGTTGCAAAAGCTTATTAAAATTTAAAAAAGCAAGTTACATGGGTTTATATGTTATTCTTGATATTGTAACAAACAGGATCATAATAATAATAAAAATATAACACATATAACATAAAAAAAACAATATGAATCAAAAATCAAAACAGGTCATCTAATTCTAAAAGTATTGTTTTTTAAAACAATTAATCAATGAACACATCATATTTTTTAAATTTTAAATAAATTTATTACAAATGTCAATCAATATATTATGTTAAATTAAACAATTTATGTTAAATTACAGCAAAAATCAAAAAAATATTCATTTATGGAATTACAGTTTTGGAATATAAGAAAAAAATCTATATGAAAAATAACATAATTATGTATTATATATTATTGGTGAATCATGAAAAAATTAAATAAAACAAAAAAAAAACTCCAAAAGTAAATCTGAACTTCAGTATCATTACATATAAAATTATAAAATGATGATTACAAGGAACATCTAAAAATAATAAATAATATATTAAAACATGTAATTATAAATATTGGTGAATATACATTTTTATTATAGTAAAATCATCATTTAAAGTAAACCATATCTTATTTATACGCTTTCAGAAAACTTCTTTTAACATACCCCTCACTCCTGATTTCGGATTTTTTAAGTCTATTGATTTCTCATCAATACGGAAAAGAACTGTACGGATCTATTACATTTCACTTATTTAAATATTTAATAAAAATTCAAATTTTTAATATTTTATAAGTTGTTGTTTGATAGCAATAAAATATGTGATTAAGTAATGAAAGCATATTTACCGGAATGATCTACGTCAAGATGTTATTAGTAATATACTAATATATATAGGTATAATTAATGATGCACCTACCAGTAAATGCAAGAATACAGTTTTGTTAAAAAAAAACAAAGTCTAAGAACAGTCAAACATTTAAGCTTTTAATTTGTATGTAATATTTAGATGTAATGTTTATAAATTCAAATAAAAACATTTTAAGTTTAAAATACCTGACAAATTAAACAAACATTTAAAACTAATACATTTAGTAACAAAATATTCTCAGAATATGGTAATATTGGAGAACATTAATCCTCAGGTAAAGAAATATTTCAACTGTACAATTGTATACAAGTACCAATCTTTAGACTTTTAACTAATTTTAAACATTTTTTATAAAGACATTCAAGTTAAGTTATTTTTATGTACTTTTAACTCTCATAATATTTAGTTAGTAAATAAGAAATAAGAATGAACCCACCTTAAAAGAAATATTACTTCCTTGTGTAAAATTGTATTACTTTCATCGGCGTCCAATCTATTGTTTAATATTCAATCCACTTGTTTTTTCACTGGTACAGTTTTCAGGTGATTGAGTACACAATGTAAACGGGGTTTCTTCTTTTTTCCAATCTTCAAAGGTCAATACTTTGTTTTTGACTTCATTACTTATTGTAGGAACTACATTTGATTCCTAAATTAATATAATTTTTAGTTATATTTATGATATTTTATTTCATATATGATATTATAATTACCAAAAAAACCTAATTCATTTTGCTTACCAGAGTAAAAGGAAATTCAGTACCAGAAAAAGTGTTGTTTGTCCAGTTACAAGCATTTGCATTCATTTCTAATTTTTCAATTCTATTATTATAACTAACAGTATTGGCCAAGTATAAATTGATATCGTTCAAAGTATTAGTAATATACGATGGAGGAGAAAAATATGTAGTTCCTGAACTATCCATATAACCTATATTACTTATTTTACTTTCAGATGAAGCTGAATCCGACTTATTTTGTTCATTTACTTGCGAGTTTACCTAAAAAAATTGTATCCATTATAAGCTATTTATATTTGTTTATAATTTATAAATAATTGATTCTTATAATTATTTATACTTTGAGGAAAATATCAAACAAATCCTTTATTTTATCGACAAGATGTTGAATAGTTTCCTCTTGTTGACCAATAATAGCTTTCATATAAACCTCTTTGGACAAATTTAGTGACTTGTTAATAGACAATGAGTCATCTGGTAAAGGAGAGATTTGGTTTTTTTCTGGGAATTCTCGAACAACTGAAAACTAAACCATTTATTAGATTTATTTATATTTAATATTATAATGACATTTTTTTTTTATATTTAGATAATAACTGTTCTTTTATAAAATAATTGAAATTTACCTCTTGATCACGAGCCCAAAATGTTATCTTGCCATCATTAACTAAGCCATCAACTAAATCATCAATAAATTTTTGAATACTTCGTTTTTGTTGTGAAATGGCTGTGCTTAATTTGAATTGTTTGTTAACTACCTCTAATGTATGAACCAAATCTTTTTCAAATGTCACTAAACGTTGTTCCATAATTTCATTATTTTCTGTTAAATCTTGAATCTAATTGAATAAATTTGATTAAAATTATTTTTCTTTATATAATTAATACTTAATATCCATACTTTTGCGAGGTATGCACTTTCAAGTGCAGAAAAGTTGTTTGATGCATTACATTTATTACATTTATTTGTTGACCATTGTTTTGGTTTCAATTTTTCACTTTTTATTACACTATTTTGTGATTGAGGTCGATTTTTGTAAAATGAGCGTGGAGTTGGCGATTGTCTACGTAATGGTTTGTTGCGGTTAGAGGATGACTGATGAAATAATCATACAAAATAAATACACACAATTATAGCAATATATTTTTAATGTAAATGGTTAGGTTAGCTACATATCACATGATCATGTAAATTTAATTATCTTATATGTACTAATAACTGTTATAATTATTTTTATTTTAAATTTCAGATGAGACATTGAAAAGTGAAAGAATCTAATAAAATGGACTTTTTAAACAATCTTGAAGGAATAGTAACCAAGAATGGGGATATGGTAACATTTATAGCTGAAGATTTGGAAAACAAACTGAAACAGACCAGCCCAACAATGCCTACTAGACCTTTAGGAAGATTTGTTTTAGATGCCAATTTACTAAACGACCTAGAATTTGAAGCCAGAAATATTGCTGCATCTGTAGATACATTATCTGAATCTCTCTCAGGAGTTTTACATAGCATGTCTGCATTAACTGTTGACTGTTTGGAAATATACAGGGATGTGGTTTGTAAAACATGCGATTCAATTGATGCTAATATTAAATCTATGTATCAATTAATGGCTAAATGTGAAGAAGTCTCGAAAGAAATGGAACCCATCTATAAATTGGCTCAACAAGTTAAAGATATAAAACACATTTTAGATTTATTTGAGAATGCAGTTAATTGATATCATATTTGTAATAAAATATGCATTAAAACAATTGTTCTGAGTAAGAATGTTTATTTAATATGTAAAATTTTAATTATTATCATTGTCAGTCATAATAAAACTTGTATTATCAATGTATGATGTATATATTATTATATTTTAACTATTCATTACAATAACTTACTTTTGGTTATAAACTTATGGTTTTTTTTATGTTAAAATTGTTAATAAATACTTACAGATAATCGACTTAGCTTAGAATTGTCTTTAGTTTCATTTTGTATAGATGAAGGAATACAGTTGCAAGTTCCAGATTGATGAAGAAATATAAAGTACTCACTTCTGCCTAATATCTATTAATACTTAGTATTAATTAAATACCAACTGAATGCACCAATATTGTTACAATATATCAATGTAATTTTTTACCTCTAAATGTTGGCTTATATACATTAATTGATAATGTTTCTCACATTCAACGACATCTTGAAAACACTTTTTCTCCATGATAACTGATTTAATTGCCAAATTTGCTACATCACAATCACTATCAATAGTTTTATAAGCAACTTGTTCGTCTACTCCAGACCATCCTTTAGGTATTAATGCTATCCAATCTTTAGAGGATACATTTATAAGAGCCTAAAATAAAAGTCAAGGAATGAGAATTTATGACTTTTAAATAACTTTAAAACAAAACTTACTTCTTGTTCGACATTATAATCAACAACTAAATCATTGTCTATAAAGTAACTTTGATGTACAAAAATCTTGACTATTTGTTCCATATTGTCTTTAATTAAATTTGTGATATCTCTATTGTACAAACAAAGTTATATTAATTTTGTACATATATTTACATCCTCCACATAAAAAATAAATATGAAGATGTCATGACTATATAGTAATACATTTTATTATTATTAATCATTATTAACTACTCAGAAAACTAACAAAATTGTAACAAGAATAGTATATAGAATTTCTACTTTGTAGTTAATATATTATTATTACAGAAGATATTATTTTCCTGTTATTATATCTGTTGTATTATATCATTAAATAATGTAGGTATAAACCTATGACTAACCTATGACCTAACCTTTATGACTATATAAAATATAATATCCTACCTATAGGTATACTTAATAATTTTAATTCTCAGGTTCATTTATAAAACAATTAAAAATTGTATAGATACAAGTATTTTTGGTTGATATTTTTCATTCATTGCAACTAGGGGCCTAGTAGGGCCTACTCATGATTTTTCAGTAATCACAATTTAGTAATTATGACTACCCAAAACAGCTTAATCTTTATTATTATGGATAATAGTTCCTATAAATGGTTGCACAAAAAACCTATATGTAATATTGAATCTATAGTATTTATCACACGTGGGCCATTTTAACAAATTATGTATATTGATCGATTAATATTAATAATAAATATAATAACTAAGTACTCATACAAATTTTACTAATTACATTGGTATTTGTTAATTTTTTATACATTCTATATCTACACATATTGGTCACTATTGATCAGTAAATCATAATAAAATAATGTTTAGCAACTTTTAATTTTATTTTTGTATAATATTTTTTGATAAATAAATAGACATAATACTCTGTAAATTGTCCCTGTAATTAAATATGGTGTTCAAATTTAGTAGAAGCAATAGCTGAATTGCAAATAATGACAACTGACAGTAGTCTCCTACTGCTTAATCAAGTACCTACCTAGTCGCTAATTGTGATGACCGAAAAGTGCCCATATTTTTGAAACCAGGGACAACATTGATGTAGGAAATGATTTATGTAGGTACTTAATAAAATAAACAGGCCGATATAGTTATTCATAGCCAATACAAATGTAACATAGACAATATTAACGTAAGTACTTAATAATTTAAAACGAAAAACCTTCAATAGATTCCTCAAACAATCTTTAAGCATACCCACCTATAAAATATTATTTAAAAATTGTTTTAATGTACATACTTAAACTCATTAATACATTTAAGAAACAAAGTATGAGTTTATTTAAGTGCCGCATAATAAATGATTAATAGCAATTATTAATGACATAAAGAACAGGAAGAAAAAAAAGAGTACCTATATTGTCTTTGCAAATTATTCAATTCTAAGAATGTTTTAAAAAACTTGAATAAGTATTAGTACCTACCTAAGTAATAAATTTAATACCTATCTGTGAATGCAGTTCAAGCGAACTTTTATGAGTAACTATGCACAATAAGTAAAATCCTATTCATTATGTATTTATGCAATATGTACCTATCTAATAATTAACAAGGCACTACAGCGAGCACTATACGGTCTATGATATAAGGATACGTTTTGATGTTATACAAATACATAATGGTGTACTTACTGAGAATAAGTGAACGGAAAAAAACCGTCAGCAGACACAAACGACAGATGAAAAAACAGAAAATACCTAATGGCAAAATGCAAATACTGAATGAACGAAGTTCAGTAAGAGAAATGATCGTTGTCACTCGTCACCGACGGCAACACACAACTAGAAACATAGAATAAACATTTGACTATCGATTATTCGATTATCGTAATATTATATTTAGCCGGATACAGACGATACAGTAGAGGCCATAGGGACATAATTACATTAATGCTAAATAATCGTAATTTCATTTTCTACTTACTGCAATTCTGCGTAATTTTCATAATTCTGTTAATTCATATTATTTAGTTATATTTAGCCAAAAACGTACAACATAATGGCCTTTGTTAAATAGTCACCGGAGAATTCACCGTTGAACTGGTAGCCCAAAGACGCTATACAATTAGGATTTCATTGATCTCTTCTTGTGTTCCCGCATTTTTTTAGATTTTCAAATTATGTCATAAAGGAGGGATATTTTCCGCATAACAAATATTAATATGCCTTTATAAATATTATCTAAGGTGGACAAGTTCAATGTGCATTTACTAAGTAAAAAGTTAAGTGGAAAAAATGATTGTTTTTACTTCATTAGTTTAATTGACTGTTGAAATAACTCAACTTTCTTCAGTTAAGTTATAGTTAAGATACCATAGAGTCATTGACTAAAAGCGAATAAAATAATTAAATAATAATAATACTTCAATACTTTTATATTTATTGATAAAATTATATTATATGTTATACGGATAGGCACAAAATACTTTAAGTGAACCGCGTACTATAATTACAAAAAAGTAGATGTATTATTTAATCTGGGATAGGTTAATTTTTTTCATATTAATTTTAGACTTAGCCAGTTAAATTACTACAATTTGTTTACTATTAACTTTTACTCACCTAACAACCTTGCGTTCATTAAACTTTACTTGGCTTGAAAATTATTTACATTCCTTCAACCTTCTCACTGTGATATAATTAAAAATGCCTCACAGAGCCGTGGACGGCTTTGACGCACCACACGCTCAACTTGGAAACTTTTTGCACATATAGTAAATATAATATATAAATTATTTAGGTATTTATATATTTTATTATATTATTATTTATAATTATAATATTAATGATAAAAACAAATAAGTAATAATAATAATAATAATAAGTAAAATATTTATGTAGAGTACTCTTTTTATTAATACCTATATTAAGAATTTACAGAAAAGACTTATTGGGATTTGGGGGTTACCAGTAATCAGTTTTGTTAAGTATTCGAATACTTTTTTCATTCTAGTGTTCTACTCCAAATTCCAATTTCCAATATTTCGTATTGTATATTTGTACTGTTTTAGATTTTATTTCTAAAATATTTTTCTATAATGCTTCGAACTTCTGAGAATTTATAAATAAGATTTCGCCAAAATACAAGCAAATAACAGAATGACTGAAACCTAAAATATTATGTAATTCATATCATATTATGTGTATTATACCAATATTGAATATATTGCTTTTTGTTCTACTATTATTATATCATAATATGTGTGTGCTTTATTATCATAATTATTTACTATACATAATATCTAACTTTCTGAATTTTTACTTTTCGCAATTAGGTAACAGGTATAAGTGTTAACTAAACAAAAATAAATATTTCAATATAAAATGTATTGAACTAAAAAAAAATATTTGTTTTAATATTTTGAATACCGTCAAAAAGTATTTGTAATTATATTTAAATACTTTTAAGAGAAAGTATTCTTTACAAGACTGCTAGTAATACACAGTCCACCTTAGCATACACATAATACTCAAATACTTTTCAGAAGTATTTGAAATAATCTTCAAATACAAAAAAAAATCTCTTTAGTTCTGAAATATTTTGTTATAGTAAAAAATTTGTTTATTGTATTCTATAAACATGATTCGTTCAATAATCAAATAAACTGATCAGGCATGTTAGTTCTTTTTTAGTGATAGTTGCACCGCAACAATGAACTTTTCCCTACATAGTTATATATTTTTAAAGCTATAATATTATGTATTTGGATATCCCATACCGTCATCGATCGTCGTCGACGATAATGAAAATTAATAACCATTTTCTTGGTATATAGGTACCTAGTACTAATAATTAGTAATAATATTTTCGCATTCCGAAATGGTAAGTAGTTATAAATCAAATCATAGCCTTTATATTGGACGATAAACTATTTCCTGGAGAAAAAAAACATTTAATCGACGAAAACCGATATCAAATTATCCATAAATGATAAATATATAATGTTGAAGCATAACCACGATTATTATATAAGCAACATGGGCACATGGCATGGTCGTAAAATTCCAGATTTGGTTCAAGCCCGCGCATACGTCACTTACTTAACCGTATTGGTATTATCATATCGTCATTCAATTATTACTACTATACATAACACTACATCACGTGCTTACCGAAGGATCTGACCGTCAAAAAGTTACATCTTGTCATACCTTGTTGTTTATATCATGACCACGATGGCAAGTTATTTTTATTTAACAAGAATTTTTAATGAAAAAAAATTAAGAATTAAAATAACAAAAAAAAGTATTCAATAGTAAAAAAATGTATTTAAAATACCACTCAAATACTTCAAAATAAAAAGTATTCAATACGGAAAAAAGTATTTGAATACTTTTACTCAAATACTTTACTACACTGCCTATTGGCTTAAAATTGCTCGTAAAGTCGTAAGCAATCCATTTTTCCGTAATATGTATCATTATAATGCCAAAATAATAAAAAATATAAATAATTGGTAATATACCATTTTTTGATAATTTATTCAATTTTTCGGTAAACAAATCCTACACAGACTTCCCCTTCCCCTTTTTAATAAAAAACAAAGTTTTTGTTGTTTTGGATCATTGGCGACTTTCATTAACGGTAAATGATCATTATCTAGGTATTCATTTATCATTAAGTTTGGGCTTTTGATATTTGGTTTTATATTTGTAGAATTCATTTCAAGTGAGGCTTCAAAAACTAACCAATTATTATACCATTTGGGGCCTTGAGTAAAAGATCCGGACTTCCGGAGGTGCCTGGGCACGCCCGGTACCCCCTGCAGGTGTAGCCCTGATATACCTACCATTGATTATACCTGTCAGCTATGGGGCTATCTTAGGTGTTAAAGTTAAACTGTTAACCTTATACAAACAAATAGTTATCGGGTTACCGAATAATTATTCAATAATGTTATTATACAATCTATAAATCAGTGTTTAAATCCATAATTATTAATAATTATCATTCTATGACTGAGCAGTGGGAAAGCCCACCATATCATAAGTGTTGTACGTCCGCGTCATCGACCGACACCGACGACTTCGGTATTCACCGGTCTATAACTTGGAATTTGGATATTAATTATTTGCAAGGTAGATAAAATATCATATCCACCTTGATTTTGTGCTTGTTAAATTGTTGACGAGTAGCTGGTAATTTCGAGAAACATTAATGATTTATATTAATTATGGTAAATCCCTATTTCGTATTTCCTCAATAATAATATGGACCAAGCACATTAAAAATATTTTATTAGTATCAACTAATATAAATAAAAGTTATTATACAAGAAGATCATACTCAGTTATACTCTGTTAAAAACGTACAATTTTATCTAACTACCTAGTCACTAAATTCAGTTTTGGCTATATTCATTGTCACTTGTCAGTTGTCATAGACGTACTTTTGGATTTTAACGAGTGATTCTGGAGTTTAGGTAAGTATCATTTTGTACAAATTACAAAGCTTTATTAAATACTTTATTGCCTACCGATGGCTTAAATATACTAGGTTATGCAACTATATCATTTTATCGCTTTTATTACTGTATTATAATTCGATTATAGGCAATAATCATTTTCTTTAATGTATATTATTTACTTTAAAAAAAATGGTTGTTTTATTTAAAAGCATTATTAATTTTGTAACTAATTTATCTGTATAGATTTAGGACACCACCCCTATTCACTCATCAACGCCCAAACCAAACCCCTGGGTCTACATACTTAAAATTTTGTATAGAGGTTCCTTAAGCAATGTAGGGGTGCCCTAAGAAAAGGACTTTTCAAAATTCGATCTCTAAGGGGGTAAAAGGGTGGTTTTTATTATTTATTTTTTATAGTGATTACTAAGTATTAAATTATGAATTGCACGTAATATTAGCACTATTAATACAATTAAATTAAACACTGACACGCGGCCTACGAAAATGCCAACAAAGAAACTAATAAACGGGCAATGCTGTGACGGGACAGCTAGTAAAAATAAAGATTCAAGTTTTTTTTAAAATTATTATTGGTAAACAAATTATATTTTGATACTACCCAAAAATTAATAAAAAAATATCGGAAACATATAACCCCCTGCAAGTTGAATATTGGTAATTTGTATTTTCTAATACATATTTTTAGGTGGGTGAATAATCAGAAATATTCATAGCGACATATATTTATTGGATATATTTCTACTTATATATTATGGCTTATAAAAGGCAGAAGCCATCCTATACTGCAATTATGTTATATCAGGGCACATTAATGTCTCGATTTTTGAAAACAGGTTTTACTGTGTTTTTCTCAAGTTAGAATACTACAAATTTATTTTTGGCAGAGATTCGCTAATAATTTGAGATTGTAATAAAAAAATCTAAGTTCCGATCGAGATTGATTAAATTATGCACTTCATATCATGTTAACATAATTATTATTCTTAAGCAAGTAAAAAACTTAATATACCGCTGTAACTTGGACGATTTTTACTTAATTTTAATATTTTTGTTTAAGAAACTGTTTCAAAAAATTTGAACAATCAAAATTTACCAACATAAAAAAAGGTTTTGGAAAAAAAATTGAACCTTATGCCATTCAATTACAATTTCCATACATATTAGTTATTACTTATTACTGTAAAAAACGTATACTGATTTTATACTGAAAGTCTAAGGGTGATACAGGATTTTTAGGACATACACATACTGTATATACATAAATACGATGTACCTACTTAACGGTATTATTTTTACTTACTACTAAATGTATATAATTCAAAAATATACAGTTAAGATAAAATGTATGACCTTGTGAAGATGATAGGCGGGTACCTATCTAAAATAACCTGCAGTGGAAGGACGTCTGTCTGTGGCACCAAGTTGTAATGATTAGTTAATACTCAACATAACCATACTTTAATATGAACATGAACTCCATACCCTCATATCCATATGCTAATAACTAATAAGTAATAAGTAATAGGAAGTTAATACCTTTACTATAATATGCTAGATAATATGCGCATAATTATATATTATTATTTTGTGTTGTACGTGATAGTGGTGATACACCTACACCCACCACCTATATATATATAAAGAATATATAAATAGTTGGTGATAAATAGTACAGAAATAGACAATTTAGTGTACCAAATTGAAGCCTTCGCCGGGGTGAATGTTATACAATAAATTATATAATTTAAATTATAATATAATAATACATTTCATATCATAATAGGACAGATTTTTTTAAATTTAAATTAAATTGTTCGGGTTCCGGCTTTTTAGACCATCCATCCATTAATTTATATCGTATTACACAATAAACCTGCAGGTACCTACGTTTTAACGAGAAAATATGAACCGCGGATTCGTATTTTGCCCGCCATCGGTGGTCGTTATTCTCGTGCTGTCCGTCGCCGTGCATCACGCGTGCGGAGAGTGCTGGGACACGGGTTGCCAATCGGAATCGTGGCTGGTCAAGGGCTGCGAGGAGTACGGCATGAAGGAGATAAAGCGCAAACCATGCAGCGGTGGCCACGTGTATTCATGCTGTCACCGACATAACTCGAGCTCGGAGAAACTAAGCAAAATCGGAGACCTCACCTATTACAACTTGGGGTTGACGGCGTGCGGCCAAGTGTACACCAACGACGACATGGTTGCGGCGATAGCTTTCGGTCATTTCAAGACGCCGAATCCCAATTTTGATCCCATGTGCGGAAGACGGGTGAAAATAGTCGACCCCGTGTCGGCGAAATCGATCATTGTGACGGTGAGAGACAAATGCGAAGGCTGCAAGACGAATGATATAGACGTGTCTCCGTCTGCGTTTGAAAAATTGAAACCGAAAATTGTTGGCAGATTCAAAGTCTCTTGGGATTTTATTTGATACGCGTATTATTATGTCCCATTTACGGTTTAACCGTTTATCGTGCGGACTATACCTAACTTATGTATTTTGCGCCGAAGTACCTCACCGGAGGCTTCTTCACTCACATCATCCAAGATTGAAGCCACACTTATATAAAATATCCATTATGCTTATTGTACTTGAATGTGTATAGATTGTATAATTGTCTAAATTAAAAATAAAATTTTTTTTTTTTCACAAGTGCGTATGTAGTGCAGTAAAATGTACCTACACATATAAATGATATCTAGTATCTACCAATAGTATGTTTTTTGTAACTGTAATACCTACATAATTATTGCTGTATACAATATGAAATTATTCAACTTTATAATAAAACTCATAAATAAATTATTATCTATATGCGTATAATTATTGTGTTAAAATATTATGGCATTTCTTATAATTGTCCTTTGTAATTTTTTTCGTATGATAAAAATAAAAAATGTAAATTACTTAACATTCCATTGTATATTGTAATATGTTACCTGTTAGTAGTTAGGTAGTACCTACTAATATTTGGCTGTTTTTATATTATAAATCATTATATTTTTGGTGGGTCACACTGCTGAAGTGGTGTGGTTAGGAAAAAATTAAACAAAATTATCATATATTTCATTGTTAATTTGTAATAGTATTATCTTTGCTTTTATAGTTTTATAGTCAATATAAAATTGATGAACTTCATACATAATATAAAGTGTATATTTTGATATTGCACATTTGAAAATTATGTTTAATTAATTATTAAAACATTTGTAGATTAACTCCTATGATATCAATGCAATGTCTACATTTGAAAACTATTCACTATAACAGCGCAGAGCAGAACTTATTTGAATTATCGAATCGAAATTTTGAGGATGGATTAATATTATAATGTCAAGTTTCACTAAGAAAGGATTTTTCAAAATGTCAAGACTTTAAAAGTTTGAAATCGGCAAAAAAAATTGTTTCCATACAAATTGTACATCTATAAACATATTTTACTGCACGACGACCTGTTGGTCTCCATAGCGACATGCAACCATAACTTTTTGTCCGCCTAACTATGTGTTTGATCGGCGAGTAGATATGAATTGTTCCAAGAAGTAAAATTCTACAATCTATCTATGTATATACAAATTAATCCCTATTTCCTTAGTCGAGGCATCACGCTTATCGCTTATCATTTAAAACAGATCCATCTATCTTTCATCTATGATATAAAGCAGTTAATTTATACTTTTTTAGTTTCTTAATTTCACAATAGAATCAATCGGAGATTATAATGAAAAATTTTACAGTGAGTTTTTTGATAAATTTTAAACAAACTTAAGTCACCCATCCGTGGGCCGTGATCAGTGCTTATTTTCCACGACATTATTATATACATATTATATTATTATTATTACCGCCTTTAGTATACCGATAGGTCAAGGGTCACCAACTGGCGGACCGCGGTCCCATTTTTACGGACCATTTTTTTAAATTTTTTTTAAATTTTTTTTTATTCGGTTTGACAGCTAACATGGTTAGGGGGCACTAAGCACTGACATTATGCCCCCTGCAGAGCATATTCCCTCTATATAAATTATTGTACCTACTTACATTGTGGTTTTGCATTCTCATGTAAGTACACAAAAAACAATTTTAGATCACGGTTGACGGACGATCGTCTTTGCAACGTAATTCAAAAATGTAAAGCAAGGCTCGTCAAAACTAAAAATTGTAATTTTCAAGTACAAGAAATATATGGTTTCAAAAACATTAATACTTTTTGAATAATACAGAGTGCAAGTTAAATGAATCACTCTGTAGTCTGTATATTATATAGGTAATACGACTTTTGCAGCTTCGGCCGGTATAATCGAGCTTTACGGTAATTATACGGTATATCTATAATACGGTCCACGACGAGAACACGTAAAATCACGTACAGCCCTACAATCATTAATATTATAATTTATAATAATAATATATAGGTATATATTGCACGAACCTATTCGATCCACGTCGTAAGAAGACGACAAGCCACTATTTAATTTCACGTTCCGGACGGCATCGGATTATTACTATAAACGACAACGATCTATATGGAAGAGCTGCAGTATGTATAGGTATAGTACTCCTTTCACAAATACGTTTAAATATTTTCTGGTATCACGATAATAGCTGTCATTGATTATAAATACTAGTTTATATAATCAATGTAGCTGTATTCGACTGAAGTGTCGTCGGTATAAACGATTACACACACACACACTGACACACACACACACACACACGCATAGGAATCAACGACCATAAAGGAGACACGTTAAATAGACACGTTAAAATGAGATCTGCAGACCTTCGATGTTATTCTATTCGTCGATAAATTTACCAATATTATTATTTATGTTATAATAATGGTTAGATTATTTAAATCAATATTTCATTCCTCGCTTTCTCGTCTTCGCGCGTTTTTTGCCCGATTATCTTATGGTGAATATTATCTAAATATTATTTTTCTGCAACCCTCCCCCCTGACCCGATGCTAAAGAGAAAACTGTAACTGTCCGAAGACAGCTGCAACTGCAAGTTCGACAGTTTGTGGGTATGGACTATGGACTGCAAACTGCGCTATGCGTATTGCGTATTGATATAGTGTAGGTATAGTACTTTAGTTGGTATTCGTTAGATACGGTCGCTACGAACTAAGGTATACAACTAATAACTACGCATAGTCATGAGCAGTTGAGCTTTGCACACCACAATATGGGCTACCTGGATGTATGTTTTTATACAGTCTCGGTACAGACCAATGCAAGTACAACAACCGAGTTTATACTTTTTAGTTATTGTTATAACTATTATAATACAATATGAAAGCTGCATGATCGCCACCGTGCAATACTCTCAACTCTGTACGACTGTACCTACATGCGAAAGCAAAAAGATAAATGCACCTAACAATCATAAGAAAATAGATCATTTATTGTAGAGTATCTTCATTCTTCATACTGGTGTGTTATTGGTGGTAAACTGGTAACTATTAGATGTTAAATTTAAACTTTGAACGTATAGTTTGGTACTTTAAATGATACTGTGCATTTAAATTATGGTCAACAATAATATTACATTTATACCTACCTACATCGAATAAATTTAGTTGAATAAAAAAAATCTCTTTGTTTTGAGATGTGGGCAAAATCAATTACTCGCCTGTTTTTTAACATTTTTCAATGTCATGACATGCTCACGAGGAGTGAAGAACCTGTTAAGTCATAATAATTCAACTCATTGTTTGCCTGTTGTCGAATGGTTCAGGTTCAAATTGCATAAATCAATTTAGCATACAGTTGCGATTCGTAACAATTTTGTATAAGTATACACAGTATACCTATACATTAAAAAAAATGTATTAAACATACGCCATTATAAGTATATCTGTAGAGAGTAGAGATATAAGCTTCTTATTACATTTACACGTTGAAGTATAAAAATAAAAATATATAATATATTATTATATTAATTATTAATGTGGGTATACTTTAATATAATAATATCATATAATACGTGTAGGACTAACCTATAAAAATAAATTATAAAGTATGTATATATATTATATAGATAGGTACCCCCTAAATCTAACCTAATGTGCTATATAGTTATTACTTATTTTACATATTATATTCCTTATTTATGTTGCGAAATTCAATTAATTGAACAATTATTGTACAGTAATATAGAACTATATTATAGAAAAAATAAAAACATTTTTCTCTTTAAAAATTACATAATTAGCTAATGATATCTGCAGATAACGTTTCTATACTTATAAGTTATAATTAAAAGTTCTACGCCCAAGTATTAAAATTATATATCCATACGCGCGTGGTATTAGTCTTAAAAAAATTCGTCATCAGTAGAAGCTACTACACTCAAAATAGACTTTTCAGAAAAAAATACTCACTTTAAAATGCTCATAACTTGCTTTAAAACTAAAATATAAAACAAAAACGTCTGTGCGCCTTAGATAATATTATATTCTATGATAATATTCTTACAATCTTACAGTCTTTATATTTGAATATTTGATAGTAGATAAATTCATTCTATAATATTGAAAAATAAAAATGATTTAAGATGGATTATTCTGAGAGAACAATTTGCTTTGTTAGCAAGGCGGAGACAACTTACACATGTGGGTATAACCACAAGTCCATAACGTCGTCCAAAGTTAAGAGTCAAAACCACTCATTACCAACTCAACATTAAGTACACAGGATCATTATTATGAATTTTCCACAAAGGACCCCTACTTAATTCCACTCTTGCCCTAAAACCTATTTATTTATAACTTATAATTTATACATACATAATAAAATCACCAATAGGTTCTTAATAAATATGACATATTAGAACGTGAAAAAAAATTCTTTTACCACTTGAGGTGACTTCACGGACCACAGGTATTGAAACCACTGGTCTAAGCTATAATAACTGCAATATGGTAGGTAAAATGTATGTAGGTATATAAATATGAGTATTAAGAATATTATCATTAGGTTTTCAATTTTCTAATGGAGTCATCTAATGATGAAAACGTTTGTTCCATACTAAGATATATTTTATAGGAAAAAGATATGATTTTTGAAAATTGTATTTTAAATAAATTTATATTTATTTATTTTTATTTTTATATGCATATGATATACATATATATATAATAAATAAAAATCATGTTAAATTACAAATACCTACCCCAAATCTATATAATTATACATAGCTACACAATAAACAGGCCGGTGGTTGCTTAAGGGCGAAATTTGACTTCGTACATGGTGCTCGAATCAATGACAGGAACCGTACCGAAAATAACCGGTTTTGGAACTGGAACCCTTTGAATGTTGGGAACCGGAACCCCGCCGGAACCCTTATTTAAATTAAAAACCGGAACTTAACCGGAACCGAAACTCATTTGTAAATGTTTTTTACGGTTGATTTCGGTCAGTGTTGAAAAGCTATTTTTAGGGATTAATTTATTTTATCTCCCTTCAAAGTGATATAACATCCAAAAATTAAGAAAATCAATTAATAGTTCGTACAAATAGATTGTTTGAAAAGGAAACAAACGAATAAGATTTACTATACCAACCTAATATAGTTTACATTTTTATAAGTTTTGTTATTGTTTTGTTTTGTTTTATTCTCATTCATTGTAATATGATGTATAAGTTATCATTATCATCAAATATTCAAAGGTCATTTGTTTTATTTTAATTTATATCTTACAAATGTTATTATTGCAATATTGCATTATTAAAAATTGTAATTTTTATCAAATTGATTTTTTATGGATGAGTCACCATTAAATAATAAAAGATTTTTAATTGTTGGAAATATTTTTTTAAGTATTCTATAATGTTTTATTATTCATATATCACAGATTATTATACGGCAAAGAACATATTTATAATAAGTTATGATATACCTACCTATCTATGAGGTAGATTTTGGGTGTATATTTTAAAATTTAAAACACTAAATACTGATACAATAAGTGGTAATTTCTAATTGGTAAATAATACATAATACTATAATATCAATCAATATAATATAAACTATAAAAAAACAAAAAGGTTTATTTGAACCGAGGTCGTGCATTAAATGACAGAGCTATTTTGTATTTACTATTTTTATTTTACTGTATTTTGTTTTATTTATTCAATTATTTAAGTCCTAAAAAACCGAAACCAAAATTGTAGTTTTTTTTTAAACCGAAAAAAAACTGAAACCGAAATTTTAGTTTTTCTAAGAACCGAACCAAAACCGGAACCGTAAAAATCATCATGGTTCCAGACCTTGGCTCAGATTGCCACGACAAGTAAACGTGATGGTCGTGCCGTCGAAGATATACGCCATACGTGTAACTGTAGGCGTCCGGACAAGCATTCTAGAATAATGCCATGTTGTCTGTGGGTCACGAGCTGTTCTTACAGGTGGCTGGGGTATTGTGATGAGCACCTCGGGAGCAGTCAGCAGTGTCCTTATTGAACCGATCACAGACCCTCTTGCACGCCACCACGCCGGAACCAGTCTTGACGGCCAGCTCGGACGGACACATGCTGTTCAGGTCGGCCACACAGTCAGCCGATTTGCAGTTGTACTTGCCTTTATTCGATAACTCGTAATTCTTACGGGAACACACTGATTGGCATGTTGTAACCGTCCTTCACCAACGACACGTAGTAGAAATCTAATCCTTCGGCCCCGGTGAATTTAATCCTACAAGCCAGAGACGCTGGTGGAACACCTCCGGCCGAGTCGCATTATTGGAACTTGTTCCCTGCATCATCAAGTCGTAAAGTTATGAAATATACGATGTAAAATCATCTAAAAATTCGTTGGTCTAAACCGGTGTGAAATTATCCCGCAGGTGCACACCGGGATGTATCATGAACCGTACGGACGACTACGAATTGGTTCCCAATTGTCGAATTGGTTCCCGGGTTGTCTACAGGTAATATACGAGTTGGTTTTTGGGTTGTCTACAGCTTTCGTGATAATACAGTTTTGTTAAATTAACTTTTCAAATTATTATGATGTATTCAACCAACAACAATTTCCTTCCCATTTATTCAGCCTTAGGACTGTCTAGAATTCAAATAAGTTCCAATAGTTCAAACACTATCTAGAATATCTAGGTATGGTTAAAAATGTACGTATCTTGTAACAGTGAGTTGTATCCTGATAAGCTGATAAGTAATTTTATTCGGGAACCAATTCGAACAGTTGTATACTGGAAAGTGTTTTTTTCGGGAACCAATTCGTACAATTTAATTGACCCGGGAACCAATTCCACGTTCTCAAACCGTACAAAATACGATATATGATGGTGCAAATATCCGGGTGAGTTTTTTTCACACTGAATTGATCGAGTAAATTTCTAATATGTAATACATATTAAACATATATAGCCATATAGGTAGGTTACTCTCGTAATATAAAGTATTAGAAAATAATATGCACGTTTTTTGTAGCACCAATTTGTACTTTTGCTTTTTACGTATACAGTTGGAAGTTGGTACATAAGTACTATATCTATAAAAATAGATTTGGAAATGTATTGTAGAGTAGATGTCCACAACATTTTTTTTTACTTAATAGGTATATGATGATACTATAATAAGTAAGGTAAGACACAAAAATAATAATACACCGATGGCACCATCTGTTCAGTAAAATAAAATGTAAAAAGTATAAATATTAAACATGCAACATAAATAGCAATAACCTAAGCCTAACTAATTGATAAAATAGTATTAATTATTGTTTGTTATTTAAATGTACTATGTAGGTACATCAAAACTCAAAAGGCAATGTCCTTGCATGGTTGTATAATACTTGTTTGTTTGAGTAGCATATAGGTATAGACAATAAAGTAGGTAATAGACTTAAGACCTCAAATACGAAATACCTGTTTCCCCTATACATAAAACGTTCATAGGAATATAAAGAGAAGAAGCACAAACAAACGCCGTTACCGAACTGTATATATACACTTTGCAAATAAGAAATACAATATGCAATGTTGATTTTTCAACTAAAGCGATTTTTATGTCCCGGTATTCATCAAGTTCCTGACCCGGACGACAAATTAATAAATTATACCGGTTTTCTATTATAAGTCTCGTACCTTGAAAAATGTTCAGTAATACGAAAACCAAGAAAAATTATTACAGACATTTATATTTTATTTCATACTTCTGATGATGTTTAAAATAAAATAAAATTTATTAGAACTAACATATAATATTGCCTATTCCCTCAAATGACCTTCTAATCGATAATATTCGGCCATCGTTTATTTTGATCTATTCATTAACATTTTCAAGTATAACTTATTATTTAAGTATTCGATATGATGTCACAAAGATAGCATCATATAGCGAGTCGTATAACAAAACTATTTGTTATTTGTTTTCGACTATGGCTCGGTCTTAGTGCCGTCTACGTCGTGAACGTGAGTTTTTGTTGTATCAAAGTAAATATTAGTATCCCTACTTTGTTTTTTGGTGATTAAGGTACCTAATCAAGTGATAGCCGTTTGACGAATGTTAAATATTTAAACAACAATAATGGCTTCAAAAATAGTATGTCGATTCACAAAATGTTGTCGGCTACAAAATGAATTTCCTTTTATAAAAAAAAAGTAAAAACGAAACCAAATTACGATTTTTGATGAATAGGTAGGGAGAGCAGAAAAGGTTTTATTTCCTCAATCGTGGATACTGGATATTACTGTACACTGTACAGTACACAAATACACAATAGTCATTGGTATTATCAAAAAAGGTTGAATATTTTAGGCTTAATTTGATAGTTATAGGAAATATCCCTTAAAATTGAATCTCAAAGAAATAACATCCATATCCGGCGGTGGCGTGTGTCCACGAAAACATAGTGCACACAAAAAGTGAAGTTGTTGCACCACTTGCACATGCAAAGGCAAGAGTTAAAAATGGTACGTCTTAGGAAATTATGATCCAATAGTTTAGTGGTTTAGTCACATGTCCTGCAGGCTACAAATAGAATTCGGAAATATGTATAGGGTAGTGAATAATATAAGTACCTAACTGGCTATTAAGTTATAGAGTTCACCTGTTTTTGTGAACACTTTATACCTGTATTGCCTATAAAATCATAACTAATAAAGTAATAACTCTTACAATAAAATAATCTAACCTAACCATTGTATTAGCGAATATGACCGAAAACAAGCGTCGTTGGAGGGCAGCAAAAATATCGATGGTTAGGTACAGCACAGCTATATTTTATGCATTAAAAAATATGGCACAATATGTCATATTATAATTTATAGTATACCTACAGGCTACAGTTAAAATTATAAAAATATGCAATACAAAATTTTAAATATTATAAGTAAAAACAATGAACGACTCTAACATAGAAATAATTTTGCTTGAAAATCTACGAATTTCTATATATCGTGTTGGCACAAAACTGTAAAAATCAGGAACACCAACATCATTGAATTTATTTTTTAAATTTGAATCATTTTGAATCTCGATCAGTTCCATTTGTATATGTGTTGAAACATTTACTGCGTCAATTGAAAAAGGAGAGGTAAATAAGGCAAAATCATTTTCTAAATATTGGAAATCTTGAAACCTATTTTCGAATTCAGTCTTCAAACACATAATTTTTTCTGAATATTTTTTGTAGGAAATTGGATCATTATTAATTTTTGTATAAGTCGTGCATGCTGGGAAATGTGTTAAGTCTTCGTTTTGTAGTTGTGTTTTAAATAGATCTAATTGACATTTGAAAGCCTTAACATGGTCATTAATGGCTAATTTGATTTTTCCCTTGTAATTTTAAATTTAAATTCGACAAATGCTTCGTTATATCGACCATGAAGGATAGGTCTTATACCCACATTGGATCAGATAAAACGCTGACGTCTTGTTCTTTAGACTCTAAAAATATTTGTATGGCATCTCAGATCTCTTAGTTTCCAGAATCTTTCCAATACAGAGGAACACGATAAGGGCCGCAAAAAAATGAGCCGCGGGCCGCGTGTTTGACATGCCTGACTTAAGGGCTACAATAATTTCCTAGTCCTAAACACAGACAATGTGCGTCACTGCGTCAGCGATTGAAATTGAAAACCGATCGTCAAACCCATTATGGTAACGAGCTACGAGCTGCTGCGGTGTCTAACAGAAGTTTAAAATATGATATTGACCATCGATACTACGAAAAACTGCCAATAAATGTATTAAAAAATAAACTGTTTTCAAACCAACTTAAGAGAAAACTTACTGATGTCACGGAAAGTCCTTCAAAAATCACAAATACTAAAAAATATTTAAATTGAAAATATTATTATTTTGATACATATATATATATACATATACATAATTTTTTTTTGTTAATCATCATATTTGAATAAATTGAGACTGCCACTCGATGCCTCGCTATGGCCCAGGATACAGCAACAAAAACGTCGGGGTCATCCTAAACGGCGGCGCAGCAAAACATGCGCCGGACGAATCTCTTCGTCAGACTCCACATGTTGCGACGCAGTTTAGGATGAACAGAGTCGTCGACCAATTTCTGATCAGAAGCTTCGCTGCATTCCCCGAGATCTGCCGGTTCTGGGGTGTCCGTCAGTTCGAAACTCATACGAATATTGGGCGCCGACGACCATCGACCCCCCCCCCCTGAACGGTCACCTGCAAATTCGTCGAACTCCCGAACCTTGGACGATGTTGCTAGGAGTTCAGGCGCCACCGGCTTCACGGACGCACAAGACGAGATGTCACTTCCGTTCTGCTAATCCGTCGACTCCACAGCACCGTTCTCCTGCAGTGACGCGTCGCGTCCCGCGTACTTCGCAACAGACACTTTGTGGCCTGGTGCAGGACTGCAGGATGGGTGCCCGTTCTGTACCGGCACTTCGGGCAGCTCACGAGGATTGCGGGGTTGCGTGACCGGCGTGGACAAACGGCTTTGGATTTCGAAGTCGCCTGCCGCGGCTGGCTGACGACGAATCCTGGCGGCCACGTTCGGCGTAGACGAGTGTCTTCTCAAGGCCGGCCATGTTCCGACCCGTGGAGAAAATGTAGCCGGGATGTGGAACATAGCCGACCTTAACTCTTCAAATATCATTTGCATTTTTTCTCCTTCCATCAACTGCATGTTAACCACGGGTTTCTCGTTAGTAGCCACCGCAGACATGTTAAATGATATGACTTAAGCGCGACAACGATATAACGGTTGATACTGGTGATGTACGGAACATTAGACGCAAGTAGACGATGTGAGGTAGCTTAGTTAGTGAGTAGTGATCAATACGTCAAAATATACTTCGAGAGACAAAAATAATTTATACTAGTCAAATCTATCGTAACGATGTTTTGTTGATTCTGTATCGGCCAGAGGGACTCTATTAAATATTATAATAAATGTATTCATTTAAAATTAAAAAAAAAACATTTTGATTGCATGGCCAAGACTAAAAATATTTTATTGATGATTTACTTGAATACCTAATTATAATTTGTGAAAATAAAGAATTATCTCAAACAGTGACATATATGTTTATCCGATGGCCGCGTGTTTGACATGCCCGCACTAACCTAAAATCAGAGAGGCTAATAAAAAAATAAAATAATTTTAGACATTTGGAACGCGAAGTCGCGAACATTGCAAATACCATTTTTTTTTTAAAAATTGTTTGCAGGTAAATTTTTTGTATACTCGATAAATTGATTATACAGGTAGTTTGATCATTTTGGAGGTCATTGAAATAATAAATATATAAATCTTACCAAACCCAAGACGGAATACAAGATTCTTCCTTATAAGTTATATTACCTACTGGAAATTCAAAACTTTAATTTTGTTTTATTGTGAATTGTGATTGAAGTAGAAATTTTGACATTGCGGGAAACTTACATTTAAAATTATGTTGTATCTTGCATGCTAACACTCTACTCCACCATAGCTCATGCTTATAACTGTAGATATATTCTTCATAAAATATGAATCATATTATGTATAATTCAAAGAAAAAAAATCTTTGAACTATTTTTGTTATGTTATTTAAAATGTCATGGTTTAGTAAAAGAATTAATTCTGTGTGTTACTTGAGAGCTAGATGTCTAGAAAGACTAAAAAATAAACAAACACAAATGCCACAGCCTGACAGCCTACAAGTCATAATCTCTAGTAAGTAGTAATACTATAAAGTACAACACATATTTATGTATGGTATATTTATTTCAAATACATTTTTATTTTACAGGAATCCATTCTTATTTTAAATACATTTGTTTATCAATTGTTGATTTCAAAAATAATAAGATAAAAATGTTTGATCGTTATTTTTTTTTTGTAAATTATTTGAATCAAACAAATAAATGAATATAAAAACAAGTTACTTATTCTTTTTATACAAATCAATATTACAAAAATAATAAAATTCAATATTCAGAATAAAGCAAAAATTAATAAACAATTTAATGGTTGTACTAATGAATGGTTACAAGTGTAAATAATAAAAACAAATGTAGAAAAAATAATAAATTTGAATCATAGTTTAGAATCTGAATCTCATACAGATTTATTATTGTTACTCGAATGTGACACTTCAAGATCTTGTAGTTTGAATGACATATCTAGATAGGATTTAAATAATTATTTAAACATAAAAAAATAAATTTGATTAATGTATTAATTACCATTGCATTCATCCTCTGAACAGCTTTCGTCTGGAGTAAAACGACATTCATTACTCAGATATGACTTAAGTTTGCCACTCGAAGCTAACATTAAACCTAAAAATGGGGGCGATGGTTTCAAAGGCCTGGTTAAATATTCTGGATGGAATTGTGTGGCCACATAATATGGATGATCATCAAGTTCACATATTTCCATTCTAACTTTTTCTGTATCTGTTCCAACAAATTTTAAACCAGCTTTTTCTAGACGTTCTACATAATCAATGTTAACTTCGTATCGATGACGATGCCTTTCTTCAATTGTTTCAAATCCACCATAGAGTTTATCTAAAATTATACAAATATATTCATAAATGTAAATATTTATAAAATTATTAACATATGACCTTTAAGATCTACTTACGTATAATAGATGAATTTTCTTTTTTAAAGACTGTTGTTCTTTTACCGAGCCTCATTGTGCCACCTTTATTTTCAGGACAATGTTCAGGCATTTCGATTATTAATGGATCTTTGGCATTAGAATTTATTTCAGTAGTATCAGCATTTTCCAAGTGTAATACATTTCTATGAATATAATTATTTGGTTGTTATTTATTATAAATTTATAACACACTTTGTAAATATTTATTAATTTAAAAATTACCTGGCAAATTCAATAACAGCAACTTGCAAACCAAGGCAAATTCCCAAGAATGGTTTACGATTTTCTCGACACCATTTACATGCTTCTATTTTACCCTCAACACCTCTAGTACCAAAACCTCCAGGTACAATTACGCCACTAGTTATGGTAAATAAAATAGTATATAAATATTTTGTTGAACATGGATGAATAATTAACTTACTCACTACGGCATAATTTTTGCCATGCCTCATGGTAATCAACTGGATTTGTTGATTTAGTTTCTATTTCAAGATTTGCAGCTTCAACATACTATAAATCACAAAAAAAATAGTTTAATATTGTTTGAAATAGGAAATTAAGATATAAAAAGTTATTACTGTAATAGCCACTTTATGGTTGATATGAGCAGCAGCGTGAATCATAGATCTAGAAACTGATGCATATGCATCAGTAAGTTGTGTATATTTACCAACTAAAGCTATTTTTATAATTTTTTGAGAGTTGTCAATTCTGAAAATAATTAAAGATACAAATAACCAAAGTATTTAAACTATGTATATATTTTTTTTATGGCAGAGTCATTTATTTATTACCCGGTTACCCCCCCCCCCCACAACCAATTATATGTGAAAGTAGACAATTTAATAATAAATGTAATATATGTTTTTAATTTTAGAGCACTTAAAGAAACTTATTTATCATAAAAATAACAAATTTATAAATCATTAATACTTATAGTGCAAGACTTGGTTTTTGTTTAGTAAATTAAGTATAAATAAGTTTCTAAAATTTCAGGAAAGTATTTTAAAATATAAATATTTTAGAGTTTTATTTATATTTATGAATTACTTGTGTTTTTAATTTTAACAATTATAAAACATTTAACTTGAATTAAATTATTTCAGTTATTAATTATCGATACTTTCGAGTTTCAGCATACACTTCTTTTTTTTTTAATACAATAAGAAAAATTGAAATAGTTAAATATTTTTTAATTAAAAATACTACTGTCAATGTACTTATAATATAAAGAATATAAATTATACTTGTCAGATAGTTTTTTCCACTGTTTCATAAAAATCCGATTATAAGCTGCATTTATAGGGAAATTTAAACGATCTTGTAAAAATTCTAAAGCACCTTGATTTTCCATAAATAAAGGCACTTTATATATTGAATCCAAATCATGCATAAACAATACCTAAAAAAAATACTATTTTAAGAATAAAAACAAATACTAATCAAATAGGTTAAACATACTTGTCTTGAAGCTACATCACAGAAAGTCGATATTTTTTTTTTAACTTGTTCAACATTAGAACATGGTTTAGTACTTCTACAAATAACAAGATCAGGTGTTAAACCTAAACCTCTTAGTTCACGAACACTGGCTTGAGTTGGTTTTGTTTTATCATCTCCAGTTGCACCAGGCTAAAGAAAAAATGTATTATAAAAGTGAAAAATATATCCTCATAGAATATGAATAGTTAAAAATAATAGAGTATGTACCTGAAGAATAAATGAAACATGCGCACACACAAAATTTTCTTTTTTTACTTTAAATTGAAACTGTCTAAAAGCTTCAACAAATGGCATACTTTCTATATCACCAATCGTACCACCAAGTTCAACAACACAAACCTAATTAAATAATTATTATTAAGTAGGTATTTATAATTTAGTATGACAGGGATATTAAGTGTTGTATTTGGCATTATTACATTAGACTTAGTATAAGTAACAAGCTGCTGTTACTGGTAATGTAAATTTTATTTTTTGTACTACAAAAAAGTTTAATACCAATGACCCATTAAATTAATGAAAAATATTCTTAAATGGCTAAAACCTACCTCCAAAAATGTAAAGTTGGAAATAGTTAATCTTCTATGTATGAGAATAAAATATATCTTTTACAATTGATTCAGATGAAATGTATTGATAATTTATATGCAAATAATAATTTATTAAACAGTTACGTAAAACTATGCAAAATACAAAACACTACTTGAGGTATATTTAGTACTATTAATAATCTTACATCAGGTTCTACTTTATCATCGCTCACTGGTTGTTTGGCTACACGTTCAACCCATTCTTGTATAGCATCAGTGATATGGGGTATAACTGAAAATCATAATATAAATTTCAATGCATTTATAAAAATTACATAAATTAAGTACTTAATATCTAAATTGAAAGGAATTATTGAACTGTAAAAAACATAACTGTTTTGTGGATAAAAATATAAAATCAATTTTAAAGATTGTTGTTGAGATTGGTTGTAGTTGTAATACCAATAGGTCAAACGATCACTTTAAATGGATGTATAATTAAGAAAATATATTTATATCTTATAAGTTAATTATATTTAAAAAAATAAATAAATAAATGTTGTGTATTTTAGTTTTAGAAACCATAAAAGTAGTATTAAAAAGATATACAAAGTGTGTATATGGCTTATGATTATAAATAAAATTGCCCAAGTCAATACTTATAACAAGTACAGAATTAGTTAAAAATAAAGATATTTTTAATTATTTTTTTTAAAACCATATTCATAATAAATAAAAACGTTTTCCTTGTAAATTCTTGTCTGTCTATAACTATAACATATTCAGAATAAGAGTGAACCTCTCTTAAACATGCTGCCAAACACTATCGAACCTAGGCAATGTCATAATTCACAATGGTTAGTGACCGTCTTACACAGGTATCATACTATAGTTTCATTCCAGCCTATTTTAATTTTTGGGGTGAAAGCTATTTATAGGTGGGTGATGCTCTTATGACCAGTTTTTGTTAGATAAATTATTCCTATAAATTGACTATACTTGATTTTTGTAGTAACTTGGAAATTATTTTGAGTTAAGGTCAATCAAAAAAAATTGAATAAAAAAATATTAACTATAGAAAGCTATTGTAAGTAACACACACAATGATATACTCTGTATATAAAACCTTTATACATTTTATAGTTTTTTTCTTCATTATTTTGTTTCAAATAATAAGCTTGGTATTATTCAGTAATTAAGAAATTAGTTTGATAATGTTTCTATACTATGTAATACATAATTATAACTTATAAGTTTATATAATGGATATCATTAATAACAAAATATTGATGAATAGCATGAATCAAATTAATTGATTTTTATATTTTTGGTTTTAAATTTAGTTCTATAAAAAAAATTATATCCAGATTATACCTACATATCATTATATTTTATAGTGTATTGTATTGCAAGTAGAAATTGACTTCCCACATAAACTATACAATATACATCCTATTTTCTGTTAAGCTTCTGTATAATGAACTGTTATTGATGTTATGGAACAAATGCACTTTACCATCCCATGCAAATTTTTGGTTTTTTTTTTTAGAAATTGTTTATATTAACAATTTAAGTACAATGGTACAATCAGAATTTGTTGGCCCGACTTAGTTTTGAAATTATGGCTTTTGGATGCTAACAATTTTGAGTTATGACGTGTGACTGCAACACTACGTTTATTACATATTTCACAATTTTTTTCTTTATTTTCTTGAAACTTACTTAATTAAAAATTAGCATGAGGTGGTAAAGTGCATTTTAGCCGACGTTCTTTATGTCGATATTCACCAAATTATTTCATAAAACAAAAGGAAGTAATCCACCTAACAGCTGCTTATGTTTGGTTAAAACATAACTATACGTTAGTTTATATTCATCTAATTTGGACAGGAACTTCTTTGCTTGCCTGGCATAAAAAAGCATTTATAGTCCATTTGGAGACAAAGGCCATTATCCTAAGATTCAACCCGGCATTGAAAATTAAAAAAAAATAATTACGATGTAGGTATGACAAGAAAATTTTCACCTTTACAAATCCACTAATTATATGTATACAGATAATTCTAGACATTCAATTAGACTATTAGAGCACTAATTGATATGAGTTCTATTAGACTATTAAGTAAAAATGTAAGACAAATTTTTAGTATATCTTCATTATTATATCATCTAGAAATTGAAGACAGAACAGACCTTGGACAGTTTTTCCCAAGTAATCGCCACGTCTCTCACGATTGATGACTTCTTGATATATTTTGCCAGTCGTAATGTTATTCTGGCTATGCAAAGTGACATCAAGAAATCGTTCATAGTTTCCCAAATCCAAATCAACTTCGCCACCATCATCCAACACATATACTTCACCTAGAAAGACAAATTACTACCTGTTTAAATATGTACAAGCATATAACACAAAGTAGACAGTTAATTATATGCAATTTCAAATGTTTTCTAGTAAGTATTCTAAAGTAGTATTGAATTAGATATAAATTTTAGTTTCAATCTAAGGAACTTAAGTCGATAGGTACCTATACAATTTATTTAGCATATTTTTATAATTCTAATTTTAAATTGCATAAGTAGAGATAGTCTATGAATACACGTTTATTCAACAACCATATTTGTAAAATGTATTCATTTACAATAGTTGGTAGTTTAGTACCTACTAATTGAAGACAAAATTACCATTATTAAAAATGAGTACAATCACATATTTTGAAATTTGATTTTCTCGCTTAATATGTAACTAGGCAATTCGAAAAACCTATAACTCTTAATTCTTAAAGCTTGAAAAATTAGCAATTCATCAAATCTGAATGCCAAGAAGGCAAGTGGTGAGGTAATAATTAGAGTACCTATGTATGAATAAGAAAATATTATAACACGGTCATAAACGTTTTAAAAAAAGTATTTGCACATAAAGCTTGTATTTAAACAGTAATCAAAATAAAAGAATTGTTTGTCGTGCACATTTCGAAGGTTCTTGGACGATCATCGTTCATGAGTTACATAAAACCAAGATCTGATCATTACACGCACACACCGTGTTCGTATGGTGAGAATGTCCCGGCGTCAATGTTCAGATACGGATCGATCTTAATGGACGTCACGTGGACGCCGCAGGATTTCAGAAGCGTGCCGATGGACGAGGCGATGATGCCTTTGCCCACGCCGCTCATGACACCGCCGGTGACCAAAATGTATTTCATGGTTTATTATTCTTCTGGTCAAAAGGAATCGAGAAACGCCGAGGACGGCCGTAGTAAATATACTAGTAAATGTCACGGACGCGCGAACAAACACACTGAACGACTGAACGGCACGGAGATCCGGTTGCAGAGTAAAGACAATACTAACGGGTATTACAGTTATTGAGATATCATTGATCGTGTGTCCTCGTCGACACCACGAAAACGACGATAAATTATCAATGACAGTTGTACTATCGTAGAACGCAGACAATATGCAACGTCGTCAGTGGACAGGGGATGACGCTACCGCGCAAAACCCAAAACGTTTCACCGTAAGTACCCAACGAGGACGTCTTCTAAGTGCAAGTTACAACAGTTAATAGACTACGACACTGCGGTGTACGGATTACGGATTGACATTCGTCCGCATGAGCATGGTATTACAACAATTTATAATTGTATACTATTGTGGACTGTAGTTGCGGGTGAGGGTCGACAACGTTTGGTTGGCGTGCGAAAAGCGCGGAAAAACATAAACACACATTTTTAGGTTATTGTTTTTTATTATGGTTATTATTATGTGGTAACATCACAGAATACCTGTGGTTACTTTTTAATTTAAGAGATAATATTGTTGTTCACCGATAACAATGATAAAATTGTAATATCGAAATCGAAATTATCTATAACATTTTTCACGAAATAAAATAGATTTTCTATCTTTATGATGAATGTATATGCCAATGTAGAATATTGTATATTATAATTGCCTGCCAAAATTGTTATCTATGATTTGATTTTTTCTGAGGTGCGTGACTGCGTGTGCCAAGTCCGTGTTTTGTCTCGTGACAATGTTATGGCATAATATCGCACGATTTTTTTCCTACAGGTTTCTACTTGAAATTGGCTGACTGAAATTATCTTTGCCACGAAGGTCAAGGACGAACGTGTTCAAATGATAAGAAGACTGATCAGCTTATTGATATAATATTCAAACATTTTTTCACAATTTCTACGCTACCTATACTATAGTCTATAATACATATCTGTTTTAGTTTCACTTGACATCTTCCCGTTGACTAGTAAAAAGTTCTTTTTTTCGTAACATATCGCATCAATCGTATACCGAACATGTCGTCCAAACAAAAAGTGTGCATTTTAGGATCCGGAAATTGGTATGTACCAATGTCTCTTTAATGATTATTTACATTGAATAAATCGTAACATTTTCCATGTATAAACCGAAAATTTTTTTTAAGTTTATCCATGTTAACGAGTTATGAAAAATTGTTTGGAGAATATTCTGTCACATCACTCATAGATATTCACATTTTACATTTTTACAATTTCGTCTTATTGTATTTAAAACATAGGTTATATAATGTATAGTTTTTTTTAAATTTTATGCTTTGATTTAACCGATTATTTTTATGTAAAAATCTTTTTTAAAGTTTTTATTAAATAATGTTCAACTTACACAATAATGTGTACACATCATCGAAACCTTCTTAGAAGGTCATCATAAATTCTTGAAAATGATTGTTTGATAGTAATTGTACTAATACATTCAGAATAAATGTATGGAATTAAATAATCTTATTTTTAATGAGCAATTGAGAATTTCAATTGCTAACGGATTTAATTTTTTCACATTATAATTTTTTTCAAGAAAATTGTTAAAATATTCTTCTTATGGAAAGGTTTTGGAAAATAATATTTGTCTTTACTAAGTTAAATTATTTATTCATCCCTACTTAATATTATTTTAAGTATTTTAAATAAATTTCCCCTCGCAAATACACATTTATCACAAGTACTTATGAAATTGATTACCTAATATAAATTTGAGATAAAATTACTTTAACAAGTACCTACCTATTTTAAATGAATCTAAACAAATACAATTATGGTACTATTATCATGTGTTAATATTCATTTTTTCTTTTTTTTTTATTAGATCTTCTCAGTATTGATTTGAGTTAAACAACAATTTTCGAAAAAAAAAATGTGCACTGTTCTGTTGTATTTTAGTAGATGTCAAGTATACTTCTTCATTGATTAGGTTGCTATAATGAATTTGTTAAATTTAAATTCAATGATCTTGTTTTTCCTGATTATTTTGAAAAGTACCGGGACATTTTCACCAGAATCTCCCAAAAAAACCATTGTAACACCAATACATTGAACATTATGCTCAGAATATAAAATCTTACATCATTAATTATATTTATCTTATATTGTCCTGAAATAGATTAAATTGTTTTTTGGTTTATATGTTTTATTTAAATATAATATACTAGAAGTACATAGTATTTTAGAGTTTAAGTTAAAATATAAAATATAACTTAATAGCGTGTAATAATTTGTCATTTATATGATGTACAGGGGTTCAGCAATAGCAAAAATAATTGGTTCAAATGCAGCCCGTTTGGATTCTTTTGATTCCTGTGTTAAAATGTGGGTTTATGAAGAAATAATTGAAGGAAAAAAATTGACTGAAATAATTAACACCACCCATGAGAATGTGAAGTATTTACCTGGAAAAAAACTCCCTGAGAATGTGGTAAGTTTTTGTTGAATAAATAATTATTATTTTATTGTTCATAAACGATCACTGGATGGTTTCTTCTCTCACCCTATACATGTGAAAATACTTGTAGCACGTATTCTTATTATGCCTAGAGCATAGATTGTATATTTCGATTAAAAAATAATAAAAATAAAAAAATTTTATTGTAAAATAACACTAGTTCAAACAATTAAACAATTTGCTCTCAAAAATAACAATAGGATGTAGGTACTCAATAAAAATATTATATATTATATTATAGCAGTAGTTAATCATTAATAGAATAGGATATTGAGCAAATATTGTTTTGGGATTATGCAGATAATAAAACAATATTTAATTGATTAACTTGCACTTTTAAATAAACTTAAATTAAAAATATGTTTTGATACAATTATATTCCTACATGTAATATCTATTTTTACAAAGATAAATACCTATGTAATGTATAGGTAATACCGTAATATTTGTTTTAATTAAACAAATAGGTGATTAAATTTACGCAAATAGTGTTGAATTAATTACTATACAATATTTTTATCATTAGGTATGTTAATATATGACAATGACATGGATTAAGGGCATTCAGTTAACTTCAATGTCATTTAATTTTTAACTCTCATATTTATTTGACTTACTGCCAATGCCTTGGCAATATAAAATTTACTATTTATCATGTAGTGTAATGTATTTATTGTAAAAAATAAATTATATTTAGCTTCTAAAATTAATAATATGTTTGTACCTTCTAAATATTTCAATTCAAAACATTTAAGTTTGATCATTTTATTTTTTAATTTGATATAAAATTATAATTGACTAAATGCCATCCATATTATTAAATTGAAACTTTATCTGAAGTGTGACATTATTTTTTTTTGTCATTAGTACCATAGCCAGATGGGGGAGGGAATAAAGAACAAAAACCCCCCCCCCCAAAAAAAAACATACATACTATACACGGTAGCACGCTGGCCCTAGCAATTCCCTACCAAAAATAAATCCTGTCTATGGTACTGGTTGTCATTAAGACTAAAATTATATTTCTATATAACATAATGTACAATATGTTTAGTTGGTATATATTATAGAAACTTGTTTAATTAAACATTCAACCAACCTCATTATATGTAGTAGTTACTAATAAATAGTATTTGACTCGTTGAGAACATTATTTATTTCAAATTTAATGAGGCCATTGTATATCTCTACAAATAATACTTTCCTTTTTTTTACATTTTTAATATTTAATTATTTAAAAACAATTTTAGGTTGCTGTACCCGATGCTGCTGAAGCAGCCAAAGATGCTGATATTTTAGTGTTTGTTGTTCCTCATCAATTCATACCAAAATTGTGTTCTAGCCTTGAAGGGTTCATAAAACCTACTGCTACAGCACTTTCTTTAATTAAAGTATTTACTGATAATACGTAAAACTTGTTATTCATAATTTTTAATTTTTTTTGTTTATTTTAAAGGGATTTGATGTAGCAGAAGGTGGTGGAATAGCTCTGATTTCACAAATTATCCAAAAACATTTAAAAATTGAAGTCTCTGTACTAATGGGTGCTAATTTGGCCAATGAAATTGCTGATGAAAAATTTAGTGAAACCACTATTGGTAAATTGCTTTCATATAAATTGCTTGATTTATATTAACAAATATTTTTATATAGGATGTAAAGATAAAAAAATTGGACAAATTCTTAAAGATGTAATCCAGACTGACTATTTCCGTGTTTCTGTTGTCGATGATGTTGAAGCTGTTGAAGCTTGTGGTGCCCTAAAAGTATTAAACCTTAGTTCATTGAATGAATAATTTTTATTTTAATGTTTATATTTATGTTTTTTATTTGTGCACTTAGAATATTGTGGCTGTCGGAGCTGGTTTTATTGATGGTTTGAAATTAGGAGACAACACTAAAGCAGCCATAATACGTATAGGTCTTATGGAAATGATTAAATTTGTTGATACATTTTACACTAATGCTCGACTTAGTACATTCTTAGAATCATGCGGAGTTGCTGATTTAATCACTACATGCTATGGTGGTCGTAATAGAAAAGTATCTGAAGCTTATGTGACATCAGGAAAGGTAAATAAAACTTTCATAATTAATTTTCTATCACAATTTAAACTAGCTTAAGAAAAATATTGTCAAATTTGTATTTTATTTAGAAGATATTTTGAACTAAAAACTAATTTTTTCCTGTTACCAAACTGTTCTAGTAAAAATTTTTTACAAAATCTAGTTATTTAAAAAACAGTTTTTAGATTAGAATTTTAATTTTTTTCAAAAATTCACACTTATCATGTTACTTTGCCTTATACAGTTATTTCTATGATAGTCTCATTTATCCGGTCATCTGTAGTCTGGACAATTTTTATTTTGTACTTTGTTACATACTTATGTATATATTTACTATGTATTTGTTTGTTAACTACTATAAAACGTATTAGATTAGTTATTTATAGCATAACTGTACCTATACAAAATTGAAATTATCTAATGAAGTTTACACTATCACATAGCCTATTTTTAGTGAAGTACCCATGAAAAAAATGTCATTCCGTTTAATCCGGATAGGGTCCAGTCCCATCACGACCAGATCAATGGGACTCTACTGTATATTATTTTATCATAATGGCTGTTCATCATATATTCAATAACATAACTATTAAATGTTTTTATTGACTAACTGTTATTGTTAATGATAGTGGTTATTTTGTTTACAACAAAATAATTTAAATGGTTTTAAATAGGAGTTTGAAGTTCATAAGAAAATAAATAATAATTAATTGGTTATCCATTACCTCATACTGAATCAATGTAATACAAAAATGTCAATATATATTAACTATATATAATCTTAGTTCATATTATCTGTGTGTAAATTGCAAATGTTTTTCTAATAATATTAATGAACTATTTATGAATTTCTAATAAAATGTATTAAATATTGTAAGTATCAGGACAAAATGAATACGACAATAATATTATTGAATTAAATCACTGATAACATATAAATATTCAATCACACTTAAAATATATATAATTGATTTTCTTTATATATTATTGCTTATTAGACAATTGAAGAACTAGAAAAAGAATTGTTAAATGGACAAAAACTTCAAGGACCAATCACAGCAGCTGAAGTAAACTTTATGCTCAAAAATAAAAATAAGGAAAATGAGTAAGTTTAAACATAATATTTTTAAAGAAAAAATTTATACCCTAAAAATTTTGAATTTATTTCAGTTTCCCGTTGTTCACAACTGTCCATAAAATTTGTATTGGAGAATTAAAGCCTAGTGATTTAATTGAACAAATGAAATTAAATACCAGCATGTAAGTTATATTTATATATATATTGTAGTCACCAAACGATTAACATTTATAAATTATAGTGGTGTATGTAGGTTTTTTAAAAAAAAGTCTTATTTTATTTAAAAATTATAAAATGTATCATTCTGTAATTTTAATGATAAAAATGTGTGTTTCAACATGGCGCACGAGTAATCAATGCCTATAAATACACCACTAGTAAAATATATGTGTGTTATTTAATAGTTATGAATATAATCATAAGTTTGATTTGTTTGTAAAATTTTACTAGTAAATAATATTGTGTTTATTCAGCTTAATATATTTAATTTCATTAACAATAGTAAAAGTTATTTTTGTTGTAACTCTTATTTAACTGTTTATTTAATAATTTAATATTTTAATTTAATTACTTAATATTATTATATTAAATTGTGGGGTTTTAGCTATTTATTTTTCAATTGTAATCATAGATTTGTGTGCATTTGTAAAATTTTAGTAATCTAGTAATCAAGTAATTAATTTTTTTATTTTTACTGCCTATATATGTATACGTGTTATGATATATATTTATTTATTGGTATGCATTAATTATTAGTAATTTTTGTTATTTTTTTTGCATAATTATTTTTCACCTTAACTGTTATGTTGTGTTTTCTTAAGTAATTTATTACTATGTAGAAGAAAATTTCTATGTGCTAGAAATTCTTGTTTTTAAACATTAGTTATGTTTCATGCAAGCCATTCACTAGTTTAAAATAATAGAAGTATTTATATAATATTTACAGGTCTGACAAATTAAATCTGGACAAATGTAACCTGTAGGAATAACACTTGTTTTTTAAATTCAAATACAAATCTAAGTTTTGTTTAATACATTTGTATTGTTTTATTTTATTTTTAGAAAAACTGAACAAGCTGGTGGAGAATAAATGAGATAGTTGTATTCCGACATTGTTAGGTTGTCATTCGGTATGACTTTATTTCTGCAAGAGTTAGATATTATGTTAACACAATTAATTCTCACAATGCACATCTATGTCAGCCTGTCTCACATCTTTCTTGTTAATGTTATATAATGTAGAATTATTTATTTGTGTCACATGTATCATTTTTAAATGTTAATGGCTTTTTTTTTGCACTACCTCAAACAAAAATGCACCAATTTTAAATGTTACCAAATTGTATTGTATTAAGGCAATCAAAATATAGATATATACATAGGATTTATTGGTTAAAATAAATAAATACATATTAAAGTAACGAAACAATTATCAACCCAGAGGTCACAATTATGACTAGTAACAATATTTCTTTAAAACTGCTTGGATCATCTGCATAGCGATTTTTGGTGGTTAATCTTCGATTTTTTATTTCCAATAATGGTATAATAATATTCAATATATCTGGTATCATCAAGAAGAGATCTCTTATCACCTAAAAACAAAACTTTTTTTAAGTAACTTTTAATATTAAGAGCATAAACACCCAATACAACAACATTTCTTATATTTACTATAGGTATCTGACTTATACATGATTAAAATCAATATAACTGTTAATATATAAAGATTCATTTTTACTATAGATTTCTTTCAGTTTAAATGCATCTGTAGATTAAAAAAGTTAAAATATACAAAACTAGAAATATACCAATAAATGGAATAAACAGTAAAAAATATAAAAAGAAGGTTGGTTTTGCTTATGGAGCATTTGTTTTCTTAGCTACGGCTTGTTTCCTAAGTTTTTGAAGAAAAAAAATTCAGTTTGATAATATTGACTACCCAATTCACACTGTATGGGTGTATAATGTATTAACTTATATGTAGGAGACATGGTATTTTCTCAATATGAACTTGTATTATTTTAATATATGATTAATTGATTGGATTAATTACAGTTAAGCAGTATTGTTTTCATTTTCAATTGGGTGAGGTCATTTACTCAATACCAATAATAAGTACCTCGTTAAAGTAGATAAATTAACTTTGTACCACAGATTAGATTAAAATATACAATATATAATTATTTTTTATATACTATATACCAAATCTAGGCTAACACCACTTTTTGTTTGTAAAAACATCTTACTTGATGTGCAAATCCACTTCCTCCAATTACATTAATAACAAACTGATCAAAGCCAGCAGCTAACATATGTGTTAAGCCCACTGAAATGATAGAAAACAAATGGAATTTCTTTATCTCTTTCCTGCGATCGCATATTGTGTACAGGATACTAGTAGAGTACAGTTCAGTAACAGTGAAGAATATCTGATGATTCCATTGCGAATAGAAATCATCGTTCCAATAGTTGACAAATGACCACCTGGAAAACATTGTATTGGCAATGCTTAGCAGCTAGTAAACAGAAGGCTAACAATGTATAACTAACCATGAGTAATAGTGAGAGAACATCGATAGAACAAACAACAACATCATGTTATAGCGTATTTGCTTGTCGAGGCACAGCCTGACTATGTTTTTCACACTTTCGTACAACACAATTGTGCAGACTGCCGTAATCGCCCAAATATTAAACATGTTTTCTGTAGCATTAAAGTACATGTGCTTATATCTAGCAACACCTGCTTCGTAAGGCCCTAAAACAAAAAATTCCTTTCTTTGAAGACAAGTACTATTTGGTTTAAAACCGCACATACAAAATGTGCGTAGAGCTACGCGTACCTTTGAACACTGTGTCCCAACAGGAACACGTACAGTGTTCCTTGTTGAAGTTCACATTGAAGTCGCTCCAGAATTTTTCCAAAATCAGAATGTGTATTGCTGGTAAGAAAACTGGTACGAGGAGTGCTATGCATCGTGATCTTTTCGATGCAACATTTGTCGGAGTGGTCAACATAATTGTTGCTAAAAAAAAAGACGACAGCTACTACCTACCAAAGATCGTTACATACTATTTAATGTAAACAGCGACTTTCGTCTTAAGTGTTCGAGTGTTGAATTTCCGTGTAACATTTACACTTAAAACATCTACAATCGCAGGAGATGTACCTACACAATACACGCAACACTCAGCTTTAGTCATTACGCATATTATCGAATTTTGGAATCTATATAAAATTCCATTATATTTTTGTTTACACTTTTATAAATCTGTTTGATAACCGTTATCACACTTCGTAACAACGGTAACCAGGCGGGTTCAATAAATAATATTACTCATGGTTCATATGTAGGTCGTTTCCGGAGTTTTGGGGGGAGGGGGCTAAGCTATTCTGTGCTATGATCTTCAGAACATTTTCGACATTATGTTCCTTTTTTGTAATTTTGTTCTTAACAATAGACAATTTTTTAGAAATACAGGCTTAGGAGGGGCCGGAGCACTTAATCCTTCCTCTGGAGCCACCACTGATTCATATTATATAAGCTGACAGTAAATAAAACTAAAAATGGGTGACTTATGTCTAATGAATTAGCCATAAGGGGAGTTTTAAACTTTTGGCAAATCGGTAACAATAGACAACTACTAACAAAATAAAAATGAAAGTATAAGGTCAAGTTTAGTGTTCACATTGTTCTCTTAATGCGTATTAATATATTTTTAATTAATGTGAAAGGAAAAAATAGTTTTTTGAGGCCTCTCCATGTTATCCTAAAAAGTGTGCAACTTGGGGCATGTATTAAATACACCGTGAAATCTCAGTCTAAGCCTGTTAAACGTCATATGGGAAATAAATGAGTAAAAAAACACTTCTCTGCAGGATTAAAGGAAGGGGCGGTGATATGGCATCCCACCATTTTTTATGATTCTCATTTTCCATCCCTTCACTTATTTTGGCCTATTTTGAGCCTTTTCGACCATAGTTTCTCCGCGAGATATTACTATATAACTGCACTTTCAAATTAATAGTTACACTTTTTGTTAGTAACATTTAGCTGCTTTTAGTAATACCTGCACATATAGAAAAGTACTTAGACAATTTAAAAAATACATAAACTACATCTAAATTTTAATCATTATTTTTAATACATATAGAATGGTTATGAGATCCATAGCCATAATAATAATCTTGTGCATTGAATTGCTTATCATTCAACTAAAACAAGTATTCATACGCTTCTACATAAATTAATTTAGTGGTTTGAACTCTGAAGGTTATACTAATCATCTCATACATTATCTGAAATAATGAAATATACCAATATAAAGATTATTCTATAATATTCCCATAATTCGTAAAAACCTACATATATATATTAATTGGATACAGACTTTCAAAGAACATAAGATTAGAAACTATATAATATTATATAATATTATACACTATACAGAGTGTAACAGGAAGACCTGACACAAATAAAATAACTTTTTTCTAATCTATAATTTTTGATTTTTTTCTTATACATTATTTATTGACTTGTATAACACAGTTAATGTAACATTTTTATTTTTAATACTGAAAATAAAATAATTAAAATCTGATTAAAATTTTTTTTTTATATTCAATATGGCCAAATTTGTAAATATGGATTTTAGAAACTTTTGATTGTAAAAGCATTTATCTAAGTCAAGTGGTTTATTTTTATGACTATAAAATATCAAATTTTTTTGTAGTAACTCATTGATTTGAAAAGCAATGACTTTTTAAAAGAATATTTACAACAAGCAAACTACAATTTTCAACAAGTACCTATAACCTATTTCAAAAGGCTTATAAATAATTTTAAAAAGCTAAATCTTTTTGAATAAAATTTTTTTATGACTGGATCAAATTTACTTAATCAAACTTTAAATAATGAGATTTCAAAAAATTGTAAATCATGAGCTATATGAATCAAATAAATGTTTTTACAGAAGTTGTCTAAAATCCAAGTTAAAAAAATTGGTCATTATGAATTTTGTCGAATACGTCATTGTAATATGTAGATGTATTAGATTTGAATTCAACGATAAATCATTGCTAATGAAAAACAATTCTGTTTGGAGAAGGTGTGTCATCCTAGCACACATGTATAAATAATAAAATTTAATAACTAAAATCACTGAATATTAAATATAGTAAAAAATTTAAAACCAAACACCCATAAAAAATCATTGATGTCAGCGAGTGATTTTTTTTTTGATTTGAGTGGAAAAACTTATTTTGAATCTTCTATTAAAATTTCTAATGTTTGCTATGAAAATAAAATTTTTTATTAATTTCTAACTGAAAAATAATTTGCAACTTTACAACTACGTTCTATGCGACTGAATTTTGGGGAAAAAAGAGAACAAGCAGATTTAGAAATGTATTTTATAGATTGGTATTTAGAAAATGTTGTTTTAAAAGAGGCAAAATACATACACACTTTAAATCCACATATGTTTTACAAGAGACATCTTTCGACTTTTGGAATAAATCAAAATAAAATAGATACATAACTAATTAGGTAATAATATTAAATATGAATAAATGGTTGTAATAACTAATATTGTATATTTTCAATTACAATTATTGCAGTAGTCAATTGAATTCAGAATAAATCATATTTAATATATATATAAATGTAATTTAATAGTTATACAGATAAAATAAATAAATATATACTTGTGTACGAAGTGCAACAATTATTTAGATTGAAGTATATTTTTAAATTAATACATAAAAATATTCAATACTAACGTGCAATAAAATAAATAAAAGTAAAGAAATATTCAACAGGGCTATTAAACTAATTTATAATGATTCGATACCGGCATACCACTATATTATCCCTCTTTAATTATAAATTAGTTTAAATTATAGGTTTATACATTAAATATTATAATTAGTCATCATACATAATTATTAAAGAACGCATATTGAAATAAAATAATATAAACAAGTTTTAAAACTATTACCTTATCTTGATTAAATAGTAAATAAATTTATAATTCAAATTCAATTTTAATTTTAAATATTTAAACTTAAACTTATTTTGTTTATAGCTCTTCAATAAAATATTAAAATATTATTATATTATTATATACCTATGGTGGTAATAATATTTATATCATATTAAAAGCTATTAAGTGTATAAAAGTAAAATGTAAATATATGCTTTATTTACAGCCTTCAACATAATTTCCTGGGAATAAGCCTGTAATGCCGTCCATTACACCTTCCCACCAACCATCATCATTTTTCTTTAAGACATAAATAACTGAATTTTCTTGAAAACTTAATTCGTCGTCTTTATCAGCATAATAATCATAAATTGCAATTACTAAAATATAAATTGTTTATTATAATTTTATATTTATATTTTATGTATCTAAGAAATGTTAAACTTACCCTTCTCCAAATAATTCTTAGGAACCCATCCAGGAAGATCAGGTTCTTGGGGTACAATTGGGCCAGCAGCAATATGTCCAAAATGATCTTCTGGAGGTGGTGGTAATGGCGGAGAAGCTGATGCTTGTCTGGTATGTTGCGGTGGAGGGGAAGTGACTACTGCAGATGAAGAATGATATTGTGATGAGTTTTTTAAGATACCAGGTAACTGTGAAGTATTTGCCCGATAGTGGTCAGTAGTTGTTAGCTGAGGAATGTTAGAACGATAATGATCAGTAGATGGCTGTTGAGGGATGTTTGAACGATAATGATCGGTGGATGATTGTTGGGATAAATTTGAACGATAATGATCAGTAGATGATATTTGTGATGTATTAGAGCGATAATGATCTGTAGAAGATTGTTGAGATATGTTTGAGCGATAATGGTCTGTAGATGACTGTTGAGAAGTATTTGAACGGTAATGGTCAGTGTTTGATGAAAAAGGAGCCTGATGGAGATGATGATCCAACAAATCTGGTCCAACTCCCATTCTTGAGTTTAATGTATGAGGAGACGGTGGAGCTGAAACACAATAAGAATTAATAATTATAGATTGAATGAAATAATACAAATTTAAATTCACATACGAGGCATGGAGTTCAAAGATGATGGTTGTTCCGACTGCTGCATAGGATGCACCATGCCAATGATTGGAGATTGTTGTATGCTACTAGATGAGGATGTGTGATGTAAAGGAAGAGTATTATAACCAGGTCCTTTTTCACGTCTGACATGGCCTAGTGGATAATTAGGAGCATAATGACTGGGAACTTGTGGTGGAGCAACAGCAGGAGGAGTACGATATTCACGAGACCCTTTACTCAATGATCCAGTTGCTCGTATGACTGCTGGAGGAGTAGGTGGTTTGATTGTAGGAGCAGGACCAACAGATGACATATTAGTTGAAGCACTGGAACTGTTTGAAATTGGTTGACGGACCATACGGGGAGTATTACGAACACCATGGCCAATATCATCAAGTGCTGTAAAATACAATTTATACAATAACATACAATTTAAAAAAATACTTGATATAATGGTTTCTAAATCTAAATTAATTATGTGGATTATATATTATTATATTCTCAAAACAGAAAGAAGTAGGTACCTGTAAAATCAATTGGTTTCCTAACATATTTAATAGGCTTTTCTGGATTAGCAGGGGCAATGATTTTATATTGACGGTTGGTTGTTTTATTTGCTGTCAATACACCAATTTCTCGTCTCGCAACTTTTTCTTTATGAATCATTACATTCTAGATAAATAAAAAAATATTAATAAAATGTTTGTGATTACTAACTATCTTAAGTATTAATAGTACTTATTACTCAACTCAAACACTGGTATCATGCATGTATATACGATATACCTCAGTGTAGGTTTTACAAGGGAGGGTCACCCTATAAGACTAGGTAAATGTGTTAATATGTAGTAACTTTAATAGTGATCATCACAGCTCGTGAATTCATAAAATTGCATATCAATCTTGCTATGATACATTTAATGCTAGATGACATCAAAATCCATTTCAAGGTATCATGGTTAAGTGTGTGAGGTTTTATTTTGCATACTTTTGCCTATTTGCATTATTTATTTTTCAATTTTGTTGGGCATATTATTCGTAATTTTGATATTCCTATTGATATTATTGTTTTAATGTACATTTGTTTCATTAAAATACTATGAAAACAGATAAAAGATACAATTATTTATTTGTTTTCAGCGTATAAAATGTATGGAAATTGTCACAATGTAAAATGAATAAAAATAAAATTGTTATATTATGAATAAATATTTCTTGCTATTTGAAAAAGCATTAATGATTTCTTTTTTTTATAATCCGTACATTTTTAGTGCATATAAAGACATTTTTCTGAACTTTAAGGCACATATTTTCAATACTTAAATTGTCAGTGCATCAGTGCATGTTTCTTTAGACATTTTTAGGCCCTGGATATCATAGTAATCAAAATATTAAACATTTATTATGTATACAAATTATTTCTTATAGGTTTAAGGTATATAGCACATAAAATTACTTCTCATGTACCTATCAATGGTTAAAAAAGTGAAACGTATAAAAATGTAAGTACATGCAAAATATTTTCATCCCCCACTCCTCCTTAGGATTGTGTTGTATCAGTAAAAATATATACCTATATACTATATAGTATATACTATTGTTTAAGTTGATCAACACTATGCATTACGAAAAAGATGTAGATGTCATACAATTATTATGAAATGTTCCCAATTTTTAACACAGATTTCTAATAAGTACATATTATGGTAGGTAATAATTTAGTATTTAAGTGTAGGTATGTAAAAAAGATTACTTGAGCAATGTGGTTGATTTGACTATCCATTTCAGATAGTTGAACTGTTTGAAGATCCAATAATTGCAAAAAGTTATAAGCAAGCGTATTTATTTGATATGCAACACTAGCTAATGACTGGGTAGTATAGTTTTTTGTTTCTTCTAAAGCCAATCGTTTATTTTCAGCTTGAAAATAGTTTCCTTCACAATATTCAGCAACACGCTCTAAATTTACATGACTGTCAGTCAAACTGTTACGACCCTCGGGTATATCAGCTTGTAAAAGCTGCGCCAATTCAGCCATGTTATCAGAATCACTTCCTAAGCCAGATTCTCGACTTGGATCCGAAGTTCCTGGAAATATACATTTTTTAAATTATTATTATCTTAACTTATCCAACAAAATATAAAATTATAAATGTTATAAATTAACCTTCCCAAAAAAAGTTTAAAAAAATCAAGGAAGTACAAAATTAACTACAATCATAAAACCAAATATTATCTCAACGGTGAAGAAACTGAAATAAGCTTACTATTTTTGTCTGAAAAACACCCAAAACTATAACAATTAATAGTTATGTATTACTTATTAACTATTAAGTATAATTTATTTTACTATTGCAGTCTTCAGATTGGTACTGACTTTTAGTGCCACAATCAAAATATGTAAAATATATGTACAACTAGACTCTATTCAAGCTAAGAAATGTAGTCGGCGGCTGACTTGTGAGCGGGAGTGTGGAAATACTACACAGCAGGTATACAGATAATTGACTGGGTGAGGTAACAAACTATTGTTGCCAGACTGCGACTCAACAAAGACTGATCGCCGCCGTCTATGTTTCTCAACTTGAACAGATTATAGATTGATAATGCTCCAGTAAAGTGACCCATTACTTTCATGATCAGTCACAACTCACAACAAAAACAGAAAATATATTATGTCAGCAGTCAACTCTTTTTAATGAATTAGAGTAGTTTTGAGACGATAAGAATACTATTTTATTTTAATTAAAAATGTGTGTATAGTGCATATATTATTCCAAATATAGTTTGAGTTCATGTCACAATCTGGTAATGATTTATACCAGTGTGCCTACATGACAGTTTTAATAATTATTTTATAAGTCATGTCTTCATCCCAAACTATTGGTTACAACTTATGAGTTTATGACTAACAGACATGAATAACAATTTATATAGTCTTATGTTAGTAGCTGTTCATAGTTCATCGTTTTCTAAATTCTGAAACTGAGACTTTTATAAATTAAAAAACTATTAAGTTATAAAACCATATAGGTATACTTTTACAAAATCAACTAATGAACCAATAATTATAACTTGCATAAATAAAATTAGAAACAAAAAATTATCTACGAACAAATATTGGAATTGATTTCTAAGAAAATCATAAAATAATTCTTGCAAGGTTTGGGGTTACTGTGTTTTCAAAAACATCCAGTTCAAATACTCGTATTTTTAATTACGGTCTCAAACCTTGATTGGTTGATCAATAACACTGATAGGTAGTGCCTAAATATTAGTATAATTGTTCGCCACGATCAGTAATTTTCCCAAGCACAGTTGTAATTACATTATAAAATACATTAATACATGAAAACTTGTTCAACCTGTATTCGTAAACGTCGTCCACATGGCCATATTTCAATGGCATTAACTTGCTAAAATAGATCGAGAACGAATAATCTAGAACTGATAAATAAGTTTTATTAAATTTAATCAATTTCACATTAAAATATTATATATAATTGATAAATTTATATACTCGCACAAAGCCACAAATTGATTAAAGAACGTAGATGCCAGACGACAATGAATTATGAACTCCCTAATAAGTAATAGTATGTACGTACAATTCATACAATGTTGACAAATGCCAGGAGGGGCTTTGCCTATCATTCACACGGTAATACGGTACATATGATAACCATAACTTATCTTCAATAGCCCTAATATGTATTAGATGGTATTAGGATGAATGTTCTCAGAGTTGCCAACCCATGTTGGTAGTCTCTTACTACTCTGAACTCTATAATTATTAATTATAAATTATAATAATTATGGATCTATAAAAATAGATCACAGATATAGAAAAGGACTAATAATAAGATCTGAATCCATGGATTTAGGTAATATATTATATCCTATAAATTATAATAATAATATAATATATAATTTATGTATGATATATCTGTGCCTATAAACCATGGACTAAGAAATATTACATTTTAAGCCTTTAAGATTTGTGAAGTTATTTTATGGAAATATCTAAATCCAAAAATGTAGGTAACTTGTTTTAAATTTTTAATTTGTCGGACAATTATTTAACATTCTGATTTCTGAGTGGAGCGATGATTGTATTTTACAACTATGTACTTGCATGTTTTTTCCATCTGTCGTTAACTTTTGGCAGTGTCCAGTGTTGGGTAGTAAGAACTAAGATGTAGCGAAAGCAAATTATAAATTACTGAAAGTTGTAATTAAATTACTTTTTAAAAAAGCGTTATTTTCCACGTTATTAAAATAAATTACGAATGTATAATTATGAATTTATGACAAAATCTAGAGGCTAGGGACGCTAAGGTATACCACTAGAAAAATTAAAAATCAATTAAATTTGTGTACCTATATGATTCCGAAGTTTAAGATAATAATCGACAACGTTATTAAAGATTGAAGGAATGATATTAGCGAAGAATAAAAGATTTCAGAGTTTCAGACAAAAAAAAAAATTAAGAATGACTTGCGTATGAGTAAACCATAATCTAAAATAATAACTGATATTATTATTTGACCTTATAAGTTATAATTACTATATACTTACTATATATTTAATTCATTGTAATACTGTTCAACTGTTATATAGCATTGCAAGTATACCTCGCCAATTACCACCAAATGTGATACCAAATTTAATACTTACAGGTACACTCAAGCTCAACATTGTATTTAATTATTTAAATATAATTTTGGACACGTGTATCTTCCACGAACAATATCTTGGTTTCGTGTATAACAATTTCGGTAACTTTCTAAGATAGTTAAAAATTATTATTGCACATGATTCGTAAATCTTAATCTTATCTTACACTAACCTTATAAATTAAGGGATGTCAAAATGTCATGCAAATATTATGCAATACATTTCATGCACCATGGTATCCTCTTTTTAGTTTAAAAAACATCTTAAAAATGTGTTATAAATTATAATGTTAATACAATTTTTTATTGGTAGTCAGTTTCTATGAATAAATATATTTATTTTTTTGGATTTCAATAAACATTTTATTAATAGTCATTACATTATGTTACATATTACATTGTAACGAATACATTTAAATTTGTAAGCCCCTAATTTAATTTTTTGAACTACGTATTTTTTAAATATAATAACATATCGAAATTTACCAACTGCGACTTTTATTTAATGGAACCATCCATCACCTCTTCTTTGTTTTTAATAGTTTTAAATAGTACAACTGTACAAGCACAACTCATATTATAGCGGCATAGGTATGCTGCAGAAACTTCAACCTTTTCGTCAGCAATGTTCATTTTGAAATGATTCAAAATTAGAAAAATCGTATTGTTGGGTATAACTAGAGAGCCTTATTAAGGCTCTCTAGGTATAACTATACCAGTCGTGTGGGAGATATAACCAACGATCATTCCGATATTTGCCAAGTACTACCATAGAGTATATTACATTTTTTAATCTTTTCTTTGGTACTACTACAGAAGGTAGCATAGTCTATAGTCTTGAACATTGGTTAAGAACACCAGTATTGTGTGTGAGTCGTGAGATATGACCTGCTACTTGCCGCCTGCCAAGTACTACTATTCATCAACATTGTACGCCAGTCGTGCACCAGTCATGTGGGACAGGCTTTAAAATACTATTTTAAAATGATTTTTAAAATTTCATTAAATAGGTACCTACGCAGATGACACAATAGGTACCTAACATTCATATATATACCTTACTGAAGTTAAACTTGGCAATATAATACTTTCGTGTATGTGATATTTGAAATTCTTAAACAATAAAATAATGTATTAGGTAATTATTGAATTTATGATGAACTTATCAACTTATTGAACTATCATTTTAATAAACTATTTTGAATACTTCAAAAATGTATTTGTATTTATATTCAAATACTTTTGATTTTTGAAAGACAGTAGGTACGCACTGGGATGTTTCTACTTCATTTACATTTTACATGGTTAATTATTTACCAGGGTGCGGAATAACGTGGCATAATTTTTAACCGATTTATTTATTTATATTTTATTTATTTTAGGCCTGACGAAATTCTAGACTATCTTCAATGTTCAGCCCATAGAGCATAATATACTCTATGATCTAAGCTTCAGACCAACAACTAACAAGAAAAACATTTCTTATCAGTTATCACATAATATGGTGATAAATATATTTTACCGACAACTATCAGTATCTAAATTCTAAAGCAATGGTCAAAATAAATAATATTCAAATACTCAATATAGGTAGAATAATATAACTATTAAAAAAAAAAATATATATAACTTAAAACAGTCAAGCATAGCGAACAACCCGCGACTCAATGCTCATAGATTTATTTATTTATTAATTTCACAGTGCTCATAAACGTTCTTCATACATATTATTTAAACTTTTTGTTCCTTTAATTTTATGAACAAACACTAATAGTTTAATGTTATGAAACACATCATTGTTTATTTGTTTAATTGTTTTGCATTAACACTCTGTACCTTGAACTCCGAATTACAATATAGTGCTTTGTTATTAAATATTCACTGTTAACTTAAATTATTGTTTTTTTTTTTACTTTATGTTGTTGCTATCTACGTTTAAGTAGATATTATTAACTAATGTTACTCCACAGAAAACATCTTACATACTATTTCTTGGCGAGTTTTTCATTCATACTAGGATGCACATTGACAATGTTCATTTTGCACACAATAACATTTAAGCAAAACACTCCACCAAATGGACTTAGACTTAGGTTGCTTGTGCTCATAATATCAGCAGTGAAAAATCAAAATCGTCGAGATGCCATACGGGAAACATGGGCTCAACCAAAAGAAGACGTTAAGATACTTTTTGTTGTATCAAAAGACAAATCTTTAAATGAAGAGAAGCTGATACACAATGACATGTTAGAGGTAGATGAAGAAGAGGGGTACAGATTACTCACTCGTAAAGTAGTAGCATCGTTCTCCAGCGTGTGTGATATTAACTTTGACTATTTGTTAAAATGTGATGACGACTCTTATGTCAATGTGCCATTAATTGTCAATGAGCTGGAACATATGCCCAAAAAACGGTTCTATTGGGGTTATTTTTATGGTAATGCACACATTAAAAAAAGAGGTAAATTTAAAGAAACTGAATGGATATTATGTGATAGATATTTGCCGTATGCCTTGGGAGGTGGCTATGTTTTGTCCAAAGATCTTATCATCTATATAGTAAAGAATCGAGATTACCTAAGGTGGGTTGATCATAGTTAGTATAATTGTACAATAAAGTATATACTGAAATAAGACAATATTTATATTAAGTTTGATAAAATCATTAGGTAATATCTAACCAACTATAACTGTCTTATTAGAAACTTTGATTAACAATTCTTGTTGCTTATTTTTATTTTTCAGTATGTTTGTTAGTGAAGATGTTTCTGTTGGAGCTTGGTTAAGTCCATTAAATATAACACGAAAACATGACCGGCGATTTGACACAGAATGGTATAGTCGTGGATGTCGAAATGATTATTTAGTAACACATAAACGTAGTCCTGAAATGATGAGACTGCACTGGTCACACAATATTCAGACTGGTAAAATGTGTGATAAGGAGTTTAAACATATGGCTTCCTACGAGTACGACTGGTCGGTTATGCCATCTAAATGTTGTACGAGAAACATGTCTTTACTCCCATAATTTAATTTTCTAACTTCAAGAAGACTGCTGTAATTATTAATTTAAAATAAGAATCTTGTTTTCGCTTTTTAACAAGAAAAAAAATACTTATAAATTAGCAATACAGATTTAAAATAGAACATTTTATTCTCGAATTTGTATGCAATCTCAATGACAATTATAATACAGATTACAAATATCAAAAATCAAATGTTCTTATCACCGTAAGAAAATTATAAACTGTTCATAAACACATATAATATGTATTTATTTACAAAATAAAAAAACTTATTTTATTTTAAGAATATGTTATTTTTTCTTCCTGTCTGTAATACATTTTGGGCAGAACCATTTTCCTTTGGGCTTGGTAATTAATTTGACACACGCAAAGTGGAACCATTCAATAGGACACTGAAACAATAAAAGCACACAATTGAAATGTTAAGCTACACAAATATAAAAAAAACAATATTTACAATAAAAATAGAACGTTATTGATTTTTATATAAAATAAAAGTAAAAAAATATTAAAATGCTTACATCGGGGTTATCACAGCCTATCATTTCACCATAGGAAACTTGGTTACATAAACAGTATGTTGGTTCATTTGGATCAACAGGCATGTCTAATACCTCAGAGTGAGCAACTCCAGCACCAACCAATGCACCCGTAAGAGAACTAGTCTCTACTGCAACACTAGCTACGCTATTGGTAGGGTTGGTCGGATTAGTAACAACACTGACCAAAGGTGTTTTGCTAGGTGCCGCACTTGTTGTTTTGGCACCTACTGAAAATATTGGCAATTATTATACAATAAAATAAACATAAACAATACTAAAATTATGTTTTCCACAAACCTTTTTTCAATTGTTTCTTCTTAGATGTTTTAGTAACCGTTTCTTCTTCACTTGATGCACTTTTCTTTTTAACTTCTTTGTCTTTAGTCTTCTTGCGTCCTCCTGAAAGCAACATGCATAAAGAAATGATGGGACATCATAATACAATACATTGCAGAGCTTACGTCTTTGTGAACCTTCCTCTATATTTCTCGTAGCGCTGATGGCTTTGTCTTGAATTTCGGCTTCAAATCTCGCCAAATCAGAATCTAATTTTCTAATATGTTTATCCACCTGAAAGATAAAATATAGTAGAACATTTCTAGATTTGCGTGAACAACTCAAAAATAACATACCAATTCATAAGTTTGAATTGCCAATTGAACTTTGTCGTCACCGTATTCTTTTGCTTTGTCAAACTGACGTTGTATGCTATTCATAGTTTCATTCTTTTTTTCTACTGAGTATCCCTTGACATTTGACATATAATCATCGGCCAATTTGTCAATGTTGCGCATTAGTTCTTGAGCTCTCGAGTCGAGGTCTCGCATCAGAGTGAAGTTTCGCTGTAACTCAACAGGAAGGTTCTCCAAACCTAAAATATCACTCTGTTAGTATTTCGTTAAAATGTATACGGAAAGAGAACTTACTGTCGAGATAGTGTTCCAAGTACAGCGCTGAAGTCATTATTATAATTTAATGATTCAGTCGAAAATTTTAGAAAAAAAAAAAAGCAATAGACATTCGTAATCGTAAACAACAACAGTCTGGATGCTGGAAATTATTGTGTTTTTGTTTTATCAGCTTTTTGAATACAAAATTTGCCTCATAAATATCTTCTGTTGATATCGCGAATCACGAGATTTTGCCATTTTGGTAAAACATGTCAGTATGTCACATGTAGAAATATACGAATTTCGGGTAAATAAGGCGGTTTAATAACTGGCAACACTGCGCAAAATCAAACATTTCAAACGATATTTTTTCATTTTTCAGACAGTTATTTATTTAAATTTTAAATTTTAAGCGGGCCATCTGGGACTGGATCCCTGACATACGTCGAATGTTAATATATCTGTGGTGTGTACCTACTACCTACTACGTTGAATTCAGGCCATCAGTCATAAGTCATCATCATGTTAAAACCTAAAGTGTAGTTAGTTTCAATGAGATTCGTAGATTCGTTCCAGAAATCGCTGTTGATTTACTTCGATTTACCAAGTTGGTATGGATAGCCTATGCTCAGTTAGTACCTACGATTAACAATTTTTTCTTATGTATATAAAATGTGTTATTTTAAATTTAATGTAAAAATATGTGATTCCCCACAAAGCACCCGTCAGAAATTCTAAATAAAAATTGCGGGAAATGTACACTATTTTGTAGTTTATCGAAAAAAACCTTTTTTCAGCGCCACCCATCAGATGTGGTTTTAATCGGGCTATATATTGCAATATGAATCTAGGAAAAATAATCTCAAGAAAAAGGGACGAAAAACCTTACCGGCTTACCAACAAACACTAATCATTCAATTATTATGCTCTAATTATTGATATTATTTATTATTTATTTAAACATATAATGTATTATAATATAGCTTTAAATAAGTTCAATATAACTATATTTTTTGTATTTTTATATGAGATTTATATATTGGAATCAGAATAATAATAACACATGGGTACATAGGTATTTACAAAACAAATTGAATAACATTACATAATATATATCTTACTTCAAAACTTGTCCTTATTATGTTTAATTACACTTTTTTTATAACCCAATTAATAATCCCTTTAAGTAAAAACTTGTGGTTGGATACGCGAGTTCACAATTAATTTAAAAATTTTAATTTGTATTTAGAAGATAAATTTAATAACATAAATAACAAACAAATAATTAATAACTGTAATACAGTTAGTAGGTCGCTACATGAAATCTTGCAGATATATTTTTTTATTTCCTATTTAAATCTATATTTATTTTGTATAATTTTAATATTGTTTAATAACAATACCCAAGTACACAAAGCATTGTTTTTCATTAGGTATTTAGGTATGATATAATAGAATATACTTATGTAATTGTAATATAACCTTTAATCTTTATCATTTTCAAGGAAAAGTCAAACGTCAATTAGTTTTTAGTTTTATTGGGTATATATTATCACGCTGTAGTGTGTTCAAAAAGTATACATATAATATTATATAACATAATATTATGTTATTCAATATTACAATTGATTTACAAATTTCTGTAGAAAAAACATGATTCGCTATGGATATAACAAGGGTGATCATAGCCGTGGCTTATAATATCATGTAGATACAAGGTACATAAAGATTTTAATCAAATTTATCTAATTAAAGATAATTTTTTTCCGAATACCCCTCAATTTAAACCTTCCCAATATCTCTATTGACTCTATTATATAGTATTATCTATAAGAACAATCTCTAATATTGTCCTCAAAATCGTACTCTTGTGTAGTTTTTTTTAGTGTCATTTGGGGAGTGGCAAGGTTGGGCATTTCTCTTAATTTCTAAAATAGTTCCAACTATTTTTGAAAATGTCAAACAATTCGTTTTGAATACCTACATTAAATTGTACATAATAACTAAATTGTAAATGATCATTATACATGCATAAATATTTATAATAAAGAAAATAAAATATTCATTCCTCAGATCAGCGATATAGTTAAAATTAGGTATATTTGTTATATACATACATTGTGCGACATGCTAATATCATACAGTATTATTATAGTGTAGACGTATAGTATTATAATATAGGTACTAGTGTACAACGTACGAGCCTGCATAATATGATCCAAGATTATAGCTCAGAACACGCCAACACGGTCATAGAACATCTGAACATATCTTCTAAGACCGTGGCCATAGACATACATAGACAACATGTTTATACATGTTTATGTATGTCTATGACCGTGGCACAGAACCACGGTGTAGATAATATTATCTATACATTATGCATTGAATATAGATAGTACTATCTATAAATAGCTATAATATTATTCATAACTAATAATTATAATATTCACTAAATAATTATTAATTTTAATAATAATCTATCTAGTATATAGGTAGGTACCTAATACCTGTGTCTTTTAAATTATAATCTATACATAAACAAGTAACAACTCAGAAACCTATCAGTAATTCCCACAGTCACTACCCGTCGGTCAGCTAAAGTGGTTCAATTAAGGCAACACCTTTCACCTTTGTCTTTTGTGCGGCTATTCTACAATCAGCAATTAGCTTATTAGCTTCTGCTTTCAAACACCCATCTATCTACTAGACTATTTCTTCAATTGTTTATTCTCGTGAGTGTCAACGATTCTTCCAGATATTTGATTATAACGATAATAGACAAAAGTATTAGAGGTAATGTATATAATATATAGCTATAAAAATGAATAGTTTTTAAATGCTATTCTCACAAGAGATGAACTTTAACAACATTACTTATGTGTTGTGTTGATTCAAATAGTTTTTTTTAATAATTAGTAGAATTTATTGTATAGTGTGACGTGTGTACACATTGAATTCAGGCATAACCATGTCAAAACCCAATGTGTTAGTTGCAATGAAACATGTTCCAGAAATCGCTCTTAATTTACTTCGTGAAAGGTTAGTACCATGCACAAAATGTATGTTTAACAATTTGTCCACACGGATTTATATATTTCAGATTTAATGTAGAAATATGTGATGCCATACAAGCCACTCGGGCAGAAATTATGAAAAAAATACCTGGAAAATTTGCAATATTTTGTAGTCCATCAAACAAAATTGACGAAGAATTAATTAAAACTGCAGGTTAAAAAACTTATTACAACTAGATAAAATATTTATAATATTGTAGGTAGGTAACTGATGTAGTTAATAATTTTTCATTTTATAGGCCCCAGTTTCAAGGTTGTTGGAACCATATCTGTTGGATATGATCACGTTGACTTGGCTGCAATGAAAAAATATGGCGTACGTTTGGGATACACTCCAGATGTTCTAACCGAAACTGTAGCAGAAACAACAATTGGATTGTTGATATCAACAACGAGACGGTTCTTTGAAGCAAACCATGCATTGAAAACGTACATTTAATAATAATATAGTTGAATGTAAGTATAAAATAATTTTTTTTAGAGGTGGATGGAAAGATGTGACACCTGTTTGGATGTGTGGTAGAAGTATTAGAAACTCTACTGTTGGTATTATTGGATGTGGCAACATTGGAACATCAATTGCAAAGAAGCTGAAAACATTTGAAATTTCTCAATTGCTGTACACTAGTAGAACTGAAAAACCTGCTGGTAAAAAATTATTCAGTTAAGTGTATACTATATAATAATAATAAAAACTTTTAATTCATGATCAATTAGTCAAAGCTCTCGGTGGAAAATTGGTTACTGTTGATGAGCTTGTTGAACAAAGTGACTTCATAATCCTTTCTATTGCACTGACTGAGGACACTAAGTTTATCATTAACAAAGAACGCATTGCCAAAATGAAGTCACACGCTGTGTTAGTGAACATTGGTCGTGGAGGTGAGGCTCATTTTAAACATGCACATTATTACTTTAGATTAGTATTATGTTAATATTTGAGTTTTCAGGACTTGTTGACCAAGACGCACTCATTGAAGCATTACAAGAAAATAGAATTGGAGGTGCTGGCTTAGACGTTATGACACCAGAACCATTACCACTTGATAGTCCTTTAATTAAGATGAACAATGTTGGTATGTACAACAAAATATTATTTAGTTATATACATATTTACTAATAGTATTAAATTAATATGTTATATTATTTTTGGACTTTTAGTTTTGCTGCCACACATTGGGAGTGCTTCCATTGAAACACGAACAGAAATGGCTATTCTCGTCGCCAAAAATATAATTGCTGTCTTGGATAATACCGCAATGCCAAACGAAGTTCAGTTTTAACTTGATTATATCAAAATTTGTTAAAAATAATCTAATCTGTGAATGTCACTAGGTATAAAATTATATTTATTATTGCATTTATTGATTTAAAATTGTTAAATATAATATTTTCTTTAATATTTGAAATATATTTTACTGTATAATGTTCACTAAATGCATTTTCTTTGTGTACAATTTAATTTGATGAAACTTCCATAATCTAACAAATCTATACTCCGTCTCAAAAGAAAATATTCAGTCGGCCAATCAATTTAAGTCAGTGCCCCGAATCTCTCACCAACTTCAAGGTGTTAGCGTGATTCTTGACGAGCCAATCGCATCATTAGCAATGTGCAAAAAGTGACAGTTCTCTTTTGAGACAGTTTACTAATGTTTGATTAAAATTAAATCCTTAAGCAATTGATAATGTCAATTTGACGTAATCTACTAATTAAATGTTAGATATATTGACGTATTTAAGTTTGCATAGATATGGTGGACAGCCTGAGATAGGGTAGTCAAATTATATAAATATTATAATATTTAATTTAAATCTAAGTTTTATTCCAAAAACATTTTTCCAACATTTCTACTCATACCATAAAATACAAATAAAATGATCTAATATTATTTATAAATTTACAATACTATAAATTATAGTTAGTAATAGTAATTATTTTTTTTACTTTTTACTCCCATCTAAGGAGGTTTACAAGATGTGCATTATAAGTATCTGGTATATTTTTTTCCAAATCAAATAGTAATAAATTTTTTAGTTTAGTATAATAGCATACTGTATACTAAAAAAAAAAGTATTATCATTAAGCATATTACTGTATTAATTCCTAATACCTACATATTAGTTACTAGCTATCAGTTCAATATTCACTAGTCGACAGCCCATCAGGACTATGCTGTGCTCTCCCCTGTGGATGGTGGACTTGCAGACGATAAACTTTTTGTTGTTTTAAATTATTTATATTTTGTACTCTGAATTACAAAAATGTTTAAACCGATATGCATAGGAATTATGAACTTTTTTTCCTGCACTTCATTAAAAATGATATATTATGTATACAGTCTTCATCATCTGCCAAGTGCCAATCAGTGTACAATTTATAAATTATTTTATGATAGTTTGACATTTGACTGGAAAAATGTGTCATTTCATAATTATGTGTTTCTTTCTGAAAAGTGGTTAGTGAAAAGACTATTTGCTACAGAATATAGACACTTGGCTTAGGATATACTAATTGAGCTGTACTTTGTTGTTTGTAAATTGTTTCCAATTTGTACTGTTTATACTTTTATAGAACTTATTCAAATTTTGTAATCAAAAGGAAAAGTATATTATGAAATATAATATTTTTTGTTAATTATATTTTACGGTCTGAGACCTTTTATACGTAGATGGAAATATACGGTTTCTATTTAAATTGATAACATGTAACTATGTAAGAGAACAATGGCAATAATAATTCAGAAATAGAATAATAGGAAACAAAAAATACAGGTATTAATAAAAAATTAAAAATTAACATCAAAATCAGATTTTTAAAGGGTGTGCAATCTAAGTTTGCATTGTCGTTAGACATTCACCTATTGGCTCGTTCGTAAAATAATAAATGGTGAAGTTCGGAACGTAAAAAGGAGCAATGGATCGAGGACTGAGGAGCAATGGCTGAGGTACCTTAAAACAAATGAAAGATAAGATTGCAGAAGATTCTATTTTGCCATTCAATAAGCCTTCAATTATTCTATGATTTGTCCATTCAGGAAATGGATGAATAAAATATATCATCGGACGATGATGGCAGGATCCACGAGGGACTTCTTGCATATTAATTTCCCTAATCCCTAAATTGATACCTACTTATAACCTGTCAACAACACCCTTGTTTCAGTATTATAAAATCATTTAATTATATTTTGACTTATTAATGTCGACAATTTCCAAAATATTCAGTATATACCTATACTTCTAGCTTCTCTAGGTCCGGGCCGGGACTTTCGTGTTCGTGTATCTTTTGTTCGTGTTGTTAATTGTAATCATAGACAGGTAACATATTTTTATAATATCCATGTGAACAATAATATCAAGACCCAAGAGCCTAAAAGTACCCACGCACGACGTTCCAAAGTAGTAGCACACAGGCACATAGACAGGATTTATTTTATTTGGGTTTTTAATTTTTTATTCATCCATAATTTGGTGTTGACTCTTGACTGGAGGGTGATACGCACTCTCGATTGTAGTCAAAAATCTTCATATCAATAATAATATCAATAATATCAATAATATTAATAATTATGTAATACATGTAAGAATCATCAAGTTATTTTGTAGAATTCTGAATGATATGTGTAAGTTACGTCGTATATAGTACCTACCTACGTATATTTTTTGCATTAATACGTCAAGGGGGGTGTTTCAACATCCAAAACAACGCCATGGCTATGCCACTGGTATCACAGTCTACGGATTATAAAGAGGTACCATTGTACCAAGTACCTACTGTGGTAATGGGTAGTATACACTAATAGGTATCCATTACCCCGTGGGTCATGGCATATTCTTTAGTTAATAACTTATAGCTAAAATAGAAATATAAGATATAAGTAGGTACCACGGTGAACCATGATATGAGTGTAGGGCTAACCTCGGTCTTCGTGACTCCTTGACACTGTTTTAGTAAACAGAATATTGTATATCTGTACATAAATGATAATATCCAGAGATCATAGCCATGATCGTTATTCTGTATCATATAGTTAAACTTTAGTAGAGAGTCTCAAACACCCATCAGGGATGACCAACTTTAACGGACTTGTGATAAACCTGTGAGTAAATAACTTTACAATCAAATTTGTTGAGACTTAACCCCAATCCTCGGGAAAAAATTGTCTTTGTCTAGATAGCAAATTTGTAATACACTGCAAGATGAAATGTCAATTGAGTAGAATCGTGTAAATATAGTTGTAATGATTTTTTATACCCATCGATAAAAATGAGATAAAAAAAATACAAAATAAATTAAGATGACGTGATACCCGCATGTGTTGCCTCCGTCTTACAAGTGCGTAACATAGCAAATTGTACACTCAGCAGAACACGTGTAGCTCATTAAGATGTATAAAAAATTTACAATTTTAAAATACTCATAACTCGCTTTAAAATTAAAATATTATAAAAAAACCTATGAGGTTGACTAGATAATAATCTTACCTTTAGATTTTATAAGAGGTCAATTCACTTTAATTTTTAAATTAAAGGAGCTGCACGTGTTCTGCTGAGCGTAAAATTTGCTATGTTACGCACTTGTAAGACAGAGACAACACATGCAGGTATCACGTCCTCTTAACGACTAGAGAGACTAGAGAGTAACCGATCTCCTCAAAGGCTCAAAATCATGTTGCGATCGATTAACTATACACCTTTCAACCACTGATAATATGGGTCAGGGGCAGCCAAACTTTTTTTGGTCACGATCTACTAAAAATATACTTCACCTTTGAGAATCGACTTTTACAGAAAATATTGAATGAGTTCTAAAATGACCTTCTAGATTACCTTGTTATTTGACATATCAAACATATGCACTTGTCTTTCAACATTGTAAAAAAAAGTCCGTTACCCATTCTTGATGAAAATGATACGTTTTTTGTTTCTTATGTGCACTCATAATTATAAATTTTAAAGAACTTAAATATGTTATTATAAATTCAATACAACAGACACCGCATGAACACAGTGAAAAGAACATTCGTGAACGATAAACATTAGAAACCAGATTAAAAGATAAAATTTTTTCGACAATTCGATAAGTAATTTGTGCGCGTGTCCCTAAAAATAAATTCTAAAATGATTGACTTTGAAATTATCCGCGATTGACTGTTTGGCCGCCCCTGATATAGGTAGTAGGCTATATTATAATTATTATTATATATCAGTAGGCTCACTCATGACAAAATGTCAAAATATACTTATACGTATATTTTGTCATGGGCGCATTACAACTTGACCTGTGCTAGAATCTAGAGTCTATATAGTATCTAAAGCCATCGTAAACTGTAAAGACTGTACTACTTTAGAGTATCAAATCATAAATAGTAATGATAATACCTATTCAAACTCATAAACCGTTTACAAGTACAATGTCTATGCTCGTACTATTCACGTGATATTGTGATAATTTTTTTATTTTTTTTTATTTTAGGACTTTTAGCAATAACTATTACAGTTCAACAATTAATTAATAAGATTGTGATAATTATATTCATAATAAGTAATAATATAGGTAGTGGGATAGTGAGCACTGGGTACTTAATACTTACCCACTTCTTACAATAATAGTGATTTAAACCTTAATCATTTCGTGTATGTTACCCATATCGGCCATATCACATTATCACTGCAATCCAATGCATTTAGACAAGTATACTGATCAGAAGTGTTGTTTTTTACGCGTTTAAAAATTAAATCCATTCGAAGTAGACAGAAGTTATTTGTTTTTCCAAATATCTATCCATAGGCCATATTATCCAATCATTTTTACCGACGGTGCGGTAACCTGACGACACGAACAGCAACCGATTCACGGTTGTATACCATTTTGCTATAAATAAGGTAATAACTTTACTATTAAGTTACTCATTGTTTATAACTGAATTTTTTTTTCAAAATGAAATTCAGTTCAGTGACTTAGTATATATCAGTTATCTAAATCCTTAAGTTAATACCATAAATATAAAGTAGGTACCTACTACCTATACAAAACATTTTTTTTTGTAGTATACTTGGATCTATATCAAACCAGAGTTAAGACTTAAGATGGTAGGTAGTTTAATATAGTACCTAGTCCGAACATTGAACTTGAAAGTATTATAATTTTCAAAAACGATTACATTACGATACAGTCTGATGAATGAAGTTTGAGTTAAAAAATGTTTTTGATGTCAGTAGTAACTAGTAGGTACTTAGTACTTACTAATAACCACCGAAATGCATACGTACAATGTACCTACCTACAACAAAGTCGGTATGTCTCCGATTAATTTTCAAATTTAGATTATGGGTGACACCTACATTTTTATAACTTATAACATTTCAAACAACATAATTCGCCATTCGGTTCGATTTTTAATTTTTATGTTATAAAATTGTTATCAATATATATTTATTTACAGTTAAATATTATCAATATAACTGAATATCGATATCATCACGTATTGTATGTGTACTGTGTAGTTGCTTGTAAGCCAACACCCTATGGAAAAATTGACAATAAATTATAAAATATAATTATTTTTCTACAAAATACTGACATGATTCCTACTAGTATACCGCCCAGTCATAGAGCTTATACACAAATTAAGACATTTTATCTATATAAACTGTGATAACAGTATATTGTGTTTTATGGTTAAACTGATAAAAGTGTTAACAAATGCATCAATTTGTGATACGTGAATGAGAACAAAATCGGTTTTTACTGGAGTTTCTAGGGAATGCTCATAACTTATAACTCATAATTCAGAAGTCATAGATGATTACTCGGCACCCTCTCTGCTGTTTATCGGTATTCGAAATGTGATAGCTGCAGGTTATTCCACTTAATTAACTGTTAATTTTTATACATTCACAATATTGATTTAACCGTAATAAATCATATTGGACTGCTACGTAGTAGCGTAGAACTAACATAACTATTATTAGCCATATCGCCTATATCAGCCTATATTATGTAGTTAATACCGATAACTAACAACTTACAAGATCACCTAAATCTACTAGCAAAATATATTAATACTAGCAATATTAATTTACAAGCAATTATTACGCTCACTAATTACCTACGCCTGCGCTATCTAGGGACCTGGGGTAACTGCTCAGAGGCACACTTAAGAAAAATACAAATTTTCCAAAATACAATTCTAAGAATAATAACAAACGCACCATGGTTCATACGAAATTAATATCTACATAAAAACCTCCGAATCATTAAAATTCAAGATCATTAAAGATCCTTGCTGCAAATTTCCATAGCTCACTCCACAGATCAACTGGCTCACTATACTTCAACTTACACATTCGACCACCACCTAAAAGACGTCTAAAACGCGGTCGTCTGCACTATTTTATTCTTTAATGATTATTAAATAAAATTATAAACTTTAACGAAATTATATTCTTTATCCGCACTGTTATTATTATCTATATGTCTGATCAACCTTAATTTATTACTATTGCTTGTCACTAGTGTTATTATCGCTATTATTACTATTTATAATTATTATCATGTTAAAATAGTCAAAAATCAATGCTTCTAATTATCAATAGATGTAGATAGCCATATAGCCAAGAAATGTCTTATTATAAAAAAAAAAAAAATACACAATTAACTAATACTTCAACATTAAGTATAAATAATAAACATAAATAATAACATTTTTATAATATAATATAACATGTAAAAAATGTAGCAATAAGCATATGACTTTTACCTATATGTATATAATATGCATTTTAACCATTTTTTTGGACCTTCTAAGGATGGCCTTTTCAAGCCATAAAATCATCAACCGGTATAAATTACTAGGTATAGTAAAATCCATTGTCTCAATAATCTAGATTTATAGGTTGACTAAAGCACCTACTAACTTTTGAATTGAAAGGGGGAGGCTTAACTGAAATTTGGAAGTACGTATAATGTTAAATATATTCTTTATAGTCTGTACATAATATACATAATATTAATATATACCAGGGTCGGTAACCTGCGGCCGACGATTACAATTTATAATTGGTATAAGAATATGGAATATCACATTATGATAGTTGATAGTAGCTGGTATTTATTATTTAATTTATTCTTACATTGAATATACACGTTATCTACATTTTGATTAACGTTAATACCCAACGAAATATTACTTAAGTATTACTGAATCGGTTTTATAGTGCAATCGTCTTAGTTCTACGTGTGATATTTTTATACGTTTAAATGAGTGCTATGTGACATCGACAATTCAAACAGTTCTTGGATGAAGTTGAAGCTGAATATGGTAATGTTATTTATTTCGTAGAAGTTCGTTGGTAAGTAGGGGAGCAGCTTTTAAACGATTTTTCTTTCTCAGGCAGGAAATAAATACATTTATGCAAAGGTGGGCATTAACTAGTTAAAAAGTTAAAGTTAAGTTTAAAAGTTTATTTTTTTTAACTGTTTAACTTAACTAGTTAGTTTGTTTTCTAATTAACTTATGAACTTAACTAGTTTAATTTACAGTTGAAATAACTTAGCTATTCTCAGTTGATTTAAAAAAAAAACCAATAAGTTAAAAACATTTTGAAATTTTTTGTTTATACGTAAATATTACTATATCAGTATAAAATAAAAATAATCCAATACTATAATAACACAAACATTTCTGTACTTTTTCTTGATAACATAATTTTGTGTATATTAATATATTTATTTTATAGTTTAATTTAATAAATAATAAAAAAGTAAAAGGGTATACAGTGCACATTATGATAAAAGTTAAATCAAATTGATTTATAATTTATAAATTAGAAACTAGAAAGGCACATTCACTCTTTATGTGATTTACTTAAAAAAAAAAAGATTAACTTTTTTTAAACTGAGTTAAGTTAATTTTTTTTTCTATATTAACTTATAACTTATCGAGTTAAGTTTATAATTTGTTAGCTGTTAACTTTTAACTTATCGATCTTGTGTCCTCTTAACTTAACTTAACTTGAGTTAATTATTCGAATATAAATTCGAATATTAAATCATTTTCAGTTAAATTAAAATTAATGGAAAAAATTAAATCATTTCGTTTGTTGTAAACAAACCATGGCCGAGACATTTCAATAATGTTACTGGGATTAAGTGAAAGTAAAATTGTTGAATATCATTGAAAATGTACAAAGTGAATTTTCAACCAGATTTTTAGAGTTTTATTCAATTGACTTCAAAATAAAATTATTTCAATACCCATTTGCAGTTGATATTAATTACGTTGAAAGCTACTTACAAATGAAAATTATTGAGTTGCAAAGTTACGAATGTCTTAAAACTGCTTACCATGATGGCATGATTAGTTCAGTTTTATTCAAGTCTCTATGAAACACAATTTAGTAAACTTATATATTTTGTCAAACAAATGTTATCCGTGTTTGTCAGCACGTATGTTTGCGAGCAAACTTTCTCACTTCTGAAATATCGAAAAAGTAAATATGCTTCCCGATTAACCGATCATCACTTGAATGATGTATTGATTATTTCTACATCGAAAATCAAACTTACGATAAATAAACTTGTCAATGCTGTTCAAAATCAAAAATCACATAAGTTTTTATTATTTTGTATTATTATTAAAACATTGTTAATATATACCACGTTAAATTAATATAGGTAGGTACCAAATAGTGATAAAAAGTAAATAAATTAAATTAAATTTTGTTTAAAATTCAAACTGTAAAATTTATATAAAATAAGGTGTATGACCCGTGAAATTTATTTTTTGTCCCTTAACGCCAAAATCGTTGCCGACCCCTGATGTAGACTATAGGCCATAGGGTCTAAAAGTAGTTTTGTATCCATATTTATTGTATTAACTATTAAGTATAATCCCTTGTTTTGAGATCACTAATGGTTAATACTTATTTTTTGTCTGATGTACCTATTTACTAACATTTTATCATATTTTTTGTACAGTGTCAAAACCTTTGGAGTATAAAAACAAGTTTTTAGTACTCAATGATGTCATCAAAACCAAAGGTGCTGGTAGTACGTGATGGTTTTGCAAAAAAAGCCATCGATTTGTTACGTACAAGGTATCTAGATTAATTATTTATTTTAATTTTTGCAATGAAATGTAACTTTATTATGATGATTACTTATTCATAATAATATATATGTATATAAATTCAACATTTACAATATTTGTATGTTTTATATTTTAAATTAAATAATTAAATACTATACCTAAGTTTATTACATTTTTATATGTGGAAATGGTAAGTTTATACGTTTAGAACGTTAATTTATTGGTAAGACTAAATTTTAATAAGGAAATTAGTATGCTTTGATTTTCCATTTGGAATAGTATCTTCTAACTTAAAAATATTCGACAAGTGTGCATTGTTTATTTTGTGTTTTATACCTTATAGTTTATATGGAATATAGTTTGAAATTGCTAGTGCATTTTGATGTGGTTTGTAAATTATAGACAGTGTAGTTTGTTTTGATTTGATTTCGTCTAGGAAATATGCGTTTTGTAAATTATACTGTAGTCATTATGAACGTCATGGATCAATTAACAATATCTGACCGTACATGCGCCCATGCCATATGATTCTCCGTAATTTGTACTATAAGAACTGAATACAGTTGTATAACACAATAGTCAATATTTATGTTTTTGGAAAAAAGTACATTCAAATAATATTGAGCAAATGATTTGTATGACCGATCTCGACGTTGTATTTGTTTTAGTTTGTGTATTAAATTTGCAAGTGCATAACACACGTACAACACAGACACTTCTGAAGTTCTATAACAAGGATTGAAATATAAATTAATTACAGGTGTGAAGTGGAAGTGGCCAAATGCAGTAACAAGGATGGAGTGATAACAACTCAAGATATTGTAGATTGTGCACCGGGCAAGTTTTCCATTTTCTGTTATCCTAGGGTTCCAATAACCGAACAGGTCCTAAAAGCAGCAGGTCAGTGTTGGTTGATGATGATATTTCTATTTATGTTTCTATATTAATCATACATGTCACAGGTTAATACGCAAAAATATTTAAAAAATGTTAGAAAAAAAAAATTAAAAAATTGATTAATAACCTAATTTATACTAAATAGGTAGTATGTACCTACCTAGTACCTACATTCTTCATCAAAATCAAAACAAAAATGTTTGTCTTTTGCTATATTAACATTTAGTTAAGTAAAATACGACGTTCTTTTTCTGAGAATTAATTTCTGATAGCCTTTGCGCCTAGAAAAAATAATTTTAAACTTATATTTTTATAAAATGGAATTAGAAAAACTATTTCAGTTCGTCCAGAATGTGTTAAATAGTAGGATGTGGATGATAGAACTCTGAATTAATTAGCGAATCATATGATTCGAAAGCATTTATTTTGTAATTACACAATATTTGTAGCTCAATTTATTGGTATAAATTTAAATTGATATAAATCCATGTATCTTAAATACAATGAAATAAACGTCAAATTTTCAAAATCTATCTGTGGTGCAGATTTTGTGCACACACAGCAATTTTGTTTTCTGCAGTCTAGGCGCATTTAGGAACCTATAGGGGCGTTAAAATGTAGTTTTACGGGTTCCGCAAATAACAATTGGTTATAATATTGTAATATACTATTTATATACTAATATATTAGGTACAAGTATAATCATTGATATGAATAATTTTATAAATACTTAAACATGGTAGTCATTTATATATTTTTAACACAAGATAAACATTAAACATAACTATTGTCCATTTTTATATAATATAGGACCCAGTCTTAAAGTGGTCGGTACAACGTCGGTGGGATACGATCACGTTGATTTGATATCCATGAAAAAATATGGTGTACGTTTGGGAAATACTCCGGGTATTCTGACGGAAACAGTAGCGGAAATCGCTGTGGGCCTCATCATAGCCACCACCAGAAGGTTTTTCGAAGCGAACCGCGCAGTTAAAACGTAAGAGACCGAATAGTGTTTTGAATATTACAATGAACACCTGCGTTACGGTGCAATGGTGTGCCTACCAGGACGTAGCCATGGGGGGGGGGTCCATGGGTTCCGGACCCCCCCCCCCCCGAAATTTTTAGACAAATAAACAAAATTATAGGGATAATTATAAATTATAATATTTTTATTCATGTAATTCACTAGAAGAGTATGATAAAATACCTATATTTTTACCATGTTTAGATGGTTTTATCTTACATCTCGAAAATAGGTTTGAACAGAATAATGATATTTTATCGTCAATAGAAATATTGTTACCAAAATTCGCTTTAGAAAAAAACGTTGAAAAACTAAAAAATCTCACTTTTTATTCAATTGATTCTCCCCCGAAATAAAATCCTGACTACGTCCCTGATACCTACTACCTATTTTATATTTTAGAAGTGTGCCCGCTAGTCTGATTAGTACACCGCTTTCTCGCGGCTGTATTCAATGCACTGCATATCTATATTAGACGTTAGTTGTACAATTTAATGCAATTTTTTGTTTATAAAAAATTATGTTAAAATAATAAAAATAATAAATAGTAAGAACATTAATTTAAATACTATATTTAAACTGCAATATTATAATATATGGCTTTTTAAAAAAAAAAACGGTTATTTTGTGACGAATCTTCGTCCTATATACACGTATAAATACGTATTCCAAACCAACAGTACACTGAAGTATCCTTTTGGTGGCCTTCAACCCCCCCCCCCCCCGGACGTGTTATGTTATAAATCTTATATAATAAATGGCAAAGTATAGACCATAATATTTATATGAAAACGGTTTTAAAGAAACATTTTGAGTATACTATCAATTATTTTTAGAGGTTATTACGGTTACGGGATATAATAATAACGACGTAGAATAAGGTAACGGATATCAAATTCTAATTTACTTTGTTTGCCCCCCCCCTCCATTGAAAAATCCTGGATACGCCGCTGAAACCGTACCTTCACCCACAATAAAAACCAACTAATAACCATCAGGCGAAGTCTTGACTGAAAAAAAAATATATTAATAATATTAATAATTATTATTACTTATGTATCTAATAACAGAAGTTTCAAATTTTTAAATAGGTACCTACTTGCTTTATGCCAGAAAGCAAATCAATTTAAGAACATATTAAGTGAAATTTGGAACTGTTAAAAGCTGTTGATAATTTTTTTTATGTATATATATATGCAGAGGTGGATGGCAAGAATGGGTTCCCGGGTGGATGTGTGGTAGGAGCTTAAAAGGCTCGGTCGTGGGCATCTTAGGTTGTGGCAGCATCGGCACGTCGATTGCAGAGAAATTAATACATTTCAAACTGTCCCAACTTTTGTACACCAGTAGAAGTGAAAAACCGGCCGGTAAGTATTGAAGTCTGCGGCTCTACCGTTTACGGGTGTTCGACGCGCATATCTGTGTATGTGAACTTATAATCTGTAATCGGAGGCTAGAAAATGTATGCTAGTGCAGCAAATCCATTAAATTCAAAAACATGATCAATTATGAAGTGTCTTTTCCATAGTCAAAGCCCTTGGTGGACAATTGGTTACTGTGGACGAGTTGATGGAGCGTAGCGATTTCGTCGTGGTTGCCGCTGCCTTGAATGAAGAGACGAAATTCATTGTCAGCAGAGAACGAATCGCCACCATGAAGTCCAATGCCATATTGGTGAACATAGGTCGTGGACGTGAGTATAGCTATCCGTAATATGTAATACGTATATATAATGTGTATTTTGTATCTTTATTATGTATAGATTGATTTTTCTCTTTGATATTTTTTCATACCATTTATCATAATATCACTATATAGTATAGTAGGTAATTACAGCAATATACAGTAACCTACTCGATGAGGTACATTCCACATTTACTATAGGTACAGCACAGTGACCTTCCAGAATTTTTTATTAAACAAATATGGAGAAGGACTCTTTTAATTATTTAGATGGCAGATTACAAGTATAGAAATATACAGTTCATATTTTGTATTGACGTATTGTGACAGCATATGAAATAAAAATATAAACAAATAGATAGCCAGATAGGAATGTTTTATTTTTTTAATTACCTATATTACTGAGAACTTTAAATTATTCCTCGACGACTATAATAAATACCACGTTGAATACACGAGTTCTCGTCTGATCATTGAAGTTAAGTAACTAAAGTGTATACCCTAGTTAGTTCGTGGATGGGTGGCCGCTTGGAAATTTATACACTATATACGTATCATTCGAATTTTTTTTAAATTAATATAAATATTTTGAAAATGTCATTATGTTTATAGTAAATAGTAATATACCTAGGTACCTAGTTTCAAAACTAAAACAAAAACATAATATTATAATACTTCATGGAAGTAGGTCATGACAGATATTATAGTTATTTTTTAATAAGAAATATGGGGGACTGAGACCCGTCTTATCAATATCATGGGGGGTTGCAGCCCAGGCACCTCCCTGTTCCTCTCGGCGATTGTAAACTGCGCCCAAAATACAGGTAAACACAAAATCACACATGTAAACCGCGCCCGAGTTTTTATCAAGAGTAAAAAGGTGACATGTTAACTGCGCCTGGGTAAAATTACAGGTAAAATACTTAATTCGTTACAGCCATAAATTTGAATAATTAAAAATAAAATATAATTTTAAAAAGCAAAATAAATACAAATATTACAAATAATTACATATGGTGGATACATATACATATACATATTCGTCAATTTGAATATACGATTATATTTATTAAGAGTTTTGGAATTTAAACGGTTCATACTTAAGGTTCTAGCAGCACTATGCTGGAAGTAGTGATAACCATCAATTGTCGTATAACTGCAATATAGATATTTGATAACGTGATGGTATTTCTTGACAAAAATGTAATGTCTGTGATATACTTGAAAAACTACACAATCGTCAAACATAGAGACTTTGATAAGTGAACATTTAATAAGTTAAAAATTCGGGCGCAGTTTACGTATGCCCGTTCCTCTACATATTGCCCATGAATAAGCGTAATAAACTAATAACGAAAAGTGTCACGTCCCTTCATTGCTTCTATATATTATGTTATAATTTAATATTTATTACTTATTAGTTATTAGTAATTAGGCTTGTGAGCTCTGTGAATATTATGTTTTCACCCATTTTGTAAAATAGCAGCTTATACTACTGATTCAAAAGTTAAAAACAATGTAATCTATGTGTACAAAAATGGAGCCAAAAATGTATAACAATTCATCAATTGAGAACGGCCGGGCCGATTTGGCTCAATTTTTTTTTTAATTGTTCGTAATTGCCAGGTTTTTACAAAAAAAATGTTGAAAAAATCCTTTTTTTAAAAATTTTTTTTGATGATTTATGTTTTGAGTTCCGGAATGTTTTTTCGAATTACAAAAGCTACAGCAAGCTTTAGCTTATAAAATTGTCCATATGACATAATTAATCGTTAAAATGGGGCCCCCGGCCAACACTAAAAAAATGGATCAACATGGAGAAATATGTCGTGTATTGAATATTAGGTATTAATATTATGTTTCACTATATAAAGTAAAGTTTAAATTTTGTAAAGTGACAATTTTTGTATCGTTTTTGTTCCGTTCGATTTTATTTATAGCTGTAATATTCTCTTTACATAGAACGCAATAGTCGATAGTAGGAGATAAAATTTAGGTTTTATCTATGTAAAATATGATTATTCAATTATTACGACTTCATTTTCCATTATCCGTTGTTGGCGTCACCAGAAAAACTACTCGAGTACAATTTTAGTTTATTTTATTTTACTAATCTAACAAGAAAGAATCCTGGATGGTTTAGATTCGCAATTGGACCCGATAGGTTCCACCCGGGGAGTTGCTCAAACAGAGATTTTAAGATTTACGAAGAAATTATTTGTTTATATACAGTTGCAATGATTATAGGATAAATATACTCGTAAATATATTTAGTAAAAATAGTTATTTTTTTTTTGTTTATTGGTTGCCTGCAGTGGTTCATCGTGCAGATCAGGTATAAGCATGCATACAATTGAATGCCTACCATGGTGGCTGAGTTGCACTTATAGCCGCTCATCGGCATGTCCACAATCAAAATAAATATAAAACATGTTATCTCGATAATACACAGCAGGTAGGCATAATATACTGCTCGCATTATCACCATCGAGTCTCATATTATAGAGTTGGCGATTTTAATGGACAAAAAAGTGCACGGGACCAGCTAGTATATTATATAAATACACACTTTCATAGTGTCGTTATACGTATACTATTATAATACATGTAACGTTTTCTGCAAAAATTACCTAGGTTATTTTCTATTGACTTGTTATAATTTTAAAAATATTTTGGCTGTTTATTGAGTTAAGACTAAAGAGATTTGAAATTTGAAATTGTTTTATATTTTTCTTAGGTTTATGACGCGGTTAATTTGTTGTTTCTAGGTGAAATGTATATTAGTTCATTTATATTATAAGTTATATTTGAATAAAACATAAACTATCCATAGAAAAAAAATACTTATCTACACAACAACACAACTCCTTTTCTCAGATTCATTTTTATTTTTTTTGTAAACAATGATACATCGTTGAATTCAAATTCAAAAAATCGACTACATTGACCCAATAATTATGAAATGTTTGAACACTCTTGCCCAATGGCCGATGTGTATTTATAATTTATACTCAAACACTTTTTACAAGTGGAGAATCAGAATATTTTTCAAACAACAAAAATTAAATTTATAAAATATAATATTAATTTATAGCCATGATTTATTCTTATACTTCGTAGAGTTGGTTGATCAAGACGCTCTGGTCGAAGCTCTCAGGGAGAAGAGAATCCGAGGCGCTGGACTGGACGTAATGACTCCTGAACCACTGCCATTGAATCATCCACTGAATGGTCTTGATAATGTTTGTACGTACTTACTTATCATAATAGTTATGAATATTTTGTTTTTAAATAAGTTGTAGATTATTACGATAGTTTCTGTTGAACTCCGTAAATATTCGTTTATAATTATTTATGACATCTTTATCGGCTTTTATTTTAAAATAGTGTATTTTTAGGAGAAGATTTAACTACCCAGCTAATAAATATTTTTCTTGTGGCCGCTGCAGTTGGTTACCAATGTGCCTATTAACATGGGGGTTTTTTTGTTCCACTTCAATAATTTGGCTCACATTATTTGCAGTGCTCCTGCCACACATCGGCACATCCACCTCTGAGATGGAGGAAGAGATGGCTGTGATGACCGCCCAGAACATATTGGCTGTATTGGATGGTAGCCCTATGCCCAACGAAGTGATTTTTTAACGTGATAGCTGTCGTCCGCAACTGTATGTGCAAGGCAAAATCATGTCATTGATTAAAACATTTCAAAATTACAAAATAAAAATACAATTTATGAGTTATATTTACTAATGAAATATGTCAGTACAATTAACAGTAATTACTTATCTATTTTAGCTTTTAATAATAGACAATATCATATAGCCATACATATATTATATACGTAAACGCATTCTATACTGCATACATATATAATATATATGTGTGATACGTATTATTATTATTTATTATGCATTAACACACTTATAGCATTATATAATAAAATATGTATTATAAGTTATAACTAGCTGTTGGTTTATTCTTGATAGAGTATATACTATATTACTATAGGGCTGCAATTTTAATGGAAATACTTTGGGGGCTGCATAGATTTTGCAGCAGCAGATGCCATCACTGCAGCGTGTTTGCTTCTTATGTTTTTTAATGATATTTTGACCACTTTAAAGCTTCTAATAATCGTCTACCTCGGGGAGCCATTTACGGCATTGTACCTACTTATACTGTATTACAGCCTTAACTTACGTATCTATATTACTTATTATATAGTTCTGTAGTGTATTGTTATATCAAAATAAAATGTCGCTCGCGTCTTAATTTTTGGGGGCCCTTATTTAAATTACTTCCCGGTAAAAAAATATAAACCTATCCGCTACTGGCCGTAAGCACAGATATTGTTTTGGTGGAAACGTAGTCAATCTCATCTAGTGAAACGATCGTATCGGTAGAAATGGGAAAGGTACACTTTTAGAGGAATGGGTACCGCCCTGGCACTCTAAAATCACAGGTTTTATGAAAGCTTGAAATATTACCAATTTGTTGAAACGAACCGAATTGAATTTTCTTTCTTTGATACAATGATTCAAGAAGTATAAAAATGTGTTAACATTTTCACGATTTTCGAGGATGCAGTATCTGGATTTATTTAATCTGGGCTAAAATAGTAATATTGTTCTATGATAATAGTTACTAATGGCAGTACTCTCAAATCCCTATAACATTATAACATATTAAGCGGCCGCTAAATGTGTCCATCACGTTAGCGTAAACCTTAGCAGGACATTATAATAATGGCCCTATAAATGTGACAAATGAATTTTTCAATAATTATTAAAAATATTTAATAAATTAAACAAATAAATTAAAATGTAAAATCAGTACCAATAAGCAATAACAATACATATTGCAGCATTTATATTTTATTGTTTAATAACGTAATTGTAAATAGAAGTATAGGACAAAATAGATACATATATATAATTTGCTGTTTGAAAAATTAGTACCATATTATTTAAATACTATACTATAAGCTTCAAAACAAGATGATAATAATTGCACAACGTTAAATGATATTATTTTAAAATAATTAAGAGAAAATAATAGAGAAAAATTATGCCTATAGGCTATACCAGCGGTTCCCTAACTGTGAAGCCTCACCTCCCTTGGAAGGCGTGAGTTTTTGGCAGGGGAGGCGCGAGTCGCGTGGTAAATATTGATATTTTTTAATCAACTATAATTTTGTTAAAACGTCTTAACTATTCTAAAAAAATATTTCACTATGTCAGTTTTACTTTAAGTCACGTTACACGATAATATACTTGATTCGAGGATTTTCGTAATAGTTATTTCTTTATGAGAGCAGCAATTAATATTTTTAATTTTTAGGGTGGTGTAAACTAAAAAAGATTGGGAACCGCCGGGCTATACTATAACTATACTTAAATCATTACATTGAGTTATCATTTTGCATGTTCTGCATATATGTTAGGTCTGGTGGAATATCTGATCTCGTTTCACTGGATTTCTATCCTGCTGTGCATTTTGAAATACATTCGTTGCTTTAAATTGGCTTTCAACACTAGAAAAAAAAAACTGAAATAAAAATATAAAATTCACACACGTCAATACTAACAAATTGATCCCTGGGTTGTAATAATTATTCAACTCTGAAAATGAAGGATTGCCTTGTACAATCTACAAAATAACAGTTAAATCGTTATATTTTTATTATTGGTTATTAATTTGATAAGTATCATTTACTTCTTCCGTCGTATCGTAATGTTTTTGAGTTTCAGGTCGTCCTAACATTGATTGACAAGTACACGGTGATGTTAATGTTCTATAAACAAAATCAAAAAGGAAATTGTTTAAAAAAACTTGTACAAATATACGTTTTGTAAAAATAAGTAACATTGTAGTATTTTACCCATTTCCGCCATAATTGTGGCTCCTTTCGTCGACTAGGGACACAATTTATTATTTCATTAATATTTTTTTAAATTCGGTAAGTTTGAAAAAGTTGTTTATAAAATATATAATGTGAATTCTCACATGCATCATCGAAAAACTCCTCATAGACTATGAAATAGTTTCCCTGGTTCACTAGTTTGGACAATTGAAAATGTTTCCACATAAACTCCAATAGGTTTTTAGTGGGATTTTCTATAGCCAAATTTTTTGCACGTAAATGAATATCCTATAAAAAATATGATAAAAACGTTAGTTTTTATAAAAAAAAACGATTTTATATTAATAAAAATATGGTAATCGTTTGTTATTGATCTGTTTTACCATAAACGTAATATCATTTATCGCACAGACTATCATTCCAGATGGTGTGGGTACTATTAAATGAGACAATAAAAAGCACTGCGAAACCGCAACAAATAATTTTCTGGAAAAGTATTTGGCGGCATTGTGAATTCATTGGACAAAATGAATTTGAAACTATTCTAAAAGATGTATATATTTTTTTATTTTATACTTTTATTAATAATAAAAAAAAAAAAAATGATTATAAATTTTTTTATTTTCATTTAATAGAACTATGTACTTTTAGTATTATCATACAACCATAAAAATGCTGCTTATCTTAACTAATATTTAATTTTAAAAAAACCCTACATTTATTATTAATTTGTGTATTACACGAAAATAAAATAATGAGTTCGTGACTGTGGTAGGCTAGTGGTGGAGCAATAATAAACAAGAACTAAAATTATTTAATATAATTTACAAAAATATGTCATCGTAGCTACCTGTAGCATATAATCAATCAGATATTTTCCATAACCCTTATGCTGTCTAGATTCATGGACGTAGAAATCCATCAAACAATAGACCATGGTTTCTTTACATGATCCTACAGCTTTGTTGTAAAGACACAATTTTTTCCATCCCATCTTTAAAATTCCAACAACAACAAAATTCCTTGACGACAAATACAATTGTTACAATAAAAATATAAAATACAATCTAAAGTGTGATGTCTAATATATTCACTTAAAAATTCCTGAAATGTCATTAATTAAATTAGTCCATACATTTTAAAATTAAAAATTATAAATAGTGCATAACTTACAAATTAAATAATTGCAAAAATCTATATAAACAAATTCAAAACTTTCAAATTGTTTAACCTACAAGCACGCGGGATCAAAAGGACCTATAACCACAGGTCGATACCGAATTTTACTTTGATATCTGATTATACTCATAAAATAATCAATAATCTATACATCATGAATATTATAATGTTTTAGTTATTACATATTTACGTGTAAATTGTATGATTATTTGAATTTATTAATCTAAACCGTGACCTAACAAAGGTACTATTATGCACCTGTTACAATATTACGATTTACGATATATCTAAAAAAAAGTGGAAACCTACACCACTGCCTAGCAGGGAAAATGTGAATATACCATACTAACAAAAAATTAGGGAAAATGGGAATTTTTACTCAAAACTAGTTTTTGAAAAAATCGATATTCTTATATTTTGTTGTAAATCGAAACCGAATAATTGTTAAAATTATCTCCCAAATGTTTTATTTAACATTTTTGATAGGTAAATGGTAAATATGATTTTTTAAATTTTTTCAAAACTTAATGAGCCATAACATTTGAGGCTTTCATTTTTTTCTGTAAATATTGATAAATAATTGTTAGTAGCTTATACTGGATCAACAAATTCTAAAAAATGTATAAACGTCAAAGCTGTTACATAATATTATAATTTATAACTATAGGATTTTACAATAACAAGGATCGATTACTCATACACTTTCCCCTTTTTTTTAATTTTGTGCTTATAATTATAAAAATCACGATTAGTAGTGAAAAGTAATAGACCATGCATAATTTTTGCTTTAAGAAATACCGATCGACAAGTTATATGACTAGTTCGCAATTTCAAGTTTAAACTAATATTAAATTTCTTTACTTCGAAATTAAATCTCAGTAGTTAACAAACAAAATCTACTGATTATAGTAATTTACATACAGATTGGCGTAAAGTGGGTTAGTTGGATATGAATTATAAAGGTTTAAAATTTAGGTTATACGCTTGCACCCTTTGCAAATAAGAACTGGATAAGCTATGACCAAAAAATATTTAATTAATTAAATAGATATTTAACATAGGTATCTTACGTTGAAGTATTGTGTTCGATCATCATGTAGAGGACGTGATTGGAATTGATGAGCATTTCTGCGCTGGTGATCGGCGCCCTTAACTCTCGTGCCATTGCTGATACTTTGCCCATCTCGTCGATCATCCATCCCATTTTGCTTCTCAAACTTAACAAAAACATATATTATAGTATTTATAATACTTGTCTATACTATTAGCCTGTTGGAGTATAAGTAAAATAAACAAATAACTAGTAATACATGATGCAGTTACAGAAGGACCTGTCAAATGAAATAACTTTCGTTCCAAACAATATTTAAACATTTTATTTTCTTAATTTTTTATCAAGTTAGTATGGTAATTGAAATGAAAAAAGTCTGAATTTTGAAAACTTCAAAAGAATTTGTGTTAAATAGGAAAATAATAAAAATGTAACTCAGCAATAATGATAATATGTGGGTAATTAAGCTAGCTTTAATATATAAAATATTAATGAGAGAGATTCGATATCACTCCCTATTTGAATCCACAAAAACGTCAGCGTGAACAGTCCCAACATTTCTAATTTTTAACTTTTCTCCTTAACTGTGATAGGTAGAAAGTTGGTTGTTAGCTCATTAAAAAGAGATTATTAATTCAATACAAAATGTGGAATTAAAAATTTAAAAAAAATTTAATTTTTCACAGTTAAAAAGTTATTTTTCGCTAGATTTTCATTTCGTGGAATAGATTTCCGAAGCTGGAGAACCGATTTTGTTGTTTGGGATCTTGTTAGATTCACATTGGCTAGGAAAAGTGCAGTGAAGATTTTCATAACTTTATCTTCAATCGTACATTTACTACAAAGCTTTAAAGCTGAAAAACATAAAAAAAATGCCCAATAAAATGCGTTTTAATTTTTTTTAAAGCTTTGTAGTAAATTAAATTATCTACGAAAGATTAATTTCTGAAAATCTTCACTGCACTTATCCTAGCCAATATGAATCCAACAAGATCCCAAACAACAAAATTCGCTCTCCAGTTTTGAAGATAAATCTCACTATAAATGAAAATGAAAATGATTTTTTTTTGCGGGGCTGTTCACACCGACGATTTTTTGGATTTAAATTGTTATACCACTAGGGTGTGATATCGGAAAATATTCATATTATAAGCACACTATTCGTTATCAAATTTAATAAATAAAACAAACAAAATGACTTTAATACCTATTATATAAATTAATTTTCAATTAATAATTTCCTTAAAGTACAATTTTAGTTTAATTATATTTTAATAAAATAGTACATACAGTTAATATATTTCTAAAAATTAAAAATCAAGAAAGTTTACATGTCGATCTTTGACTTGGCAAGTTTTTTTTTTTTAATACCGAAATTATATTTGAAAATTGTATTACATTTTTGTCGGGAAAATTCAAAATAGCCAGTTTGTAAATCTAATTTTTTTTGACAAAACGTACATTAAATAATACATTTTCAAAATATTATTTTTGAGAATTTCCTGATATAAGAATATTTCTTAAATTATTTAGTATCCATATACATTTTATAATTTATTTCATAAGTTTGAGTAGTGTCAATTTTTTTTTCTTGTTAGGTCTTTCTGTTACAGCACGCTTTATAAATAAATTATAAATTATTCATAGAAATAGGAGCTGACACACGGCTTCCGTGTTTCCTATGTGTAAAGATTTATCATTGAATTAAAATTTAATTGATCCATTAATGTGACGTGTTCATTGATGAGGTGCATCACTCAGTATTCAGCTCGACTTTCCTGCGATCATTTTTTATATTAAATTATCTAGTTTACTTACCATATTTAGTTAAAATATTGACTTTATCTATAGGTAATATTTATTTATTTATTTAAGTAACTTGTCGTTCACTAAGTAATAGGTACCTGAAAAATAGTTCTTCGTAGGTTATGTAATTCTAGCGCTACCTACCTATAGATTTGAACTCATAATTTCGCCAATAGGCTACATAGAAATTAGCAATAGTCTAGTACCTAATCAGTTTTCATTACTTATTAGCATATATTTATTAGTTCACAGTAACATTATAAAGAATTCCGCAAAAAGTATGTATATTTTACGTAGGCAATAATGTACCAACCAATTTAATGAGTATAATATGGAATATATGAACGCGTGTTACACTTACTCGACGTTGTTCTCGTATCCCATGGCCGTAAGCGTGTTGTCGATTTTCAGCACCTCACCGTTGGTGACGTTGTTGAACTCCATTGCGCAGTGTATCTAAATATGGCACTCTTCTGTTTCCACAAAAACTTCAGGAAGATTCAACAACAATGTATTATAGTAACGGCTTTGAATCTGTACCGTTACGTATACTAATATTGTATCTAAATATATAATAGTTGCGATATTGAATGTTTGAGTGAGCGTGTGTGATTTTGCTTTGTAATTATGTAAGTTAATATTTAATGTGTAATGGCGTATACGACGGAAACGACTGCGACTACACGACACTGATCTCGAAAACAGGACATCGGGCCTCAGGCCGGAGCGCTAAGAGCACAGCGTTCCTGCGGGAGATGCGCTACACTCGGCCGGACAGGCTGTTGTAGTGTGAGAAAAGAAAACAATTCGATTGCAAAAGAGCTGGTTGCCTGAAAATAATGAAATATTAGGCCTCTCTTTCCGGCTACAACTATTCAACTATTAAAGGATAAATAAATAACGTATTATCCAAATCAGGAGGCTGATGACGAAATATCTGTTACGGGCTGTTACCTACGTCTGCCATGTAGAGACTATAGAGGGTATGCGGTATAAGATTCTTTGTTTTGAGTCAATAAAAAGAAAATCTTGTACTTTTCAGTTTTCTTATTAACTGGGAAAACAAGAATATTTAAATAATACAACCGGCAGTTATCAATAGAATTTCGTTTATACATTTCTTGTATTTTAGAAAGGAATCGTCGACTTAACGTGTTCATCAAAATGATATAGAATAGTGTTTTCTAAGCATCAGTACCTAGGTAGTAGGTATGAACCTAATATTTAAAAATGTTGCATATAATTAATCAAATATTTGGGGGTGCTAATCACTCACTTAGACCATCTACCTATTTGAGTCTGTCAGCAGTTGATGGAGTTACGTTTTATGTAGTGGCACCAATCCTAATCTTGAGCGATGGTTCGTTTTACGTATGAAAATTATTAATAAACTACTCGTCCATTAAAGATTGGCGTAGTATAGCAGATAAACATCGTTATATCTGCTATACGCCTATACTACGTCAATCTTTAAGCAAATAGATTTTTGACATGTTTACCTAAACAAGGAGACGCATTATATAATAATTCTCTGGCTAACGAAAAAAAAACTAAATGGACAATTAATCTAATTGAGTTATTAAAAGTTAACTGTAAAATGTTGGTACAAGCAAGCTTTGTTAAAAAGTTTAAAAATAATTAACCTTACGATCATACTTAATGCAAATCATTGATACAAATGATCAAAATAATAATTAATAGTAATGACGACAGTGTCATTAACTGCAGTATTACTGTTTTACTATTACTATACCTACCGAGTAAAAAAAAATGTCAACTTACAACTATTTTATTATTATATTACATAAATTAAACAGTTAACTTAATAAAGTTATTTTTTCTCTTGAGAAATACGATTTTTTCGATAACGATTAATTGTTATTTGTCTTTTTAAATAATATATTAATATTGTTTTATCTACTGGCTAAGAATTAATCGTTCGTTAATATAACATTACATATAAGGATAATTACTTTTATATAATTATTGTTATTGTTATTTTTATTTTTTGTGATTGGAGTTTTTGAGTATAATATTGATGCGGGCCTACCGGTATAATATTACTAAACATGTTTTAAGTGGGTATATTATCCTTCTTTTTTTTGTATAAAAATTGTAATAATATTAATAATAATAATAATGTAATACCTATATATTTTAATTATTCGAATACTAATAATACTGTACAGTAAATGACATAGGACCTATCATAGGTACATTATATCATATATATAATATACAAAAAAAAAATGTGACTGTATTTTGAATATTTTTCAACTGCCAATGTAACAATTTATTGGGAGCATTGTATTAAATTTTCAAAATTATTGACCCAACAACTAGAATTGTATTGAGAAAAAAAAACTAAAAACATTGGAAACTGAAAAGTTCCGTAAACAGCTCAAAAGAAGTGAACATTTTTTAGTGTTTAGCCAATGCTAATATATAAATATTCAATGAAAATTGCACGTATCTATGATCAATTATTTTAGAGTTACACCAAAAACCAAAATTGATTTTGCGTAAAAATTACCGTTTTTACTCAATTTTTTTTTTTTTATCTCCCCAATGCACCAACTACATTCAATTTCCCATCAAACTGAAGTTGAAAATCGAAGCATTATTTCGACTTTCTATAGTATACATAAAATGTGTATATGTATATAAATAAATATATATCGAGGACATAGAAACAAATACATTTTTTTCAAAGTTAAAAAAAATTAAAAACCTAAAACCCCGGAGAATTTACTAGTTTTAAAAATCGGGAGAGTTTACCACCGCCGAAGAGAAATCCAAACTTTTTGATAAAGCCACTTGCCTCTCTCGTCAGCATATGCGTGTGGCGTGTGGCGTGTCGTCCTTTTAGCCAGTGCACGCGCACCAACCAATACCCGTTACAGCAACAACTTCTCTGTACCGAATCCTCCGACGACAACTGAACTCCTTATGACAAGAAATAATCAGTATGTTTTATTATTTCGATTCTCGTATTTTGATTAATTAATTATTTCATATTTGTGCTAAAAAATTCCAAAACCGAATAAAGGCTTAAACTATAATGAATAGCGCATTCTTATTGTTACCCAAATAAATTATTTGACTTTCACTTATATTACAAGAAAATTAAATAAATACTTGAATAATATACCTATTTTAATAATTTAATGTTAACCTCATTCCACTTTTTTAATGGTTCGTATAGACAGTACACATACTATAATAATCCAACAAAATATTAATTGAATTACATTTACATTTAGTAACAATTAATGTAACATGTTCGGGGGTGCAGGGAGAGGAGCCCCCACTTTTTTTTTACTAATTATAAAGATGGTAGGGCTGAAACCCCTTCTAACTAAAGTCTAGTAACGCCTATGTGTATATGGTCGAACAACCTAACCTACCACAAATGCAGAAAGTTCACTTCGGATTAAATTGATCTGTCATATCAATTAATAAAAACGTACCTCACCTAACATGATCAATGTCAAATTAATTTTGGAACAAAAACTTGAGGAAGACGACAATTATTAATTATATAATGGTGGCATTAATTTTTCCCTTAAAAATTGCTGTAGTTTAAAACCAATTAAAAAATAGTACATATTAATGCAATGAGATGTATACTACTCTATGTAAACTATGATTAGAGAGTGTATCCCTACAACTTTACACATTTAATTAGTTTAGTTACTTAGTTGATATAAATAAGCTTTAATAATAAATAAAATTGCATAGATATTAAATACATTTAATCATAAAAATTAAAAACTATACAATTATAGCATTACAGTATTACTAATAAAAATAACAAATCAGCTCAATCAACACTCTTGATGAAAAGTAAAAACAAAAATATAATTATTTCTTATAATTCTAATTGATTAAAAAGAAATAAACTTCCGTTTGAAAATTGTTTGCCAATTTAAATAATGATCAATGAGTACATACAGTACGACAAAATAACATATTAATCATGTGTTCCTTTACAAATGTTAATAATTTATATACATATACATTTGGTGGTTTGAACTCAATTGGAAACATAAACAAAATAAAAATAATTTATCATTTATCATAAGAAAAATATACATAAACCAATATGTATAACATAAATATTCATCATATAGAATTTAACTCTTTAATAAGATTGACAATTTCGGTTGCCGTTGTGTAACGTTTACAAAGTGTGTGTTCTAAAGATTGATTGATGTAAACCGAAGCTCTGAATGTTCTATCCAGAACAATGCACTTGTTTGCAGTGGGGACACCGTACTTGTCAATTGACATGTGTGAAATTACATATCTTGGTGGATTGGTGACAATGCTTAAACTCCATGATGGCATTGTTTTTGAAAGTTCTAGCATCAAGTCTTTTAAGTTTTTTTTTTCATAGGCCGCACCCTCTCTGATAGGTTCTAACTTGTACTTTACATCTATATTTCCACTTACGTAATTTACATTTAGTCCTGAATGGGCTTTAACATCTATGGGTGATATTTCTACCATGGATGGTGTCACTGATTTGGAGTATGTTGTGTGGAATACAGAAAGGGGCTCTTCTACAACTGTTTTCATGAGATAGTTAGTAGGGATGTCAAAACGTTTAGAAAGGATATTAATTTCATGTTCTATACGCGATTCTAATTCATTTTTAACAGACTTTGAGGCAAATTTTTTCGAAGTCCGCTTAGCTATTTTATTTTTGAAGTCCTTAATAACTCGTTGAGGCAATGCCTCACCACTAGGCATTTGTGATTGTGATGTACTGATTTCTTTCATGGGGGAAGGCTGTTTCTCGATAATATCCGGTGGTTCTGGTGACTTTTTTTTAATTTTTTCGTTATCTAATTCTCTACATTGTCGGCTGATAGCTTCAGATAGTATAGCCATGCCATAACTCATTTCAGGATTTTCAGTGCTTATCATTGGAACTGATAAATAGTCAGGATCAGATATTGATTCTAGTGTACTTAAATGTGATTGTTGATTACTATTATTGGAAAATGTATTCTCAGTACCTGTTGTAAGTGTTATAGAGACATTAGATGAGCTTTCACTAAATTGTGTATTGCTAACCCCAACAGCACCAACAGATTCAGGCACAGCATCATTGCAGACAGCTGGTATTGATTCTTGAAGAGGAATATGGTATGAAAATGTTATATTATCATTTGTATGCACCACAGGAACATTTATTGACGACTTATTCATATCATCATAAGCCGGAATTGGGGTATAGTAATAAAATGTACTTTTTGGGTCAAATTCTTCTAACAACTTAGTTTTAACTTTTTTACAGTTAGGAGTTTTAGATTTTTGAGTTTTTGAAATTTTCTTTTTACTGTTGACATCTAGAGTCAATTCACTAGAAAACTCTTCATTATTGGCTTTTAATATATTTGTTGACAATTTGTCCCCACTCCACTCTTCACTCCATTTCTTTTTAATTTTTGGCGGTTTATTATTACTTCTAAGCATCATTGTACTATCAACAGAATTTTGAGATAACTTTAAGCCCTCGTTACTACACAGTGCCCTAGAAATTAGGCCCAAATCTTGAGTTTGATTTAAACTATCTTCATTATTAAACATACTATCATAATCAGGCTTTTGACATTTTTCTTTTTTTAATGAAGCACGACTACGTTTTCTAGGAATTTCAATTTTATTGCTTGTTTCATGATCAAAAGTTATGCCAATTCTTTTCGTACTATTCAGCAAAGGCTTTTTTTTATTGGAAACAATAGATTTGGGTGTTTTACTCTTAGGAGCTTCTGGTACAGCAAAGTTATCATTCATTTCAAGTTCATGTTGTGTTTCAGCATTGATTATAACATTGTTCATGGATTTTTTTTTAGGAGTGGTAGATTTTGGTGATTTATTTTTAGGAGTTTTTATTGACATAATACTGTTACTTTCTTCAAGTTCAGAAGATGTATTATTTTTGCTAACATTACTCAACACAGGCTTTTTTCTATTTGAAGTATTATCTTTAGGTGTCTTAGTCTTAGAAGATTTTAATGGTGCAACAAAGGTATCAGCTTTTACAATATCATTAAATGGTTTGTCTTTGTTTACATCAGGTATTAATGGTTTTTTTCTAACTGCGATAATGGATTTGGATATTTTAAACTTAACAGGTTTCGGTTTTGTTGACCACCGTGTAGATGTTTTTGCTTTATTATCTATAGAATTAACCGTACAAACTGTAGAACCAGATGTTTCACTAAGATCGTCATTAATTAAATAGCTCTCTGTAGACTTTATAGAAGAATCTTGGATATTGGTGTTCTTAGTTTCTTGTTGAAGAGTATCAGTTTTTCCGGGTTCAAGTTTACTCAACTTGGGTTTTTTGATCATGCAGTTTTTTTTTTTTACATTTTCTATATTAGGTTTAGTACGTTTTCTACTTATCCTACCAGATCTTTTTACTTCAGCATTAGCTTGATTATCAGCCACCAAAACATCTTCATTGTTTGATGTTGGCAGGTCATCATAACGCAGCAGTTTCACAGCGCAATTTAAATTCATGTTGTTGATCAACTTGGTAGTCATCGAGGATTTTAATCAATAATAACTAAATTAAAAATTACAAAATTAATAAAATTATTTTTATTTGCATAATAACAGTATAATATACATACCTACTCAAAATTCAAGGTGGAATTTACAATCATTGGTTTTTATCTTGACTATACTAAATAATCGTCTATAATCAATCCACACCTAAACAAAATTTCAAAAATTTAATAAATGTCAATGGCTAACAAAAATATTATCATAGGATCAATGAAAAAAAAAAAATTATAGGCAATAAATTAATCGAGAAATGAATTACTATTTTATACTATTGATTATTTTAAATGCATATTTATTAATCTAAGCTACTAAAATTAAAAATCAATAAAAGTTATGATATCATATTTTGTATCAATAAAATTTATAATGCTTTTTCAATTAACAATTTGAATTCGTAAGACTCAGCGGTTCTCAAACTATGATTTGAGGGCTAAGTTATGACCATTTTACGCAAAATGTGCAAAAAATCTATAGTTTAAAAATAGTCATAACATGCTTAGAAATAATAGTGTCATTAAAATCATTCAAGATGTTTCAGACAATATTCTTACTTAAAAATTGTGATTTATTAAAAATATATTAAAATATATTAATTATATTAATTATATATTAATATATTAAAATATATTTATTAAAAAAGTGATAAATTCACTCTAATTTTAGAGATTATTAAGTTAAATGTATTATTGTGAATGCAAAATTTGTCATGTTGTACATTTGTAAGACAGAGACAATAAACGACTGTGTAGCATCTTCTTAAAATAAATTTACTTAATAGGTGTTACTTTTTGTACTAACTAATAACAAATTATTATTGTTTTGATATATTGTGGAGCCCACATTCATCAATTAAATTACAACCAGTGTTTTGTTTCAGTGTTATATACAATCTTAAATAATAAAATCTAGAATACAAAATAAATGCTCACTATTAAAATATAAACAAATATTACAGCATTATTTCTGTCTCAAATGCTAGCAGCACATAAGTAAAAACATTTCATCAAGCAAAATTGTATTTCAAATTTTTCAAAATAAAACGGAAAAATTATAAAATCTAAAGGAAAAAGTTTCCACAGTTTTTTATTTTAACTAACACGCTTCTATACACAAAAATACAATACCTCCAAAGCCGCTTAAAATGTGGTTCTCTGCAATGTTATGAACATATGTTTTTCTCACAAACATTAAAATCAAATTGTTGTGATGATACTGTTAAATACATTTTGTGATGCAGTGTATGTAAAAAACAACTATTTTAAAACACAATAATTAGTCATTAGTACAAGTTACAAGGTGTTGTTCGAATTTAAGAAAAAGCTTACAAAAGTCTAAATGAAAAGCAAAACAAATAAATGAAATTAATAAAACAATAAAAATTGAGTCAGCTCATTAAAAAAAAAATAAATGTTCTTTATGCCTAACCAATAGCAGATATGCAAACAAATAACAATGCTGTATTAGGTAGTTTAATATATAATAATATAAGTTAGAATTAAAGAGTGCAAAATTTAGAAATGACATTAGGACATTTAAGAGGAGATAAGAGTTACAGAAACATGGCTGTCCATAAACATTTAGCTTTTTTAGTCCTAAATGGTGGCACATTTAAGAGGTGTGTAACTTATAGGTCTGAATTACTCACTACAGTGATCTATGACTGAATCTGCCTCTCAAGGCTGTCCATGATTTATACATCTGGCCAAGACAATTTATTGACAAGACAAATGGTGAACAGAAGACAGCGGACATCATAATATTGTCGGTGTACAAACGACGATAACAACGATTATCGTATTGAGGGTAGCACTTGAAGTTGTAGTTACGTTAAATTTGAAAAATTAAAACAGCGATCACTTAGCGGTTGGCTAAAACCTGGTCGGCTGGGGTCACAAGTTTCATTAACATAAATCGTAGATTACATTTCACGAAAAGGTTCGAAGGTAGCTGCTGCATGGTCGTCGCGTGTGCAAAAATAATATTTAGAGCGCTGTGGAGGTGGACCGCGATTTGTGTATTGTGTATAAATATAATATTATTATTATTTAACATTTATACGTGAATGATGATAACAGTGATTTCAGATAGCTTGATAATATGGCGCGCGTGCGCACAACCAGATAACCGGTAACGCGGGAAAAAAAAGACAGGATAATAGCCCGAGACACTCGAGACAGACCGCTGACAGAGCGCACCACGTAGGTCTGTCGATCGTTGGAGTTCAAACTAATCGAACCAGTGCACGATTTAAGATAGAACATTAGATTATCTTATCGTGGTCCTGTGTTGGGAAAAATATTTATGAATTAGAATGTTGATAAGTAATAAATATTATTGTATAAGGTTATAATTATTTCATCAATAATTTTTAAAAAAGTATGAATTTCAAATACGCTCATTTAAATTGTTGATGTTTATTATACATAAATAAAATACTACTAGTTAATTTCACTCATACACAATATAATATATATATATATATATTAACAGCAATGTTACATCATCTTAATCCTAAAATATTGACAATACAATAAATTTAATTGAGACACTTTTCCAGTAGTCGTCAAACAACTATTTTCTATTCAGTAATTAATAATTATGTTTTTAATATTTATTAGCATAAGTAATATTGATAAAGATTCACCTAGTCCCGTTGATTTATTATAATTCGTAAATATTATAAATAAATAGAGGTACCCAATTAGTAAATCGTAAGCACATTATTTATCTTCGGTAGTATTAAAAGCATGCGTAATCATGGTAACGAGACTCGCTTTTTATATTATCATGGATAATATTAATTTCTTCGATAAATTACCTACCTACTAGAATTCTGAATGTATTGATGTAAAAATAGAAATTTTCGTTTTAATTTTTATTTGGAAATTCTATAAGAGTTTTAATTAATAGTTGTATGTTTGTAAGACGATGTAAAACTAAAAACTACCGATTTTATTATAATATGTTATATAGAGCTGTAGACGAGGAAAGGATAAATAGACACCATAAAACTACAAATTTTAAAAGTATTCAAAGGCGGAGTCTACTGTCTGTGTCGGTAAATAATATATTAATTATTCATGATAAGTTATTTATAGGTATATTGTACATTTTTTTTCTGGGACTGTACTGTTTTCACAAAATTCGGCCCCCATGCTATAAGTATATAATACCTGTACAAACTACCATATTATTTGATGAATTTGTTCAAAAATAATTAAGGCGGTGGAATTGAATAACGACAATTAATATTGATAATAATATAAGTACCTACTATAAGCAACTATAAATAAATAGGTACCATAATTTATTTGTAAACAAAATATTAATTATAAATTATACTTATAATAAAGTTATAACTAACATTATTACCAAGGTTCGAGTATATTATTAAGTGAAAACTTGAAGTATTAATATATAATTTATTATCAATAACCAACATAACATAGTAAATCTATTATCTAATTTATGTTTAAGATGATGATGATTGATGATGATACATATTAGACGCACAACACGATTTGAAATTTGGAATAACTTATTATTATAAAATGTTTTGTTACTTTATACGTATATACTCTATAATATGATATGATAATAAAAAATAAAATATAAATCTGATTACACTTAAATATTTTATAATGTTTTGATGATAGTTGGCTTTATTTACAATAATTACAATTATATTTATATGCTTATATTGTCACGAATCAAATCAATTAATTATACAATTTTGCAATAAAATATACTCATCAAAATTACAATAATTAAAACGACTAAATTAACTTGATTTGAATGTATCTAAATAAATAAGTAAAAATAAGATGGTTTAAAAAAAATGTACAACACAAATTACACTATCCCTAATATAGTGTTATCTATATTCTATACTAATATTATAAAGACAATTTCTTATTTATTCGATGTAATCTTTGAAACTACATAACAGTTTTCAAAAATTGTTTTGCCATCAGAAAGCTACATTATACCAAGGATCTATACTATCTAGAATATAGGCTATATTTTACATCGATAAATGGCTCTGAATTTTATATAGCAAATTTGAGAATTTTTATAGAAATAATAAATAGTAATATATTTTTTGGTTTTGGTTATTATGATTGATAATAATTTTAATAGCCAAACCCATCAAAATTATTGTCTCAAAAATCTTTTATGGAGATTAAGATAAGGTAAATCCACTCGAATTTGTATCGAAAAGTTTTGATCAACTACGCCGAATATCAAATTATGAATATAGAACACACATTTTGGTAAAGGGCAAAGAAGTGCAGGGATCAAGTTTATAGTATTGTATATATGTGTGACTAATTACATCAATGAAGAAAGAGAAATATTAATTTGTGGCTGTGGAGGTAATAATTTTAGCTAATGCCTAATGATTATGAATCTACGTGATAAGTCTGATCGTTCTTGTTTATATTTTTTAAACTATTAATAAACAATAATTACATAAATAATGTGTAAACTAACCATGGCCCAAGGGTGAGTTTTAATTTTCTGAATGTTTTGCCATTTAAATGTTCAGTAGGTTTAATTAAGAGAGCCGGTCATATCAATGGGTAATATAAATACTTTTCGAGAACAGATCAAAATACAGCAAACAATAAAGAGCTGAATAACATATTGCATCAAAATCGTACGGAATCGTAATTAATATAAATATCGTCGTGACAATAATATTATGTCTTATGCGTATTTAATATAATATGTATCATTATTGCCAATAGCGATACTCACTAAAAACCCGTTTATCACAACAACATACACGCGTGGGTATAAAATATTTACGTTTCAAAACTATAATACTATATGATCAGTGCCGCATACACAATAATGTCACCAAGAATTATGATACTTACAAGCATTTTCGGCAAACGCAGCAACATAAATTGGTTGCAACCCACCACCGACTTCCGAGTGTCCGGCAAAAGTACACAACAAGTCGACAGCAATAACGTGTGACGTGTGTAACAAGTAACGACTACGATATAACAAAAATAACGACCAACGACATTAGTACACCACGAGTTGCGGCAATAATAGTGATAACAAGACGCGACAGAGCGCGTGGTCGCGAGTATTTTACTTGGAGGTAGGTATACTTGTATAATAATAATACAACAATACTGCTATCGCGACGCGTGTGTGCCACGGTGCGCGCGGGCCGTCGTCGCGGTGCCGACAATGTTATGGTACCCTGTTATTGTGGTATCAAACTTAACCCTCGGTGCTCGGTTTAATCCGAGGTTTAATACTTCGGAAACTACTCCAGCCATAATCTCGCGGGCCCGCAGGACGGGTCAGGATTATCATGGGCGGGCCCGATTGCCAGCTGGTGCAGCTCGCATTGTGCCGGGCCGACGGTGATGGACCAGGGTTCTATGAACGCAACCAATCAGGCTGTCGCCGCCCGCCTGTAAGCGGGACGTAGTAAGTTGTATAACATTATATTTTATATTGTTATGCAAATTATTGTTATATTATCTTGTATTGTTATTGTTGTTACTTGTTATACGACCTCGATGTAATTCAAATTCTAGTGCTGGTTACCGTGGATTAGGCACCGCGAAAAAAAATCAAATTCGAGAGTTCTATGGGTTTACCAAGTATAAGTTAGTCTAATCTAACGTAATATAGGTAAACGAATTAACTCACAGAAAATCTTAACAAACTCATTGCAAACTAAAAGGCTTACGCCTTCATTTTACATGTTTTTAAATTGGGATAGGATACACCGGTGGGCAGTAATAGATAACGCCGCTCGCTTGTATACATATAATGTTATAATAACTAATATTTCGAATGTATAAACAAGTTAGGAAATTTCACTTTTCGAGCGTGCTAAATTCCCGGTTTCTTTTTTTTAATACAAAGCAATAAACCATAGTTCCAAGGAAAATTGAAAAAAAAAATTCGGTAACCTCTTATTTCGGTAGTATTTTTTGGATGTTATGAATCTTTATTAAAATATTAAATACTTATATAGTAAGTAATTATCATAATGCCAACAATTAAATATAATTAAATATCTTTGTACAAACAATCGTAACTACGAATAATAGTTAATTAATTAATATCTTAATATCAACAATTTGAACAATTGTAACTAATGCACGGTATAACTAATGAACGAACGGACACAACGGAGATATAAGGTGGACTAAACTTATGTTTAGAAACCTAATATGAATGTTGGTTTGTTTATTTGTTCGTCCTCTATAGACTCAAACAAGTTGCAGTGCTCACTCTGCGAGCATGCTAAATCGCCTAAATTCCCGGTTCCTAAACGTATTTCAATGCAACGCAATAAACTATAGTTTCACACATTTAATTAAAAAATAATTTGGTAAAATTGTAGCCTTTATATTTTGGTAAGTACCTAGGTACTACCTACCTATTTTTTTAATATTGGCTATTATATGAATCCGTATATTAATGTTTTAATACTGTCTTCTGACTAGAATATGAATTTACTTTGAATAGAACCGTTATAAAACCTTAATACAAACAATCGTATAACTATACGGACAATAAACACCTAAATATCTAAATATCTTACAAAATACGTAACTATAATGTACTGCAGATAACCATAGGCGGTACTAGACCCACTTAGCAGGGAGGCCAGAAAATATTTTAACTGTTTATACTACTAAACTAGCTAAATTACCCGGCTTCCAACTGTGTGTATTTTTGTTTTTTTCAAATTTACAATATAGCCCTATAACTTCTCGGAACAATTCTTATCTATATGAAGAACAAAAATGATAAGTTGCAGGTAGCTAGAAGACCGCGGACAGCGTATTATATATATTTTTTAGGAAACCAGGACGTCACAGAGCGCCTTATGAATACCATGTTCTCTTAAACTTATGTCTATGGCTCTATGCGCAGTACTTAGAGGCTGCAAAACAATTGTAGGTACCACATATGGCACGTTAGTTGAGCTCTGAATGTAATTCAATTGTCCTGAATGTAAACATAATGACTTCCTAAATAAATACAAATGTACTAACAAAATTAAAAATGTTAACCAAACTGATAATACTTTATACATTATATAGGTGTTACAATCTAGGAATAGCTTATTAAAACAGTTATTATAAAATATACCATTCAATTTTCTTATAATTGGATATGGTAACAACTTTGAACTCTGTTTTATTTTATTTGACAAACAATTAAACAATTTGTTAATTGTTATATTACATTAATAACTGTTTATTTTATGATGTAGAGAAATTCATTTTCTATACATTTTGGTACATACTTGGTTTATTAGATTGATGTCACATAACATAGATAGGTTCCTACTAAGTGTATTATAAATTATAATCCAAATATACCTATCAAACTGATAACAAAAAAGTCACATAGTGCTATTTTATTAAGGAAAAACTATGTACAAACAGTAAGAAAACATCAAAAATGTTCAGTGACCTCTGCCATGGGAATAATTGTTTCCCATGTTTCTCTATAAATAAAATAACGTTGAGAAATATAGAATCAAAAATACTCGACCGATTTGGACCTATCCACCGCTTGCCGATGCAATAAAAAACGTTGAGAAAACGCCACTCACGAAATGCTTAGAAAAACACCGTGTTTATAAAAGGAAGGAAAAACCATAATATTAACCAGGAATATTCTTATACCTACTATGAGTGATATGATAAGAGTGTAATAAAACGTATTTCCTGTAAATACACCTAACCGACACAACGTTATTGTCATTGCGGTAGGAATGGGCGGCCGCGGCGACGAAAGACAAGTCGGTGACCGGTACGTATGGTGCCCTGGTACCGTCCGTCGAATTTAGCGGCGCACGAACACCGTCACTGAACGGTTCCGTGTCCGTGGCGCTCCGACGTATTTGGCAACGGCGGCCGCGTAACGGCCCATCAGTTTATCTGAGTGACGCAGTCTCAATGCGGAACTCGACCTAAAGCAAGAGTTAGGTTAAGTCCATATATACCCGGGTCGCATGCTGTTCAGCTGCCGCCGCCGAAATCTCCGAGACCGAATTCACTGACAGTCCACTGGAATGGCGTCTGCTCATCGTGCCCTGGTCGTTCAACTTGTCACTTTTGCACCATCGACATTCGTTCCGGGCTCCGACAGTTCGGCGTATCCGCCCATTGATAATACATACTATATATATATATATTATAACATTTTTTTATACATAAAATGAAGGTTTTTAGTATACAGCAATGCACATTTGTTGGCTAGAAACAAGGCGTGACGAGTTATTTTTTACGACGATTATCGATAGTAACTGTGAAAAGATGTAAATACAAATCATATATTTGCACGATCTGAGAGAACAAAATTGTTGGTTATTTATTAATTTTAATAACAGAATTAACAGATCAATGAACAGCTCTTCCATTCTTACGGTAAATCATGGTTGTATACTTAAAATTTATTTATTTAACAATTGTATATTGTTTTGGTAGTTTGTTTCAAAGTTTACCAAAGCATGATGATGTTCAAATTTAAATAGAGAAAATGTAATTTAAAACGCACTTATAAGTTAAAATATAACATATTATAAATAATAATAATAATAATAATAAAACATTATTTTTGTTTTAGAGTTCATCTTTAATAGTCCTTCGTAAATCTTAAGCACGATTTAAAAATTATCTTTTATTCTATTATTGATTCTATCAAAATAATTTTACAAATTATTGAGGCCACATATAATATTTTATTTAATAATGTAGAACAAAAAATGTTTATTCAAAAGTTGATATGGACAGTGTCGTACATTGAAACGATGTTTAAAATTGTATTAAAAATAATGTATTATGTTGGTTAACTTTTCTTAAATACAACATATTCCAAACTACGTAATTTTTTGAATACTCATCAAGTTTTGATATATCATATAATATGCATTTATAAAATATGTAAACTAATTAAATATATTTATTATATGAATAAATGGGTGAGACTTTTAGCAAGGTTAGCTGGAAAAAATATTTCGACACGAGTTTGTTATATAATGATGCCAACTGCCAAGAATGTTTGAAGATTTTTTTATTCAAAATTGTTCGTTTTTAGGTTTAAAAAAACAAACTGTGNACATATTATATCCCAAATTTGTTTAATAATTCTGCAGATTATAAATGTCTGATAATTTAATATATTATTATACTTATATGTATGATTCTGGGGTGCACAAGCTAAGATAGTACTATCTTAGTTCATGGTTGAAAAAATATTGTAATATTCAAATATTGTATCTTACAATGATAAAAAATTGGTCCGTGTCTAGGTCCACAGGAGGGGGCACGGGCAGTTGCCTACTCTGCCCCCTGTAGTACCGCCTATGCAGATAACTAACGGACGTATAATATCATAGTTCTTCAACTCATAATATAGTGTGGCTCCAGTGCTCAAATTGGAACAAAAAATGAGGATGGATGCTGATTTTAGTTCAGAAAACATATTTTTTTGTGGATAAATTTTACACTAACTCGGGGGGAGGGACATTGTCCCCCGAACCCTCTACACATAATAGTAATTTAAATAATTAACACAACAATATTATAAACTTATAGCATTTAAACACTTATTTTATTATTTAGTGCCTCGTAATAAAATATTATGTGACATGCGTTGCCCGTGAATTCACGCGAAATTGATTACGTCGAAATTTAAAATACAGAATAATACAATATTATGAAAACAAAATAATATTGTACTCGTAGGTATATTTCGTGCCATTATTGATTGTTATCGACGATAACCTATTTTCCAAGTAATACTAATTATTAATTTTTCTTATGATAAAATTATGAAAATAAAATAGGTATGTTTGACAAGTCAACTAAGTGTATGTTTAAGGTTACCTATATTAATAAAATATTCAATTGATTAAAAACAATTGTGAATATTTCAACTGAAGCAAAAGAAAAACGATAGAAATACTTACCGCGTATAACAGTTTTTATATTATAAATGGCGAAGTATAATAATATGGTTGAGAAATATAGAATCAAAAATACTCTTAAATAATTAATTTGGTAGACGGAAAAAATGTTCACGGAAAAAAAGCCCAGAAAAAAATTAAATATTAATGTGAACACATGTACTACTACACATTCTCTACTTTTAGTTAGTAATTAATAATTCATAAATTATTATAGCCAATATAGCCAATATATGCGAAGACTTAATTAGTAAGAAACTTTTTTTACCTATTTATTCAATGAAAAATTTTAAGTATAAATAATTTTACGTCTGAATATGACGTGTGCTTAACTATTAGTATATATACATATAGGAGTATGAACTATGAGACATGAGTATAGACTATAGAGGTACATGTATTCACATTTACATTTGATTTTTTTTCCGTGGTCTTATTTTCCGTCTTTCATTATCTATGCTTGTGAGCCCGTGCATGTCACAGCAACACATTTTACATTGAAAATACAATAAAAATATATTTTCCCGACGAAGAATCCATCAAAAATATAATTTTATTTATGGAAGACATTGAATTGTACTATTTAATTTAAATTATTTAAGAACATGTTATCATCTAAAAAAAAAACAAGCTAATGGTCACGAAGCTTTTTTCTTTATTAAAAAAAAAAATATATTTTTTTAGAGTTAGGAAACCGAGATTCAAGGAACTATATATTTATACAGGGACGGATCCAGGAGCCCCCCCCCCCCCCNTTATTAATTTTAATAACAGAATTAACAGTTCAATGAACAGCTCTTCCATTCTTACGGTAAATCATGGTTGTATACTTAAAATTTATTTATTTAACAATTGTATATTGTTTTGGTAGTTTGTTTCAAAGTTTACCAAAGCATGATGATGTTCAAATTTAAATAGAGAAAATGTAATTTAAAACGCACTTATAAGTTAAAATATAACATATTATAAATAATAATAATAATAATAATAAAACATTATTTTTGTTTTAGAGTTCATCTTTAATAGTCCTTCGTAAATCTTAAGCACGATTTAAAAATTATCTTTTATTCTATTATTGATTCTATCAAAATAATTTTACAAATTATTGAGGCCACATATAATATTTTATTTAATAATGTAGAACAAAAAATGTTTATTCAAAAGTTGATATGGACAGTGTCGTACATTGAAACGATGTTTAAAATTGTATTAAAAATAATGTATTATGTTGGTTAACTTTTCTTAAATACAACATATTCCAAACTACGTAATTTTTTGAATACTCATCAAGTTTTGATATATCATATAATATGCATTTATAAAATATGTAAACTAATTAAATATATTTATTATATGAATAAATGGGTGAGACTTTTAGCAAGGTTAGCTGGAAAAAATATTTCGACACGAGTTTGTTATATAATGATGCCAACTGCCAAGAATGTTTGAAGATTTTTTTATTCAAAATTGTTCGTTTTTAGGTTTAAAAAAACAAACTGTGTGGATTCAGCCACTGAGAATTGCTTTTTGGTAAAAATTGTTTTTTCCTTGACGCAATTTAATTTGCAAGTTAAAAATATATATTTAACACTACTAGTGTGTATTATTATTTATATAATAGTACCTACAATCAACATTTTATAACTAAATCGTAACTATCAATAACATAATATTTTGTATTATTAAAAAACTAAATTTAAAAATAGGATTGAGTCTTACGAAAATTATTGAAATGGTTTTAATAATAAACAAAATTAAATTTTGAAGTAAATAATGACTTACTTACTGTTTTTGTTGATTAAATAATTTATGTAATGTTAAATTATAATAATATAACGCTGTGGCCATAGAAGACATTTGGTTGACTTTTCTTTTAGGGGAAAGTATTTTTATTAGTATTTTTCAAAGTAAATTGGCCGACATGTTTGTGCCAAGCACTAATATCTAAAACTAATCTACAATTTCTTAAATTTTCATGGTACTAACAATACATTGAAACATACTTACATTTTAGTAGGACTAAATATTGATGAGACTTGGGGAGAAAAACAAATTAATACAACCCAACTTTAGCCTTTTTGACAAAAGACTTAAAGACACAATTAGAATAAGTTATAATATATTATTAAACTTTTAATTAAACTATGTGTATATTATTGTAAATATAATTAAAATATTTAAAATTCCCTTGTATAATACCTATCCAACATGTCTTTCTACGCGGATAGGTATTTATTTAGCCTAAGCGTAACGCCGTCTTCTAAGATATCAAAATAAATAATTTGAAAAAACCCGAAAAACTCGTTGCTTCTGTATCTATATTTAGTTTTTGAGTGAACCTCATCATTGACAGGTCGCTTTAATGGATGTGTTCAATTAAAATCCAATACCAAAGCAGCACATACAAAAAACAATTTTATGTGAAGGAATAGGAAATTGGATAGGATCAGCGTCTATTTCTTTGTTTGGTAAGTTGATTCATTTTTGCCAAAAACGTTGCATATAACTTTTAAATCAACACCGACATAAAATAATCACAAGAATGAACGGTATTGTAATTAGTCTAATATTATATAATTAATATTTCATTGTTCATAGAAAATAATATTAGTATAAGTATTAACTTCCCAAATGATGAAATGTTTCAAGTTTATATGATTAATATTTTTTGAACTACAACAAAATGACTAAAATAAATTCGGAAAAATTTTTCTTTTCGTTTAAATATCCAACTGTGTAGCATACAAAAAAGGAAAAAAGCGAGTAGTTTTTGAGTTTTTTAACTTATTGTACAAATGATAATAGGTTTTGAAGATTTGAGGCTATGATATGGTGCTTTGATAATTTTAGTAGGTAATTAATATTAATCTATAATCATTTATAATTTATAAAAATGATCAAAGTATAATAAATACTAAATCTAATTTTACATATATTTTATATATTTGAACCATTTTTAAGGTCATTATCCTTAGTTTAACTGAAATATTACTTGTTTGAATTTTGAATTAGGTACCTAGGTGAAATAATTATGTGCTTAAAATAATTATCCACTAAATAATTTACTGTAAAAAAGATGGTTCTCAATTGAATAACAGAATATGGTATCACAACATGACACTCCTTAATTAGTATAAAAATCCTCAAGAATTAAAAAAAAGAAATAATGGGGGTGACATACTCGGTGAATCACTCTGTATACTATATGGCTTATAGGTGTATCTTGGGGCTCAGCTTATGAGAGAATTTCTTCCACTCCTCACCCCGGTTCTACATATTTTATCACCACATACCTATGAATTATAGTTGTATTGTAACCGTGGTCTTGTTACATGTAATAACATGACAATTCGTACTGAAATCTTCCGCCATTATGTCTATAATGACATGAACATAATAATATTATATTATGTAATCCGACGGACGACTGTAATCAACTAAACTGATCATTTTTTATGTGAGCACAATGGGAATAGTGTTATAAATACTTATAATATACAAAGACAGTCAAGACAGAGTTGACAATAATATGTGTAACTTTAGATTATCTATCTATACAATATTATATTGCAGATGCGACGGCAATCGCTAACCTTACGACAATCAACTGCAGCAACATAATAATATTACCTATATATATTATATTGTAATGGAAAAACGCATTTCAAAATAGGAATATTGTATTATAGTGTATTATACGTAACACATGACATATTGTTTAATTTTACTAGGTACCTACCTCATATAGTCATTTATCCGAATGCTAAAAAAAATTGCTTTTCCGAATAATCACAATGGGTGCAATATTTTATATTAATTTTTAATAACACTATACCATAATCATGCTCTACAATCTACATGTTACAAAGTATAAAATTGTTTGTCATAAATTGCTTAACTGCTAAATAGCAAAATATTTTTTAGTTCATAATATTTATGTTTTTTTCTCATACTACGTATTATAAGCTATACTTGTATTATAGTAATTTGACCAGAAAGTGTTAACATTTAAATCTAGTTATTTACATTTTGTTGAAAAAAGAAAATATTGTTTTTATTAATAGGATTTGTAATAAATAATGATTAATTTTATGTTAGTATTTTATTGAAAATAATAATGGGTTGATTTGAGGTGAAGATCAACACGAGTATACTAGGATTGCTTTTTATTTCCTGATAGGTGGTATTTTAGTATGCAAGTATAAGTATTGTTATATCAATAATCCCGTTGTTTGCCATAGCAATTCTAAACTACTTCAGAACCAATGAATTTGTATCTAAATTTATATTACTCGTGTATAATTCTGTCAAGAACATGCGATCAGCAAGTATAATTTAAGCTTGAACAGTACGAAAATCTCAATCAATGAGTGATATTGTTGAAGAGGGGACGGGGGATTAAATACGTTCGGAAGCATAGTTGAGTAGGAACTAGAAGCGCCGCTCACTGCACATAATATTATACTATTCATATACGTGACTACTGACTAGTGACTACCTTGAAAAAACAGACAGAATAATCAATAATCATGATTATTATTCCATTAGGTATTTATATAATATCACAGTGAGCCAGTGAACGAGTGAATATTGCATTATTATGGCATCTAAAACAAATTTTCATTTTTAGAACGATTAAATATTTTAAATTTGTATCTGTAGACAAATTATACATATTATATAATGTACATAGATTATAGGCTAAATGTGGGCTGGGGAAGTGGGGCTGCACCTTTCTATAATTTAAACACAGGACAATGCCCCTTCCTTTTGATATTTCGTAATTAATTAGAAAAATATAATTGAAAATGTATTTTCAGAAAAATATATTTTAAACGATTAACTATGCAACAATTACAAATTTTTAATATTATAATAAAGTACATACTATTTAATTAGGTAATACTTTATATTTGTTAACTTTAAAAAAAAATACGAATCAACCTTTTTCGTATAAATTGTTAAGCAGACTTTTTTGAAAATTATATACCTATAGAAATTCTAATGAGTAGATTTTGAGTTATTTAACATTGTGTACCACTAAGATTAATAGACTCATGTCAATGATAATAGGTAATAGGTTTGGAAGATGTGGGTGCTATAATATTTATACTTAATTTAATATATATTATTATGATACAAGTGTATAGTACTTAAATTTAATAATTGTTGAGGTATCATAGTTTACACTAGAAGCTAATAATAATAATAAAAAAATAATGTATGAATATTATTAAAAAAATAAATATATTTATTGTATTGGTACCTAGAAATAATAAATTATATTAAAAAAAATTAAAATCATGAGATAAATAGAAAAAAATAATAACTTAACTAATAATTAGTTCATATGAATAAAAGTGATATTTTCTGATTCTAAAACTTCTTAAAATGTATTATTATTTTACATTTTTATTCTATAAAATATTATATACCTATAACTAAATACCGAAAAAAAGATCATAAATAAAATAATTTTTATATTCACAAGCCTGAAGGTCGGGATTAAGGAGGCCACGTGAGTCATGACGTATGATTCATGAACCATGATTTAAGGGTTATGCCCTATAATTATATATATATATATGGTGAATAATTATAATTTTTAATGATTATTACTAACTATTGTTGTTTTTGACTTTAGGCATACCTTCTATGCTATATTATTTTAAATTAGCCACTTACAGGTCTCACACGGTTTCAATAATTTGGGTTTAAAGACTCACAACAATTATTACATGCGATAAAAGTACAAGACTCTAGCAGCTTGTATTTCTCAAAGATAATTTTTAATTATATACATCTATATTCTACACATAATACACATATGTATTACGAACTTACTAAATTAACATAATTTATAAGTAAAATTGTTAAGTGCTGATGATTTATGAATAAATGTGGAATGTATAATATAAGTTTATATTTTATTAATAGAACTAGAAAACTAAAGTCCATAATAGGCACCTATTGTGTATAATACAAGTATCTGTATATCTGGCGTATAATGAAAGTTATTATACGGTTTTTAGTTTATAACAATATTTAAAAACCAGACAAGTCACTCTGCTGTAGAATATAAGTCGAGTGTATCTCGCCTTTGTATAGCTCAGTGCAATGGATGTGTTAAATTTATATTCAACGATACATAATTGCAAACGATGAAAAACGACTCTGAGCGGAGCCGCGCGGTCGTCAGCCTATGAATACAAAATAATTCATAATTTTGATGAATTTTGAAAATGTTTAATTAAAATGCAAGGAAATAGATAGCAACTATGTATTTTCAATATTTTTTAATTGCTCAAAAAAAAACTTAGAATTACATTTCCAAGCTATTTTACTCACAAATAAAAATTACATCATATACATAAGTCGAATAAGATCTAAAAACAATGGAAAATTTTAAATTTTAATTATAATGGTAGCCCAAAAAGAGCCATTATGTTTTTACAATTTCGCCATGTCTAGAAAATGTTAGTATACACATTTGGTGAAGATTTTAAGCCTGTTTATAGATATTCGTTTTTGAAACAAAATCTGATTTTCCTTAAATTATCCATTTTATGTTTTTCTTAATATTTAGGGAAATATGTGCAGAATATTATTGGTATCTGAGAAATATCAATTACCCCATAAATTACAAACTAGGTGTCTAAATCCCACATTTACCTAAAAAATGTCCTCCATCGAAATTGAAGATTATTGCATTTTTTAAACTGTAAACATTATTTGCTATAAAGCACAAAAGTATGCCATCTTTGTCAAACCAACAAACGCTCTGAATCTAAAATTTTATTTATTTAAAGTGATTTTAAATGACCGATAAAATAAACAATATGTTATTCCTTACATTAGACATTTATCATTTAAGCAACCATTATTGAAGTAGCTCCGGAAAATGTAAAATATTATTTAACAAGAGGTTCTCATATTATGCGTGCTTAGTTTTACGTCATTGGCACTAATTTGCACTCAAGTATGTTCTAGCGTTGGATATACTATAACGTATATAATATACATATATACATAATATATTTATAAAATTTAATCTTATCGTACTAACCGCCGTAATATACTGTAATAATGGATAATCATTGATTTTTATACACTACCTACTTTTATTTTGTTGTTAAAATTTGATGACCACCACAGTCAAGTAGTACTTTATTAGTAGATAGTAGATACACTGCTGTGTTCGCACAACGTAAAATGAATTCGGTTAAGAAAATACAAAGCGAGAAGGGGAAATTAATTTTAATAGTTAATGAATACAAGTATAGTTTAAAAAAATTCCTTCAATAGGATTACAACGAAATAAATTTATACTTAACAAGGATGTACTGTACATTTAAAAGTATTGGATAATCATTATGTTATATACGACGCGTTCAGCATAATAATTGTCTGTGTTTACATTTTTTTAATCATTCCTTAGCTTTTAATTTTATCCATTCTTATAAGTTGTTTGTACTACCTATATAATATTTATTAAATAATTTTGTATACAAAAATATATGTATTAAGATAGGCTTTTATAACTCTCAATGTAACGATGTAAAATATAATATGAACTTGATATCATAAACCATGTGTTAAAATACAATTATTAAGAATCATACTAAACTTATTTAGTTATATTGAGTGTGACTGACGTCAACTACTCTGGTCTCCAGAATATAACGTCAACTTTAAATTATTAATAAATAATAAAATTTTAGTAACCAATATATTTTTTAATATAAGGTAGGGTGCCAATTCAATAGTAAATTCTTTGGAGCCAATTCAAAGGTAATTATTAATATTAACTTTATTTTAATTAATCGTAGTTACCTATATGTCTGTTACCTTATTGTTATTAAATAAAACGATTCAGTTATTAATAATAATTACTACTCGTCACTTATATTACCTTTTAATTATTTAATAATTTATTTAATTTTATTGATAATAAATTGAGTAATACATTATATAAGTATCTATAAAAATATCGATTGGAGATTTTGTTGACAATTTAAAATATGCAGTGCCACAGTAATGGATTGGGAATTTCATTTTTATTCATCTGTGATCTGTGAATTTTATAACGAAATAATAAATTATTGATTATTATACATTTATTTAATTATTTAGTATTGTTATTTCAACCGGAAAATTCCCAATAAAGCGTAGATTATATTATCTACCAGATTCTACTTATTGAACATTAAACTATCAATTGTGTATCTAACCATACATTCTATCATACCATCTTAGTTTGCTATGTTTTACTGTTGTTATCTTTATATAGTAGTATAATACGAACTTCCATTTAACGAAATATTTTTGAGATTACCAAATTAAAGCCAAATATTGCACCTAATTCTACTAAACGTATTTCCCTGTTAAAGGATTATTTTTTTTGCCCATGAGACTTAGAAAATTGTTTTTTATAACTTAAATACATAGGGTACCTCTTGTTTTTGTTTGAAAATACATTGGTCATGATGCTGAAGAAATTCTCTAGTATAAAAAGCAATAAAAAAATATTTATTCAGTTTTACTCAAAGAAAATAAAGTGAATGCATTTGAATAGTAAGTTGCATTAAAAATTTGCAAATATTTCTTTTTAAAATAAATTACCTACTACATTTTTTTTTGTAAATAGGTAGCAAATTAGGTATATAGGTATTATATTTATTTATTTATTATTTTACAACAGTGGTGATGATTGTTTTTTGTAAAGGTGGATAACTATGTATTTTATTTCAAGTATTCCGTCCAACTCCTAATAAAACGTATACCATAGTATACATTTATTTTGATAACCTTGATAATATTTCTATATTACAAACACGATTCTATATTCTGTGTTTCTGTATTATCGTATATGGTTAGGAAAGTAAAGTAATCTTTAATGTTCCAACAAACAAGTTTGTATTTTACTTATTTTAATGCATGCGTGTTAGTTCTGGATAGAAGTGATTCAATACATAAATGTCGGCGATGTTAACATAGATAATGCTGTAAATTAAGTATCATTCATATAAATGCGCGAAAATTACATTCAAACATATCGTTAATGATATAAATTCAATAACACCTAATCTAAAATTTAATTAAAATATAAGCTATATAAATTATAATACATATATGACCTATCATATAATATTTTTCAAAATTAAGTAAATTAACCATTTTCTCCATGCATTCTGAATAAACTTATAAAATTGAATTCATATATTGAAACGACTTATTGTTTTCCCAATTCACGTAAGTAAATAAATCTATCAGCTTCAAATACTTTAATCGTTTCTTAGTCTTATAAATTCTAAATTAAAAAGTATAATAATCACTTATAAAGCTTAACTAATGAATATCGATAAGTTGGCTTTTACCAAATATCATACATATTGGTTTATATAGCAAATATTACAATACATTTTAATGACTGCAAATATACATTTTAAAATGTGTCAAAGTAACCGATTGGTACACACTACCTGCATTTTTTAATGACCCGTTTAAAACTACCACTTTGATTTTTTAAATAGGTGATAATTTTACTTAATATATAAAGGTACTTATAAGACTTAAATTACGTATGATAAGTATCTACCTACAACCATTAATTGTTGAAATTCTTCTAGATTTCTTATTACGAAATGTAGTCGTTGTCTTTGGTATAAAAATATGGCAGCTTCTAGAATGTATTGTCTTAATTTTATATATTATAACGCACTAGGTTCTAATAGTAACCATTAAGATCAATGCCATTGCATTATAATGTCAAAGATATTGTATACGCTTTTGAAGATGTATTTGGATAAGCAACTTTGGATGGGTTGCTATTATATAGTAGCTACCATAATTTTATTATATTTTCCATCAATTTTACGTGTTTAAATATTTGGCGTGTTTTAATACGTATTATGTCGTTTAATCGTTATAGTATGAGTATCATCTTAGATATTTAATATTTTAATCGCAGCTTACAACAGTTCCATTGAACGTATATTTGATCATGCTTAATATTCATCATAGTTATAGATACCAATACATTAATCCAGTGGGTGATTTTCATCTTGTTGGTCGGTACTCGGCGCTGTAAGCATATATAACGTTCTAAGATTTTAAGTCCATAACTCATACAGTTTTCAATTTTTGAAACTATTTGACTAATACCGTTTTCATAGTTTATATACATAGACGCAGATATAGTATATACTACATAATATTAAACACAATAGGTGCCTATTTACAATTACGTAGTTTTTAAATATTATTTATTTATTACTTGCCAATTAGGTTGCCATTGCTTATAAAATGAAAAAATAGAGTTTATATTATAAGGTTGCAATTTAACTATTGTTTTTATTTTTATATTCTTAAGCTCTATAAGAAGCTATATTTATTTTATAATTTTTTAGCATATATAAATTATAAAATGTTCTGTTGTTCGTTGAAGTTTGTGCAAATATCCAATACTGTCAATAAAAGTTCTTTTTGTTCATCACTAATAATTAATAATTATTATACGTTTATTAAATTATGTTATACAGGTGCGATCGCGAAGAAGAGCTGCCTACTGATAGATCGATTTATAATATTTATTGTTGAGCTGTATAATATAAAACAGTAAACCTCTATAATACATCGCAGCTGAGACTTGTAAGTTGTAGTCATCCCAAGCAGATAACATAACTAAATAATTAGACATTAGAATACCTAAACTATGTACGAAATTATAGTATCGACGGAATAGAACAACAGCATATAGTAGATAATATAACAGCTAATCTATAATATTGTATGTATTTACTCTGTTATATTAAATAATATTTTACACTTAAGGTACTTGTACTTCGCTACTCGTATTAAATTTATGCGTTATTTACATATTATCGTAAAGGATTATTTACAAAACTGTATATGCAGATTCGTATACGATTCAAATTAATCTGACTTACTGTTTAAGAAAAAATAATGATTAAATAGTTATTAATTAAAAATAATTTGACACATCTATCAATTTGATGTATATACCCCTTCTTTGTTAATGATACATATTACCTACCATAACAAATTAATTATACATTTGTAATTAATAATATTACAAACAAACACTAATATGTTATCAATATCTAAGCATTTGTATTTAACATGCTTTTAATTAAATAATAATAATAATTTATTGAAAACCATAACTATATTATATAGGTATATTTTGTAAACTTCAATACATTTTATGTAACTAAATTGAAATATTTTGAGTTTTTTTTACATTTATATTTTTCAATTTTTAAATAATATATAAGATAATGCAACTGCAGAGACATTATATTTATAAAAAAATCAAATTTTTATTATTTTAAAACAATTATGCTTTGCACTACCGAAGTGCATCGATTTACGCATAGATAACGCCCTCCAGATTTAAAATTGTCAAATATCAAAATAATTTTTAATAGGTTAAGTTCTCAAACAGCAACTCAAGTAAGGTCATATCAATTATATCATTGAGGCCCCTTCTTGAAATGTTCACATGGGTCCCAATTAGATTGTTTACTGCCATAACACTGGATAAACTGAACTCAGGTTATAGTTGTATTTATTAAATATATTATTATATTTTTATAATTTAATTTATAAGTCTAATTTTATTTTTTAACAACGTTTTATAGCTATAATAAACTATACTTTAAATTCTTTTACCCCGCTAACTCAAAAATATGTTAAAATTAACGAATTAAAGTATAGATAGGTAAATTAAAATTAACCTCACGTCCTCACCCACTAAAATAATTATGGTTTTTGTGTAAGTACCTACCGAAGATTGTGAATAGAGTTGTTATCATTGAATTATCTCTTCGTTTACTGAATAGACATGATATAGGGCCTACAATATAAAATAAAAAATATTATATGGAAAGTCTTAATTACTTACCTAATTTGTCCGTGCTAGATTTTAGCATCATCATTAAAATTGATAAGTTTGCCAGAAAAAAAATAATATAATAATTAAAATTCTATCGACTTGATGTAATATGTACATTGTACACTAGGTGATTAAAAGTGCCACCAAAATATTTTATCGCGTTTAGATAATTATAAATAATAAAATAACTCCATGTGCATAATTATTATATACCTACCTAATTATAAATTTAATTTAGTATTTATATTTTATAGGTACTATTAATATCGAATTAATCTGAAAATAGTGATTTAAATGATAATATCAAACAATTTAAATAGTAGATTAAAAATAAAATCATAAAATGTCGTTTAATTTTGCAAATAAATATAAACATAATATTATATAATAAACCTATTAAGTTTATAAAAAAACATGACATATAATTAATTAAAAATAAAACATTTAAATTTATATTTTGGTGTAAACAAATTTGAAAATTTAATACATCTAACATAATATCTTTGTTGTGCGAAAAGAAATCTTATTTGAGGTTTACTACACACAGGTTCACAGCGATATTTAATGATGTAATACCTTGCAGTTATTAAGTGTATCAAAAATATTTCTAGTTCAGAATAAAAACATGCAACTTATGCATATAAATTATGATGTATGTAGGTATAACATACAATAGTAATATTTCAAACGAACATATTAAATAATAAAAAAAATAATTAATAATATAATAATTACTTTTTTAAGTAAATAGTAATAGTTTTCTATTACATTTTAATGTAATAAACTAATAACTAATAATGAACTAATATTATGCTTACCTATAATATTACTATTATGTACCTATATTGTATATTATAATAATTATATTATATTTTATTATACCAAAAGTTATGTTTTCACTTTTCAAACATTCAATGCAGGACAGTAAAATTAATTACTAAATGATATTAGAAAATATATACAATTAGTTTATGAAAATATAGGTGTCTTGTCTCATATATTTTTTTTACTAAGGTACCTGTAGGTACTTGGAAATATAGGAAGTTATTATCATATTATTTAATATATAATATTAAATGATTTGAACAGTAAGTTATTATTGTAGTAATTGAAACAGGCGCATTATGATAGCGACAATAAAATAATTTAAGTATAGATAAAATATAAATAAGCATATTGCAGCGAATTTAATATTTAAATATGTTGCACTTTATACCTTATGTATTGTATCGTGTTAAATTACAATTTATATTTGTACTACCTATAGTATTGCAAGTTGCAGTACAAAATGAATGATAAAAATACAATTTGTAAACCGCAGCCTGCTACTGTATAGGTAGGTAGGACAGGTAGGTCAGTGTGTTATGTAAATTATAATTTATAATTATATTATATTTATATAAGTAACATTTTGTTAATTTGTCGACTTTTTGAAAACTAATTCAATGTTACTATTTATAATTTATATATGCATAAACCTCTGAAATTAATTTACCGCATAACCATAAGCATCATGTCAGTTATCATCCAACATGTTTGATATAATTTAATTTAATCAAGAGATCAAAGTGGTGTGTTATAAGTTTGTAATACAAGTTACAACATGTTTAAAAGCATTATTAAGTAACATTAACGATTTTAATTGGAAATTTGTTCAAAATCTTCGCTGATAACACTTTTCAATGATCTTCAATGGTTCTTTGTAGTTGTCATTTTAACACTTATCAACTATTAAGAAAAACAAAAAAATGACCGAAACATTTAACTGTTCTAAAATAGGTCCACTAAAAAGAATTTAATATTGTATATATTTGCTGCTGCGATTGTGTATGAATATAATTGTATACTATGTAGGTAGCGAATTAGTGAATACACCGGTCATATAACAACGGAGAGAAGTAACTCACGAGTTTATATATGATTCAAAAAAAATAAATATCTCAAATGTGCTACATGATTTATTTAAGATCGTTGGATTTATTGAAAGTAGATTATACCGAGGTTAAGGTATATTCATTTTAACGTGTTTATGTAATCACGAATCATAATTAATAGGATGTTAAAAAAATAAAAATAAAACAGAAAAAAAAATTTATAATTTATTGTTAGATTACTTTTATTATTGTGAATATTTCAAATGACACCCAAAACAACATTAAAACCATATCATCAATAATTTAATAAATGTGCTGGAATTTATAAATTTGTTAAATTTACTGACTCACTGACAATTTACGTGGCGATTATGTGGCATAATAATATATTTTCTCCATTACTTTCGCTTAAGGACATCCTAATACCATACTATATAGGTAATTATATATTTCTGATTATATATATCTACCTACCTGATATATATAGCGGTACCTAATACTTACTTATACGTAGAAGGCGTATTTAAAATGTTTGTCCTATTTCATTTCGTATTAGCTTTCATATTTTATAGTTGCTAACGTTACTTGTCAGGTAAATCGGTCAACAAACATCACAAAATATAAAAATCAAAATGCTGGTACAGTGGTACCTATACCTAAACGTCCTAAACCATGATGTGTAATATCCGTCAGACAAAATCTGCTATATTTGCGAAAAGTATGCCTATGTGTTAAGTATTTAAACTATTATGTGTTAAATCTCACAAAACTGTAAAAGCAAAAATTCAGGTAATAGGATATTTTCTATAATGCATAACTAAATTCTAGATAATATATCGATTCCAAGCCGCATAGTGCATACATAATTATATGCATTAGAAATTATAATACATATTCTATGAGAGCATTTAACATATTTCTTCGAATATTGTCTGATTTGAGAAGTTTAGTCTATACTAGCAAAATTGACATCAACAGTAATATTATTTGCAAATAAAATGTCTATTTTCGATGAAAAAGTTTAAAAATTGAATACATACTTCTTTCCTGTTCCTTGACTGAACGAACATTTTATTTATCGACATTAATTTTAAAAAAAACTAATAAAAATCGAAAATTTCATATACCTATAAATAGCTCAACATGAGTTAAATTATTTAGAAAATTTGATGGCGAATATAAAATGCTAACATAAACATTCAGTAAAAATTCCATATATGCTTTTTTCTAGAGTTACACACTTACAACCAAAAACCAAAATCGATTTTCTTAAAAACCGATTATGCGTAAAATTCCCGTTTTTCTATATTTTTTTTTTTTGTTTCTACCGCTACTTTTGAAAATGGGAATTTTAAATTTTGTTACTCTTGACTAGACTCACTTTTCCACCAGACAAGACACTGAAATTTAAAATCCAAGAATTATTTTGATTACTTATGGCGTGCATCAATAAAAAAAAAAACATTACATTGTAAAATCAATACATTCAACGCTTCGCTCAGAATCTAAAAATAATTGGACAACCATTTTATTTTAAATATTTGGTTCAGTACAATTATTTGATTACTAAATTAAAATGTGATTATCATTATTTATGAGGGGGTTTGATATAACGATTTTGGTTCATGAGAAAAATCTTAGCCCCCCCCCCCCCGACTTTTTCAATGGATTTCCGTATTTCCGCTTATGCACAGTTACGATTTTTTTTTATGGATATTAAATGAAGTTCAAATTTGGACAAAATTTGACATTTAATGGAAAAATAATGATTTTAGCTATCTATTTTGTTATTATTCTTAAATATTATTTGCTGAAATTTGAAACTTTTATGTACATTATTAAATTGTAACAAAATTTTCAATTTGCAACGTTTTGGTACAATGTAAAAATAATTCAGTCTACCGTATTTCCATTGATTTTCTAGAAATCTTCAAGGAGATTATCTAGGTTTAGCCTAGCGAATTTCTAATGAATAGTATAAATAGTGAATACTATTTATTGACTATTGTAGTACTAATAGTAATATAAATTACTTTAATAGCAATACAATTTATATCATAAAATAGGCCGACTTATCGTTTTTATTTATTGAATTCAAATTTAACATAAACATCACAGTTATTTGGCGATTTATCACATATTTATCACAGTTTATAGAGATATCTACATTCAACACATACTGTCTACTTTCCCTCTTTTTAATTTTTAAAATGTATACAATTAGTAGCCAAACGGCCCCAATAGCTATCATTCTGATGAGTTCATGACTTATAAAGTCACAACTTATGAGATCATTATTTATGACAATATTTAGTACCTACGGGCTGTGACCTACGTACAATAATACAATTTGCAATCACGAATTTATTATCAGTATTACGTTATCACACGCTGGTGTGAGGTTATGTTGTTACTTCCGTGGTCCGTGTAAGAGGTATGTACTGTATTGTCTGTATTACCTTTTTTCTTTTCACAATTTTCCTCGAAAATCGATAATAATATTCCATTGCACTGCCGATAACTATAGCGCCAGCAGCAGCTGTACAGGCCACTACGCAGGAGAATAAGTCGTGGACCTGCGTGCATAGTAACTGTCTGTCGTGTCGGTAAATAATAATGTACAATGTACTAATTATAATCAATTAATCTAATAGATTATACGAAGATATTTTTATCGGAGACCGTTGATTAGCAGAACGCACCGAAATTTATCATTCTATCGTCGAAACAGCCTGCACTCGAGAATTATAATATTTTAAAAGGCCCGTTTTTGTTATTCACACGGTAGATTGCTACCATACATACTCACACACATATTAATTATTATACTTCTTGCAGTCAAGAGGTGAGTTTATCTATCCCCCCTCTGTGTTCGCATGCGCGCATCCAGGGTCACAAGGTGCTTGCAAGTCTTGTTTCCGACGTTATATTGGTGAACCGGAGAGGTTGCAGATTTCATTTGCTCGGCGGTTTTCCGCTGATTAACAACAGGCTAAATGTAGCCGGTTGTTTTTATTTATTTATTCATTAACATTTATGAAATAGTTACAACAGTATTCAAATTTTGAAATTTTATTTATTTATTTTCATCTCAAAGGATAAAAATAATTATGGCCACAGAGGATTTCTTCGAAGGGGCCGAAAAGCTGTTGGAAATATGGTTTGGACGTCAAGATGGAAAATTTGAAAACGGAGACTTGAGAAAAATACCAAGGTAAAATTTAATAAGTTCCGCAATCCATTTAATTTTTTCAGTTTTTTAAAAAAAATATTTTGGTAAAGAGGATAATGTTGGGATTTTAGTTCTTGCATATGGTTTTATTTTGTTTTAGAATATTTAGTTTATACTTTATACCTTATTACATTTTGCTTAGAAACCAAATGTTTATTTTTTGGTTTAATCATTAAGATCATTCACCATAAGAAAATTATACTTATGAAACATAATTATTGTAAATCTTGTTATTTATTAAATGTATTGTCATAAAAAAATGCATTACCTACATAGTTGAAATAATTTTTTTTTTGTGAAATGATAACAAGTAGATTACTTACTTAATATATTTAATTAGTTTATTAAAGAAAAGTATCTGATTAATTGTTGTGCTTAGTACATACCTGGTTTATTTTGATTAACTTCACTAATTGAATAGTAATTAAAAATGTTTCCGTATAAGTTAGTTTATTTTTATAATGGACAAAACACCATTATCTGACTGAAACTAGGACTAACAAATAATGCCTAAGTCACAAATATTATCTTCGATGAGATCAGTTTCCACATTTAAAAGCAATTAAAAAAATATATATTTGTTTTAAAAAATTGTCTTTTAGTTGTGAAAATATTGATAATTTCTGGTACTTAATAATAAATAAAGTAGGTACTTTTCTACTAAAATTAAAATGCCTTTATAAATTGTTAAATATTTTTTTTATAACCTAGAATTTATTGAATGATCGGATAATAATTCAACAATTTCTATAAATAAATTATTATTTTACATAAGTACTGTTTTCAAGAAATTTGACTGTAATATGTCTTACTACATCATGTTTTTTTTTTGTTTAATTTAATTTGTTCACACACGTTTTATTTACATTGTATTGTTTATTATCTATTTTAATTTATAATACATGTCAATTTAAATTCACCCAAAAAATAGAATAATATGAGTAAATACCTTTTTAATATTTTGCTAGTTCATTAATATATTTTTAGTTTCAAGTAAGAGTAGAACTGTAAAATACTTTATAATGATTTCTTGGTTCTTAATTATTTATTTTTTGGTTGCATTATATCAAATACCTTTGTTGTGTTCGTTTACATAAAATCTACATATATTTTAAAAGGGAAATAAACAATAAATTGTAAGATATTAAATTATAATTTGTAACATGTCACATAGTATAAGAAATAATATACTAATTCTTTATGTAACTTAATTGATTGAAATGCAATGTCTGTCTTTACTTGGGGGATCAATAAAAAATCTTTTATAATTTCTCTAAATTAAAAATTGAATACAGTTCAGACTATAGGCAAATAATGGTACAATTTTCTAAATCATGACAATAAGTGAAGAAATTCAACCGATCTAACCTATATTTTAACCAAGTTTGAATAAACCTAGTTCTATTTAGAATCATTTTTAAAATTAAGAAATTTCTACACTGGGAATTTTGCTCAATTTTAAGTAAAATTTTAGTTTATACAAAAATATTATATTTTATATAGAAAATAATAATAATAATATAAATAAAAAATGTTTGTTTGTTATTCTAATACTTTGTTTATTTTTATTCATTTTTATAAATTTATAGAAATGAATAAAAATAAACAAAGTCTTAAAATCACAAAAAAAAACATTTTTAAAATTCTGAAATAACTATTTTTATTTATATTTTGTTTTGTTTGTGAACTTTGATTTCAAAAATGTTACTTAAAAACAACAATATTACTTTATAGCTTATTTTAGTGCATTTTTTGGGAACAGTCCAATTATTTTCGGCGCCAAAAATATGAAAAAAAAAACCATAACATGTATGTGAAGGTTAATAATAATATAAATTAGTATATAGTTTAGTCCATGTCTTTATGTATAACTTGTTATATAATTTTTTATTTCATGATAAAAATTTACAATATTTTAAGAACCACAATTTATCTTATCCTCGTCTATGTGTGAATGTGTGATAAGTTGGTGCTAAAGTGCCTCATGTGTATATAATTAATAAAACGATAAGCCTATTTTATAGATTCAACCGTTGAAATTGATTTATCAATATTCATACTACTTTTTTTTTAATAGCACTGGGAACTCATGCTACTTTGTACTACTATATTGAATATGATACTTGAATTTTAGTGATAACAAGTATATATTTATGTATAAAAAACTAATAAAACGTGTCTATAATAAGTATCTATAAATTGTGTCTCAGTAATTAAAAAAATAACAATGTAATTTTAAATATTAATCTTAACTTCTTACAACGCATATATGAATTTAATTCGCAAACAGCTATGGTATTGTACTTATTTAAAGTATTATTCAAATAAAATTCTTGATAAGAAATAACATATTGTAAGAATTTAATGTTTTTTAAACTATTAATAAGTTTCTCCTTACCGAATAATTATTTAATATTTTATACATTATTACTGTGACAAATGGCAATTTTGAACTCTGATCATAGGCATTTCAATTTATTTTATGATTATATTAGGGTAGTAAATAAATGTATACAATTATGTCAATCTTTTAATTACTTAATTATTTATGATAGATAATCACTAAACATGATAGACTAAAGAATCTTAAATACATAAGTAAACCATGTTAAATATTAAATTGTATTAAATAAACTAAAATATGTACAGTTAGCTAAAATATAACAACAACATATAAAGTATGATTATCATAACTTTTTAATTTCTTATACTAAATCAAATTAAGTTAGTTCATCGATTTATTTATATCAATTATATAAATTAATCTTGATATTGACCACAATCATCAAAAAAAAAAAAAAACCAAAATATATATGTATTAAAACCAAATATAAATATTTAGTAAAGCTAATAACCACTGCAATTGAAATTTTTATGATATAACTATTTTTCATTAATTCTCAAGTTATGCTGTACAAATGAACAAGAATGTTGTTGATATGTAATAACAAACTATTATGAAAGAATACATACATTGTATGATATAAGTTAACCGTGTAATACCAATTGTTTAGTTTCAAAATAAAATAATATTAAAAAAAATAACTAAAATTAAAAAGTAGGTATTTTGTGAATTGGACTTATTATATTTATTTTATATTCCATAGTATCTTACAGAAATATTATTTTATTTATTACTAATTACTTATTAATCACTAACAAATATATAATTTATAAGCTATATTAATAATTATTTTGTTATATAATAATAATTAATAATTAGGTATTAATATTTTTAACTGGACATAGTTTTTTATAATAACATTGCTGACATAATATTATATCTAATCAATGAAGGTATAATATGTATTTTTTTATCTTGAGATTTATTTTTATAATTGTATTTTGATATGATTAAAAATAATTAAACCATATTTATTTAATATTTTGCTTTAATATAAATTGAATAATAATTACTAATTAGGATTTATTTAAATCCCTTATTAGATTAAACTTAACTAAATAATATTTGATTGTAAATTATCAAATAATAATACTTTTATCTGAAGTATTTTTTAAATATTCTAATACTCACACGTGTAAAATATAATTACTCGCTGAAAATTCAATTTTTATATATCAAAGTACTTCAAAGTATAAAATCTTAAATGTATGTTGCCATTTATAAAAGTAAAAAACTTAAAAAAAAAATTAAACCATAAATATGGAATTGTATTAAACGAACTTCAATAAATGCAATCTTAGTTTAAACATAATGATGTTTTTTCAAACTATAATATAATGAATACATAAAATAAGGAGTTTCTTATGTTAAAAATGTAATACAGGACTCCTCAGTAGTTGTTCTTATTGGTACTATAATTAATATATAATATATGTGATAATAAATTACTAATGGTAATATAAATCAATTATTACATCCCCTTAGAAATAAAAGCTAATTTTTATAGTATATAGTTTCCGATCAGATTTGTTTTTGGATGCAATGATATTTTATAATTGTATTTAAATTCAACACTCCTAATACAATGACTTACTCAGAGAAAATATACATATACTTGAAACATACAATACAGTAGAGTGACTTCCCAGTTTTTAATCCTAAGATATATGGGAAATGTTTTAATAATTGTTTTCATTGATGTATAACTAGGTAATACATATTATAACAATAAACAGCTAATATGCATATAATATTATGTTGTATTGTACTTTTTCTTATTTCTTATTATAGTAATTTATTTAAAATTTCTCCCAAGAAAATGTTTTCCAGTTACTGTACAGTAGTTCAAATGTGTATTTAGTAATATAAGGTAAAATGTAAGGTTTTAATGTGGTTTCAATAATATTTCCGTATATTCTCGTATATTTCTATTATCAGTATAATTGTATAATTTTCTTTTGACCTATCTTCAATGGAATTTTATAAACCCCAATCCTCATAATTAGTAAACACATTGAATGACAATGTTAACCCTTTGGCAAACAATGTTCTTGATGATAAAATATTTTATTCAATACAAAACTGATAATTTTGATTGAGTAAGCAATGAGCATATAACCTGAGTTACCTTCAGTACTCTTTTATGCTATAGATAATAATTGAAACAGTAATACAATTTAATGACAATATATATATTATATCCCTTTTGTCTATCACATTGCACAATGAAAAACGTTTGAATAAAACTACTATCAATAACCTATTTAATGCTTAATAGTACAATTTATTATTAAATAATTGAATGAATATGGCTTGAACAATTTTAATGATTTATTTTGTTGTCTGTATGGTTTTTTTTTATATGATAATTGATTTTCAGACATTTCAGTTCTCATAATAGCAAGTATTTATTATGAGTATGTGTATAACATATACTAACAAATATATATATAGTATATGTAGTATATGGTACTTAGGCCCAATAAAATTGTATGAACCTAGATAAATTAGAAAAATAAAATATGGCGGTGACTATCATAATTTGTATAATACTGTAAATATCTAATGCATTGACCTCTTCAAAAACATAGATAAATATATTTAGATAAAGTTTTTTACGAGTTATAATATCGCTTAATAATCTTGTATTAAACCTAACCACTTTAATTAATGTATTGTTGTTTGTTTTAGAGAAAAGTACGAAGACCTCTTAAAAGTTGCTTGTTGTGAAGTAATCAGTTACACAAGCAATGACAAGATTGACGCTTATGTTCTTAGGTAAAATATTTATATTAAATTAAAAACATTTATTGGTTGGTTTTTGAAATATTTTATAAGATAATTTATAATTTATATATATAAATTAATATCAAACTGATAAGAAAATTAGACTAGATTCGCTTAGCTCACCTCAGTGCTAGTTTATATTATGTTATTAACTATTGCTATCAAATTAATGTACTTTTGAGTTCATCTAGAATCTTTGATTGAATATTAGGTTTCAATATCCTATATATAGATCAAATCTTATCGTTTTATGTTGGAAATTGTATCATCAAATATTGCTCTTTATTACAATGTATTCATGTATTCATAATTCATATCTATAAAATACTAATAATAATTATTTGGTCAACATTCAAAATCTTTAAAGCTATAATTTCTTTAATACCAAATATCATGAGTAAGCTAGCTTATGCATTTGCATGCTTATGTGCTACATAAGGAAATATAATAAAGAGATGTACAAACTAGTTTCATAACAATAGTAATACAAGTATAAAGTTTTATAGCACATTTGACATATAGCTAATTTGTTTTTGTGTTATTATAGAACTTATTTTATACAGACATTTTTTTGTTAGGTTTATTTTTAATCTTGTATAATTATATAGGTTTAATTAGTTTTATGGAAATACTACGGAATAAATGTTACCAATTAAAATCATAAGATATTAAATAAAATTTTTAAAAATGAAGAGATATTTCTTGTTGTTTCAAATTTTGTTTTTGATTTTTGTACTGTCCCTACATATATATTATTATATGCATATTTCAGAACTTTTTAATGCATATTTTTCCAGTTTTTAGTGCATGAACTTGAGACCTATGATATTAACAAAATAATCTGAATTTTGATTTTTGTATTTTTAAATTAAATTTAAAAAACTTATCAGATCACAAATATATTCAATCAAACTCACTGCCATAATGCTACTAGTATAACTTTTTTTTACGTTGTATAATTTGTTTAATGACTGTTATTACTACTAAAATAAAATTAACAATCAATAATAAGAACAATAATTAAGTTAGTTGAATTTTATGTTTACAGTGAAAGTAGCATGTTTGTTACAAAACGAAGATTCATATTGAAGACTTGTGGCACAACAACTCCTATTGAATGCATTAAACCATTGCTGCTCAACGTGCACGAATTCACTGGATTTGATGAAGTAGAAGATGTGTTTTATTCTCGTAAAAACTTTGAACGTCCTGAACTTCAAAATGATACACATCGCAACTTTAAATTAGAAATTGAATCTTTAAATATCATATTTAAAGGAAGTATGTAAATATTACTCTTTAGAAGCAACACAATCAATACAATTTGTTATTAAAAACATGTTCTACAGCTGGAGTGGCTAGATGCATGCGTTCATCAAAAACAGATGACTCTTGGTATTTATATGCTTTGCATCCAGTTGAATGCTTTGGAAAAGAAAAACAAAATCCTGATCAAACATTAGAAATCCTGATGACGAATTTGGATCCTGATGTTATGCAAATATTCACAAAAGAACAATCGGCTAATGCAAGTCAAGCTACTCAGGTACAATAAATATAACATTTAAGATAAATTTAAATTCATTTAAAATAACATAACATTTTTGCTTATGAACACAATTTTAGGATTCTGGAATTTCAGAATTGTTGCCTAATATGAAAATTGATGATTTCTTGTTTGATCCCTGTGGTTATTCTATGAATGGTATTTCGAAAGAGGTAAGATCATATTACCAAATTTAACTCTAATTACTCATTATTCGTTTGTTTAAAAAATTATGATTTAATACTTGTTAATGTTCTTAACATAGTTAATTTTATTATGAGTGGAAATGTCACAAAATAAATATGAATGTATTATAAATATTTAATGTTTCCTTTTATTATACTATATGTTATGTTTTTGTGTTTTAGGGACATTATATGACTATTCATATAACTCCTCAACAAGAATTTTCTTATGTTAGTTTTGAGACTAATGTTCCCCAAAACTCTTACAAGGAACTCATTTTAAAAGTGCTGAAAACATTCCAACCAGAAAAATGTGTGCTTACCATGTTTACTAATGAGGTATTTACAAATTATAAAAGAATCTATCTAGCAATGATAAATATTTTAAATTAATTAACTTTTTGTTTTCAAACAGATATCACCAAGCAATTCAAATCATAAGGAATTTAAATATCTAACACATCTAGGTGAATGGCAACAAGACTCAAACAAGACATGTTCCCTGAAGAACCATGACCTAACTGTATCGTTTTACTCTAAATACCCAAGCTGAGATCAACCGGTCTGGGACACGCCTCTCATCAAAACCCAAATGCTGCTATTGCCACATTACACAGCTGTCCTAGTCGTTCTAGTCTGCATAAAAACTCTATGTGTTACCAAACCTATTTATCACTTTGCGTGGCGTCGTTTTAAAATAGTGTAGTTATCCTACAACATTCCGGTACATACCAGAATTCTATAACATAGTTGATTTTATTTGTACGTGTAATTTTAAAAAAAAAAAATTTTCATGAACTTTGTATGTTCCTGTTACGGACACTAAATACGCTTGTTCAATTGTGATTATGTGGCAAGCATTTTGATTTGAGGCAGATTCATAATTGATGCGCCATAATAAATTTCCATTTATAAATATTTGTTATTACATTTTTATATATATTTTTTTTTCGAAACATTACATTCTCTTAGACTGTTTAGACACCTACTACTTTTAAGTGTATGACATTGTTTTTACATTTTAATTATGCATTTTATTATGTTATTTATTTAAAAATATTAATTTATGAAAATAAATTGTTTCAAAATAGAATATTATATATTATAAAGTTATAAGCTTAGTTATTAAAAGCTTTAGTTTGTACATTTTATTCCTTATTATTTTAAATTATTATCTCTTAAGATCAGAGATACATTGTGTAACTACATTGTTTATTAATAATAATGGAAAAAATTATTGCAATCATTCAATTATGTTTATTATATTTCCTAAATAATATGCATTATATTTATAAACTAATACTATTTGAGACAAATAAGAATAGGAATGTGTGTCAATGATAATATTATGGTATTTCTTATTTAGTTCCAATATATCATATAATACATATTTATTGACACCCTCCTTAAACAGCAGTTTTACTCAGTGCCGTGCTAGTTAACATTAGGGAAAACATGATCCACTCAGCTCGACTAAATTTTAAATACTTAAAACAAGTGCAAGTGGATTTGAATTCAAAATCCATTGTTTTTGGGCAAGTCCTCGGCAATTCTATTATGAAATCCGTTTCATGCATTTGAGAATTGGAAATATAATCTTTTATTGGTGGTTTTTGAACATTTTATTATAATTTTGTTAATTTTTAGTGCACATTTATTATTTACACATAGTGTAGATTGTATTTATGTACAATGTACAAAATTGGTTATTCAAAAAATTTTGTTCCCACTATTTATCATGTGTAATAATGATGCCTTTAGCGTTGCTAGAGGTCAGATTAAACCTCATTAAACCTCACTAAACCCAACTAAACCTCACTAAATCCAACTAAACCTAACCAAACCCAGCTAAATTTAACCAAACCAAGAGATTAAATGATTTGTAGTACAGTATAAATAACAAAAAATTAATATTACCCCAAATAAATTCAAATTTTAAAAACATGTACTAACCTAACCTAACCATGTAATTATACCTGTATTGATTATGGTGAGTCGTAAGAAACCAAAAGTCAAAAATTAAGTTCAAAAGCACGTTATGATTGTTATTTTAAAATTTTATTTCTAGGACCAGGTCATAAAGGTTGTAATGGTATAGTGCCGATTTTTTATTATAGTTACTCTATGATCGACAACTACAATTGCACTCCCAGAGTGGTTACCCTCTTTAACTTTTTTCAATGTCTATCATTACTTTTTTGGAGCAGTCAAATTGTTTCGATTTTCAACTTCAATATACTCGTATTTTCAGGCAGGAAAGTGAATTTAATTCGTCTTTGGAATTTGGTGAGCTGTGGAGGTCAAAAGTAAAATATTCTCAGTTGTTTTCTTTAAAATTAAAAAAAATTAAAATAAATGAGCGAAAAGCGGATATTTTACACAACACGGATTATTGACGAATTTTTATATTAACATTATGTAAAGTACCTTTATGGTATAATTTTCAAAATATTTAAACCCTCCTTAAAACTCATCTTAACTTTAAATACTTATAACTCATAAACTACTCGTTCTAAATTCGATTTTTATTTAATTTTATACTTCAACAAATATTCTGATTTAGAACATGAAACTAAAACTGTTCGTTGTCATTAAAAAATGTTGATGATAAAAAATATTAAATAATATACGAATATATATTTTAAAAATGTTGTTTTTAACAACTAAAAATTATGTAAATTTTTTTTTTCAAAAACAATTGTATTTTTTTAAATGAATAAAAGAATCACCCGGTTGATGATGATTCAAAAACGTTTGTTCGAGTTCAATAACTATAATATTTCAAAATATAATATTGAAATTATAAATATTTTTGCATTTTAACAAAGTTTATATTTTTTAACGTGTAAATAAAAATTAAGTATAAATCTCTAATAGAGATTCTCTATTATATTATAGAGTTAAATAGACACAACTTACAAGTTGTTACAACGTTTATAAAAATCGGCCTTCGGGCCAATGCCAGCGCTCTCTGGTGAGAAGGTCTGAACTACAGAACGGTCGTAATTGTTGGCATCAAGCATCATAGGCCATAACGTTGAAAGATACGAGAACCTTATCTTCTCTACATCGTGGTGCTTGTATTTATTATTTACATCAGTCGCCGTCTAAATGTGTGTTGAATGTTGAATTTTGATACCGTTGATATCACTAATAATTATTTAGTATACAAAATACAATATTACATTGGTTTGTTGTAGTCTACAAACAAATTACAATTTGATAGTTGATACAAAAAATGTTGAATTTAAAAGAATATGGTACCAGTAGTGACGAAGAAGGTCCATCAAAAGATGAAACACCTCTAGAAACACCTTTTAATAATTCAATAAGTGTTCAAGATTTAAATGCAAAGTTTGCTGTAAATGCAGCTCCAAATGTCTTGCCACCAGTAAGTATTTAAAATATCTATTAATTATGTATTGCTCGACTTCATTTTTACTATTTGAATGTCTATTAATTGGTAATTGAAAAATTACATTTAGCCTATCCTGACCTTACCTAATCTTAAGTAGTAAATACATTGTATTGGAGTGTATACTCATAACAATATTTATAAAGAAATGCGTGTACTTACTTGGTAAAAAATATTAATTTAAAATTTAGATTACACGGTAGGTATGTTATGGAGAGTGATGGACAATGAATATATTATTCTATAAATTGTCTTATTCTTTTTTAGGTTGTATTTTTTCTTATTAAATTGTGTGGTTAACTTCATTGCATTCTGTGGTGTGTGTGAACTTGAATATTTTTCAGAGGGTATTTCCCGGGTATGCCTTTACCTACCCATCACCTCTTAAGAAACCCAGATGCCTCCTTTGCCACACCATTGATTGCATACATTATCAAATATTGTTTTCACAAATGTATTAATTGTTTCTTCAATTTTTTCATCATCCATATCTAATTGGACACAGCAACATACAGGTATGGCACCCCTTTGAGCTTAAAAAGATAGGCCTGCCAAATATGGTATATTCTTCTAAATATGTATTAGTTAGGTACTCTATAGCTTGTCAAAAAAAGTACTGATTCAATCTAATGTAATCCGAACTAGTTATTTTTATAAATATTATAGGTATTCTAAATATATATTTAGCCATGGTTATTATGGTTGAACTCATTGACGGAGGAGAGGGTAGCAATGTACAGTCCATTTGTATTATATCTATGATAATAAAACTAAATATATTATATTTATTTATTAGGGACACGATACATCAGTTCAGTATCTTGATGTTGGAACAAAAGAAATCACTCGGAATATGAAGTATGAAGAGCTTTTTACACCAGTTGCAGGACCAGAAAATCCTTTCTTGACTCAACAACAAAAAGCCCCTAAGAACATGATGACTGGATTTGTTGAAAAAGCACACATTAATGATTTCATGTTTGAAACTCAAAGAAGAACATTTCATAGTTTCGGTATGTTAAAAATAAATAAAAAAACTAGAATTATTATTGTAAAAGTATTTTAAAAAGGAATTGAAATGGTTAACTATTTATATATTATTTAATTATTATATTTAAATTTATTACGTTATCTGTAAAATTAGGTTATGCTTTGGATCCTGCAGTTGATTCCAATGAAATTATTGGTCGTAAGCCTGATGATACTAATAAATTTAAAACAGTTTTCGAATCTGTGCCAAAGAGGCCAGCTGATAAGAGAAAACGTCATAAAAATGACAAACCAGAAGATATTGATGGATATCTAGGACCTTGGGGATGTTATGTTGATGAAGAGAAAATATCAAAACCAGAAGGAGTAAGAAAATGTCTTGTTTAGTTAAAGTGTTTTTGAAATTCCTTCTATTTATTGATTTTTTTAAACTTATTATTTATCATATTTTAATAAATTTATTATATATTGTTAATTATTTGTTTATAGGAAGATGCAATTGCTATTGAAGAATTTCTTGCAAAAAAACATAAACGCGGCAAAAAAGTGGAAGATAAAAGCTTCAAAGAAAAATCAATTTTGCATAGTAATTTTATATTAAATAGTAATTTATAAATTTCAGTTTTAAATTTAAAATTTGTTTTACAGTTAAAGATCCTATTGACTACCAAGGACGTTCATTTTTACATATTCCACAAGATGTTGGTGTTAATCTTAAATCAAATGCACCTCCCGATAGATGTTTCCTTCCTAAAGCACATATACATACATGGCAGGGTCATACTAAAGGTATATCAGCTATTAGATGGTTTCCAAGGTCTGCACATTTACTTATGTCTTGCAGCATGGATTGTAGAGTTAAGGTATCTATTTAGTTATTACATTTACTTTACATTTCTGTTTGTGTGGTGTATTAAAAATTAAATTTATTTTTAAGTTGTGGGATGTCTATAGAGATAGAAAGTGTATTCGAACTTACATAGGTCATACACAGGCAGTCAGGGATACATGTTTTAACAATAAAGGAACAAAATTTTTATCAGCAGGTATGATATATTTTATTTTACATCATACTTTTTAGGTATTATTTTAATTTAAAATTAATAACAAACATTATTATTTACTTAGCTTATGATCGGTATGTCAAATTATGGGACACGGAAACTGGGGACTGCATAAAAAGTTTTACAAATCATAAAGTATTGTATTGTGTTAAATTCAATCCAGAAGAAGAGAAACAACATTTATTTGTTGCTGGTACTGCTGATAAGAAAATTGTTTGTGTGAGTAAAAAGTTATTTATTTATATCCTTTTTGATAAAAAAAATATAGTTACATTTATGATGTTAGTAATTAACACATTTATATATGATTATAGTGGGACACTAGATCAGGAAATATTGTTCAAGAATATGAACGACATTTAGGAGCAGTAAATAGTATCACTTTTGTTGATGAAAATAGACGATTTGTCACAACGTCTGATGATAAAAGTCTACGCGTATGGGAATGGTACGTGCTTAAAAATTATTTTACATTTTCTTTATGATTATACAGATTAACACATTTAAACAGTTTAGTACTAAAAATGATTGGGTTTTAATTAAAAACGAGGAAAAAGTATTTTAGTCAAAACAAAACAAGTTAATAATTTAAAAATTGTATTTAGGGACATACCAGTGGATATGAAATATATAGCTGATCCAACCATGCATTCAATGCCGAGTGTAACAATTGCACCAAATAAAAAATGGCTAGCATGTCAAAGTATGGATAATAAAATAGTTATATTCTCGGCAATGAATCGTTTCAAAGTGAATAGAAAAAAGAGTTTTTCTGGTCATATGGTAGCTGGATATGCTTGTTCTTTAGACTTTTCACCTGATATGAGGTACAAATTACAAATTGTTCATGTTTCAAACATTGAATGTTATTTAACTTTAATTATTTATTTATTGGTTTAGTTACCTAGTCTCAGGAGATGCAGATGGAAAAGTGTTTATTTGGGATTGGAAAACAAGTCGTTTGTATACAAAATGGAAAGCTCACGACAATGTGTGTATTGCTGCATTATGGCATCCACACGAACCTAGTAAAGTAGCCACTGCTGGATGGGATGGACTGATCAAATATTGGGATTAACAAAGATCTACAGTGAATTTATTTTGGGTATCTTTAGTGGTGTGAGTCACCTATGATTTGTATCATAAGATTCTCAATCATGTAATATATATATATATATATAAATGCTATTTGACAACTATTATAATTACATTTTTTAAGAATTTGTTTGTACCTATATTATTTCTTATTAAATCCTATAAATATCAGCTAATATCATTGAGTATATTATCAATCTTAATATTAATTTTAAGTAGTTTTATGTATATATGAATAAACTTTTTTGATTAAATCACAGATTATATTAATATAATACTAATATAATCTGTGTTTAAATGTTACAATTATGCATTAAAAAAATGATAATCAATATAATATTCTTCATATTGTAATAATATAGTATACAACTTGGGTTAGAACATAAGTCAGTGAACTATTCAGTTCTTAAAAGTTTTATCTCAAAATTGTAATCGTATAAAAATATTCATCATAGCTTTGTTCATGGTTATATAAGATATAGGCCACAATACTACTAATATAATTTAAAAACAATGAAACTATGAAATTTACTTAACGTTTTTTCTTATGATTATGAAATTAAGCTATTTACTTTGGATAAGATATATTTTGAGAATGTTATGTGATCAAATAACTAAGACCCCATTTCATGTTTAGAGATTGCAAAAGAAACGCCACTGTCATACAACATAAAATAAGTTAAAACAGGTACTATAGACTTGCAGTCTGCGGACTTGAATATTTTTAAATTTTTATTTGCACTGTAAATAAGTACAAAACAACAGGAAACTCATTCTGCTGTAAAGTAGGTACCATAGATTAAATATACTAGTATATTTAATCTATGTAGGTACTGAGTGTTGTTGGCCATTAAGCATATTACCGTTACAAATGAGTTAAATTTATACAATGGTTTATCATTGAGTATAAAAAATGGTTTTGTTTGTATGTTAGAATATTTTATACTTTAGCATTAGTAATACAGGTAAATTGGAGTAATTTTTGACAAAAAAAAAAAAAAATTAAACTTCAATTTAGGACTGATGTAATATATATATATATATTAGGGGTGGTCGGCAGAGTTGCGAGCCGCATAGTAAATTGGAAACTATGTAAGGACCAAGATTCAAGAGCAGGAAAATATAACAATAAGACAAAAAAGTAAGATGTGTAGGTGGCGAACACATTCATGTTGTTTAAAATTATTCAAATAAATTGTTTCTAAAATATCTAATTGCTGAAGACTATAAGATCATAAATATTAGTATTCAGTTTTTAGGAATATGTAATTAAATCTAGGTTGTTTGTATTAACTTTACTTTTACATACATAATTACCTAAATAATAAGTATACAATTAAAAATACATCTTTTGAGGCTACATTTCCTATACCAATTAGTGGAAACCAGTGTATGCATACAACTATCAGCAAAAAACCAAAGTCCTCAGATAGAATCTGATGAAGCATGTTTTGTAGTAGGGATGCTCAAGAATAAAGGAGTTTTTGTCTGTACTCTCTAGGGTACAGAGGATAATCAATGATTAAATAAACAAAGTTACATTTCACCACGAGATAATAAATTTAATTATTTCATGAATTTTACAATTATATTCGTACACATATGTCAATTATTTCAAAAATGAATTAATTTTAGTCATACTGTTATATTGTAATAGTTGCATATGTTTTAAAAATTCACAAGATATAATTTTTTGTTTTCCATATTAAATTTATAGTTAGAAACTTAGGAATGAGTACTTTTGGCATGATTTCTTGATACTACTGTTATGTAGTCTCCAATTAGTATATTAGAGTTTTTGGTTCTAATTTTTAAAAGCTTTAACCTTTTTATAGACACCAATATTTTAATTGCACAGTATTCAATTTAATTTCCTTACTTTCAAACTTGAGATCATTCTGGTTTGAAAATACAGGTAACAAATTCTGTGTAATCCATGAGTACTTTTAAAAATGAGGTAAACACACTTTGCCAGCAAATAACTCAGATATAACAGTTACCCAGAGTGACAACACAAATAATATATATGAAATGCCAACTTGATGACTGTTTGGTAGTTGATATGGTTGACCGCCTATCTCTGGAATATGAAAACCCATGGGAAACACGACAGCAGCAAAACAAAATAGTACCACTGAAAAACAAATATTTATAAGTTTATGTAACTTCTGAAATATAATATAAAATTTATCTTACTGGCAGTAAATCCTACCCAACGTGCATATGGTATGACATTTCGGTCCCAATGTGAAGAAGCCAGCAAAATTATGGTGGTAGTTATACATATACACCCGATGAAAATACTGACTAAAGCCAATAACCATTCGAGTCTCAGATCGGGAGTGAAACACACTTGTGGTCTGTTAAAGAGGGTCATACACGTCCACATTAATCCCAATCTGGTGTCACCTAGAAACACATTTTCTTAATATTAGTATCACAAGAATTAATATCTGTATTTACTAATGCTGCTAAAAATAATTATAAGCTAATAATCACCTCCTACATCGGTTATGATCCAGTCAGGCATAGCCAAACTGACAATTGCAAATACATCAGCCAATAAGAATAAAGTCCCCGAAATAACAGTAAGTTTGTCCATTTTAAAGTTTTGCAATTTCAACCCATAATAAATAAAAGATACCTCCAAGTGTCACAAAATGTTTCATAATTATTGATTAATACTATTTACGCATTTCTCCTATTGTTATACTGCTGTAGTAGGATACATATTAAGTTGTACTGTAATAGTTTAATCTGGAACTGACAAAATATACATACTCAATACTAAAAATTCTAAAATAATAAAATTGATAATAATTAATAATATTATTATTTATTATGTTAATGATAGTAAAGTGATAGTGTTATCACAGAATATTCTTTAATCGTGTTTGATTGTTTGGCGGTGCACCGCGGTGGTATAAAATGGCGACGGCTGTTGTTAGTAGTGCGCAAGCGCGGTTTAATGCTGCGTAGGTGATCATGCGCAGAATGGCCGCGCGCCCGTCGGACTGTACAACAACAATAACTCATCGCGAATCGCGATAACCACAGCATCGCTATGATAACCGTATTGTCCACAGCAGCAGCAGCTCTACCATAGACCATAGTCCCCATAACATTAATTTATTATTATAATTTAATTTTCATATTATTTGATTGTTATTTGTTAGTAGTTGTTTGTGATATAGGTACACATTACATTGTCAATATTGTAATATTAACTAAATATTATATGGTCACGTCGTCAACGATAATGTACGTGGTTTACTTTTATGATTTCGTCGTGAATTACGGTGGTAAAATTCGATCGCGCCCGACCATTGAGGACTGACCGATTCTATTTGTCGTTATCCTTGGCCCTTGTCCGTTGTCGTCGTGTCGGGACCTGGTACTTATCAATAATAAAAATTATCGCAATTGTCCATCGGCTACCACACGTTATTAAATTGCCTTTTCGGGTCGAACAAAACATTTAAATTATTAACTGTCTTGGAATGACGACGGACGGTCGCACGCTGATGTTCGAGGAACAGTTGGAAACGTCCGGCGAAGTGGCCGCCGCTTGATCGCAGAACCATGACGCCGTTGAACCATGGACCGCGCCGGACCACAGCCGCCGCCCAGCGCCTGCAACCCAACGCTGTCGGTGGACAGTTCCAAGGGACGTCTGGTGGTCGACCGGATGGACTCCATCAGGAACCTGTTCGGGTGTGAGCTGCGGATCGTCAACGATGGTGGCGGGACGTCCTCGGCGGCGGTGGTTTTCGCCGTCACCAGGCTGGACGAATACGACAAGGTGCCGGACGATCGTCTAATCGATCGGCTAAAGGTAGATGACGTCTTATTTTTAATGATCTTACTCTTCATTATAACTACTATACGAGTCCTGCATGGTCGCCGATCTTTAGCTTTTTAAAAATAAAAAAACCCGTTGTTCCACCTCGACGTCTATAATTGCCGTGTCTTGCCGGCCGATTAGTATACGATTCGTGTTCTGAACTCTAAAGCCTATATACGTGTACAACGTGATTTTGACGGTCAGCTAGCTGCAGTTGTGCAATAGGTGCACGAAACGAAAACGCAATATATTGTTCGTTCGATTCGTTTGGAAGCCAGTCCCCGCCATATTTTGCCACTTGGACTGCGATTTGACTATATACCTACTACAGACAATAATTGTATAATATGTTTACAAGAATTCGACTTTGTAATTTTAAATATTTATGGACTGGTTAAATGATCGTATAATAGTGCCGTAATAATGGTGATTGGTGGGGATCTGATTGATCTGAGTGTTGAATACGGCCCACCCCGACCCCACTTTTGTTTTTTAATCATTATAATATTGAAACAAAAAGTAATTTTTTTTATACATTTCGAACTATCGGTCTGAGAAACTCCCGAATATCTCTACAGTAAAATCCGAGTATAATATAATATGCAACTTTGATAGTTTTCTCCTCATGTCTTCCTCCTATCACGTCATTTTCCTATGGTACCTAAGCACCTATTCATGCTGTTATTGATATCTAGAGGGGTAGAAGACGTTCTAAAATAATTCGTTCGAAAAAGCTAGGTAAAGTAGATCTGTTATGTATGGCATGATTATTATTTTTTTTTTTAATATTGCCTTCTTTGTAATTAGTTTTGCTTGAAATAAAGTATTTAGTGTATTATTTTATACTCCATTTTGAAAAATGTTCATATAAAAATAATGTTTGATATGTTTTTATATATGCATTCATAAAATATATTAAAATGTAAACAAAATATTGATCCCCCTCCCCCATTTCCTAGTCTTGATTACGACACTGCACATTACGTTACAGTAAATATTATCACACGTATGTATATATTAAGTTTATATACCTACTAATACATTAATTAGTATAGCTGCCGGTAGACATATATATAAATATTTGTGGCCGAAAAACCATGTGATGTGCACACAATCAATATTGGATAACTGTAGCCCTAGGTACCTATAGTAAATTGTGATGTGAAGTGATGTTATAATATTACACTACCGTCTACCGATGGTGTTTTATCAATAAATAATTATTTTCATATTGTGTAGCCGCCGCAGCGTCCGAGCTTTTAATTTTTTTATGTGCCTGCTGTGTTGCATTACGAAATCTACTCGCAGGTCAGAAATAATATAATATTGTAATGCATATATTTGATTAATTATCACGCTTGTTGTGTGAACAGGTACCTAGAAATCAATATTTCACCGAATCCTGTTACACATAAAAGCACAATAGAGACATAAGTCTGCCATTCATATTCATGTATAAAAACATGCCGCAACGTTGTACACATACTATTATAAGCACGTGAAAGGTACCCAAGTACATCCTGTTCGTGTGTGTGTGATTTACTTTCCCTTTCGATAATGGCCTAAATCGTTATTTAGAATCCATCTGTGCGTCCATAGAACGTCCGTAATTGGATTGGTGTGTATAGTTTGATGTCGGTACAGATTTTTGGGTGTTTTTTTGACATTTTTTTTCTACCCGATTGCCACTTACGATTTTCTAAATATATGTTCAGTAAATTACATTTTTTTAACAAATTCTGTTTATAACCTACCAGTCCTTAGACTATTCCTGCATAATATTTATCTAGCGTATTTTTTCCTTGACTAAGCGCATTCGTTTTTCTTATTTTCAATTCAAATCAAATTCAATGGTGCGTGACTGCTTCTCGGGAGTAGGTTTCCCTTAATTCCCTATATTTCCACAAAATTTAATGTAGCTCTTTTTAAAAATTAGATCATGTCTGGTTAGTTTTGTCTATAACCAATTTTGTGATTTAAATCATTTAGCAAACATTTAGACAAATAATTGTATAAGAACATTATGAACTTAATATTTTTCAATAGTTAGGACATAATATTTAATATTCGTTATGTAAACTATAAAGATCCCCTTACATTTCCTATGCACGATTATTTTCCTGTGTGTACCTATTTATTAAAGCCTTGAAAAAACCAGTACACTCACCTATATAGGTAAACTACTTAATTTCGATTATTTTTAGCTCGTACCAAGGTGATGTATTTCTCTTTATGTACGTATATGACGTATAATTCATACTATATAATATATATATATATACTGATTTATTTTTAATTGCTTTGGAACTATATTATAATATTCAACCAATTTTTGAAATCACTATTTTATAATGTGTATATTGCAAACAACCCTATGTAAATTTTTCTTGTTCAAATTTTTATCGAATAAAATAAATCATTATTCTGCTTCTTCGGCTTTTTACAGGCCCTCCATTTTTCCCTATCCTTTTCAGTCTTTTTTTGCATTCCTTACCCCCAATAGTCTCAGATCTTCCTTCATTCTGTCTGCCCTTCTTTGCGTAGGACGCCGTCTGGGTCTCTTTGTGTTTGGTTTCCACTCTGTTATTTGTCAAATAAGTGCTTCTGAAGGCTGATTTCCATACATGCCCAGACCAACTTATTCGCGTACTTTTCAAGGTCCCAACAATGCTAGGCTTATTTTATAGATTTTCCGAATTTCCGTTGTTCCGTATTTTATACTCTTTATAGTTGTTTCTTTTTGGGCAGGATATTTTCCTCAGTATCTTTCTCTAATTCGCATTTAACTTTTTTTCGTCAGATTTTGTCCCTGCATGAATATATACAGCTATGAGATCATTAAAATAATATATATTTTATACATGCTAACTACGAATATATAGAATGGCATAAATTGTTTTTAAATTTTTGAGTTTTAGGTATTATAATATCAAATGCGCGCTAGCAAGGTAACTAGATGGTAAATTATCAATTTATAATATTATAATCTTGAACAGTGAAAGTGTTTATAAATGTTGGTGTCGTTGAGACAGATGTATGGACCTATACTATTGAACATAATGTTCTGTTGATAGGGTATTGAAGCTTGTAACCTATGAACATAACTATAGTATTATATCGTCACCTTTATTATATATAATTACATCGTATATGTGGAAATAAAAACTTTTCGATCACTTTGGGTATATGAAATCATGTACTATTATTTATATCAAACGAATAAATACTCTTACTTGACGGTGTATAGTATGTAGCTGCATTAAGTTATTTTTCAGCTGGCTTTACCAGAGAACAAATCAGTTTTCATAAGAATAATAAACCTATTCTAACTTACTTACAAGGAAAAAGATATCATTGCAGGCTTTGCAATAATATTTTCAGCTGGTTTCCCGTTAGAAACAATTGTTTTACACCCCTTGCAGATTAATAATACGCGTATTGATAACAACTTAAAATTGTATAATAATATGGATTCCATAATATGCATTGGCATTAAAATGTTGAATTTTAATACCGAAATTTTTGTTTGATGTTACTATGTTATGAAATTTTGTAAATTATGGTAGTACTACATCGTTTCCTCTGAGTTATCTTCAATTGCGTTAAAAATATTTACTTAGGTAGGTACCTAATATATCGGTTTCTTTTTTTGGTACAACAGAAGGTTGTGGGCGTTTTTACAGTGCTCGCTTTCCAAACTCAGCGATTAAATTTTTGTTGCATAGGAATTATGCTTCGATTGTCTTATTGTAAATATATAATTTATATAAAAAAAAAATAGTCAGGTAAATTAAAAATCATTGTGGTTTCTACAAGACAATATTTTTTTTACAGTAATATTTTTTACTGCTACTGGTAAAAACCAAATTCTAAATAATAAAGTGTATGATCATCAATTAAGAAATCAGATTATTAAAGTAATACATTATTATACCTAATGTTAAATTATCAACAGTTTCTAATTACTAGTAAAATCAACTGTATTAATTTCCATGCTGAAATATTATATATTATATAGTGATGAATAGGCACCTACATGTGTATGTATGTATGTACAGTTGTCATAATAAATTTAATTCATTTTTTAAAAATCATTTATTACATCTAAATACCTAAAATCTATTAAATTGTTTGAATAAATATCCTCCCCTGTTAAATGCGGTAGGTACTATTAATGATTCTTGCATTGGTAACATGGGCTTCAGAATCGAAATAAAAAACACTATATAAGGATGACATCGTATTATGTGTACATTGTATATGCAACAAAAAGCATTGTAGTCATTGGGTTTTAACCAGCTATATTAGTCAGATATTTACATACTATATGTACCTGTATTATAGATTTGACGAATGTACGAAATTTAAAATATGAATCCGTTATCGGTTGTCATATTGTCACGGACCAATATGTTTAGAAGGTCATATGTTATACTTGACTTTACTTGATGAACACTTTGGACACTTTCTCTGAGGATTAAAATCAACTTCTTTGATGCAATTGTTATAATAGCATGAAAAAAACTATTGGGTCGTGCAAAACGTTATTATTATAATATGGTTTGAAAGCAAAATAGAAACGTTCACACAATTTCGTAAAAGTATCATAATGTAGAAATAATTTTAATTTTAAATAAGTACATCTATTATCTACAGTTTGTTTATATTATAGTTTATAATTATATTTATCGTCGAGTAAGAAAACTACATACCTATTCTTAACTTGGATTGAATTATAAGTAGTGCGTATGATTAATTGGTTAATTAACATTCTAAAATGAAGCAGGTCTGATCAAATATTTTTTTAAAATCGAAAATTCTGAAACATAGTAATCGGGTAACTCTCAAAAACATATCGGGGATTAATGTATAATAATGTTAAAATAAGGCTTTTCTCTAAATATAAAAGTATTGTAGCATAATTTGTTTGATAAGGATGAATACATTTAAAACTTTAAAATTGTAACTTTTTAATATAATATTTCGTACTTATATAACCATATAACTTTACATTTCAATAGCTTACTATAATCGATACAAGTATACAACCCTTATATTATTTGAACACAAATCGCTTCGATCATTTTTAGAAATAATAGTGATTGTAGGTATAGTTACAGTTTGTATTTAAAAATTTATCAAGTATTAAGTATATCGTTGTATAACATTTTTGGAGTGGAGTAGAGAAATGAATCGATAAATTATTTTTAGGAAATAGTGAATTTCATAGAATAATATGAATATATTATATAATACTTATGTATGAGGGATGTGTGCGGAATGTAATAGCATAATATTACTATAACTAATGGTGGTGCGATTGCATTCTCGTGTAATCCTGCAAACAATTTTGTAATGTACTAATGTACAATTTTAATGGATTTATGCAGTGTGTATAATTAATAATGGGCATATTTTAATGTGCTCTTGATTGTTTAGTTGTAACTAAGTATGTACTATAGAGATAGAGACAGATAAACCGCACGGACCGTATTCTATGGAATTTGATAACATAAATTATAATTTTTATATAAAAAATGTGTGATAGTATGTAAATCTGCAGTGTATTATAGAAACAAGATATAATGTGACTTACATATTGTGACAGACGACAGTGATAAACAGTTTTAACTATTTTTCTCTCGAGTGACAAAGAAAATAAAGAATAAGAAATGAGTGTATAGAGAAAGTGTAGAAGATGTTACGATTATATATTAAAATGGAGAATAAACTGCCTATATAGCTTAGCCGCTTGGGTCTCGGGATATTGAAAGGAGTGACCGTGAGGCAGAACATATTGGTGGACTGCAGTAATCGAAAATTGTGGAAATTATTATATTTGTGTAACACCAAAATTATGTAACGTGCACAGCTCTAGATATATATATATATATATTAGGTATTTAGTTTTATCGAAACCCCGCGGTTGGGACGATTTTAAACTTTGTTGCTGTAAACAATTTTTAATTTTTAACAAAGCAATAAAATCTCAGATGAAAAGACTTTTAATTAGGTTCATATTCGGTATGTCGGGTCATGATGTAAAATAATTATTTAGTTTGTGAATACAATATTGTATGATATAATATACTAACCTAACATAATAAAATTTGTTTGGTTTTAAATTTAAACATTTAATAGTTACCTAACCGTTGTATAAATATTAAATACATTTAATACCTCGATACACTTCATAATATCATTTAACTGCTAATGTTTATCGTATTGTATCGTAAATGGTTAAGTAATAAATATATTCAGTTTAACGTATTAACCATAACTATTTTCATATATAAACAAAAGTATCAATATTTTATTGAGCTTATTAATATTTTTAAGAATCTTATTTATTTTATTATCTCTCTAAAGTAGTTAAAGTAGTTATATAATAACATTATTCTTATCTCAATCATCTCATGTATAGTATTTTGTTACCCTTGTTCAGATTGCTGAATAAGATTTCTATCTTTTCTTCCCTTCCCTACTCTGTTTGAAATTAATTTCATATTGACATAGTTTTTAAATACCAAGTCTATAAGTATTTATTAAGGAGATATTGTATGTATTGTTGTAATTTATAATTTTCTATTTCAAAAGACAATTAATGATATTACATTTTACAGTATTACTTTAATTGTTGTACAATGTCGACCATAATTTATTATCATAAATATAATATTTCTTGTATATTTGTGTTTTTGAAAAACAACATCATGTCGTTGTAACTTAAAATATTATTTCGTGTTTCATAATAATAAATGGATTGGTAGGTTTGGCAATAGTATTCTTGAGGAATAGGTGAGACGTTGAAATTTGGATTTTCGACTCCTTGTCGATTTTGCGATGTATTATCGAAAAGGAGGAAAGGCTGATTTTAAATCGTAAGGAATACTTATGAAATACCACCTTCGTCGACACTTCGCGTTGGAGGTGGATTAACTTATCGCGTATTATGCTATAGAGTATAGACTATGTTATCATGTGACTATAAAGTCTCTGTGACGTTTAATTTATGCAACCATGTTATAGTCCAAACGATATACAATGGTCGCGGGAAAATGTCGTAAACATAATATGGTAAGTACACTGCAGCGCTGCGAAGACAACTATTTACAATCATAATATATAACACTACTCACTAGTAAGCACACACACACGCACACATATACATACATAATTTATACACCGGATTGTGTACTTAACTGTATAAATATCACCCGGATGCAATATATATAGTGTTGTACCTACTACCTATACAACTTGTGTCGCATCTGCTGCAGTTTTTGTGCATTGTATGGAAACATCGTGCGCACGTGATATTGCTTCTGCAGTCTTAAGACATACACTATCCCGACCAAACAAAAATTCCGTTTCTTCTTGCTAACAAACATACAATTCGTGTGCTGCCAGGACTGCTTGAAACTTTGCAGGTTTATAGCCTAATAGTATATACCTATATAATATAGTGGTTATAAAAGGACATCGACGCACGCTCTACTCGGCATTTTTCTAGTTGGCTAGTTTCAATATAGTTGCCTAATATAATATGAAATATTATATGAAAAAATAACTCATGACTGATTTTAACGATTGTGGGAAATAGCCCATCTTGCCCCCTTTCGGACGCCTTTGATCGGAGACTTGTATAGCCAGTGGCGCAACTAGGGAGGACTTAGTCCCTTGACTCTGGGTCGCATTTATTAAGTTTGCATTTCCACTTTACTTTCACAATGATTCTCTCTTAAATAATTATGTTTTAATGGCTTTCCTTTTTTGTTGTTGTTGGAAAAATCAACAATTTATATATTTAATAAATGTATATGTATTAGCTACACATAGGTATTATATTTCTCAGTGAAATAAAAAAAAGTTACTAATTATAGTGTACACTGTTTAAAAAAAAAAAATTAAACTTTACGCCGTGACTGTTGATTGGTGAATTCGTTAATTACATCGCCGTCATAGTTAATGCTCATCGTCATTTCTACTTGTATTATATGTTTATGATGGCCAATGAATTTAAACTTTCTTCCTTGATAATAGATCTTAAATATGATTTTATTCTTTTTAAAGTAGAGGAGGAACGCTCGGTGTTCATCTGATTGGTAACTTATGTTTTTAGTATACAGAAATTATCTTTGAGCTGTACAACCAGTGTTCAATATATAAGTATTTAAAAAAAAAATGGTTTTCTCTTTAAAAATAACATCAATTTCTTGTATTGTGTATGGTGAATTTCGGTTTTATCAACACATTTAATGACTTTAATTAATTAATTTAATGACAGAGATCGCATATTCGCGGTATTGTGGGAAAATATTCGGCTGAGTCATGTATGAATAGGTTTGAAAGTACGAATAATTTCAAGTGTACAACATTTTATTTTGCATATTTAAGAACTTTTGTGTTTGATATAAATGTATAATTTATTAAAAATATTATCTATATCAGGTCTGGTGCGATGTACACAGTGTATGCACAGAGTATAATACAGTAGACGCCGCTTATAAGACTCACGGATATAAGGTTCAGTCGCTTATTAGACTCAAAATCGTCTGGAACGGTCCGGACGTGTCCAAATACATTAAAAAAAAATCGGTTATTAGACTCAACACTTCGGTTATAAGACTCAAATTTCGTAAAATAAATAGTAGAAAACAAACTTTTTTGGTTATAATTTAGAAATAAATTGGTATTGAAAAATTAAATAATATTCATGTTGATTATTTCTAGTTTCTGTTGGTACCTAATAACGTATAATAATTTTTATCGCAGATAAAAGTTCACATTTATCGCAACGATTATCGTTATTATAGTGTACTGATTATCTGATAGCTTTAGACGTGATAAGGAGAGCTGTCCATCACCGTGGTAATAATTTTAATATACAATACGAATACGAACAGTATATTTTCAAAATATTAGAAGAAAATAAAAAACAAACTAAAATTACAAATTTTTTTCAAAAATAATTTTTATATGTAATATGTATTTACGTTTAATTATTTAAATTTAATTTTTTTCAAAAATAATTTTTATATGTAATATGTATTAACGTTTAATTATTTTAATGTATGTATTAATAAAATCAAAGCAAAATATGTAATAAAATAAAATTTATAAATACGTAATTAATTTTTTTTTTCCACTTCGCCTATAAGGTTCATTCGGTTATAAGACTCACTTTGTGCTGGTCCCAAAGTGAGTCTTATAAGCGGCGTCTACTGTATTATGTTTGACTGTTTACGTGTGCTAATAAATATTATTTGTTGAAGACTGTTCTAGTGTTCCTGGTCTCAAATTGTATATTGAAATGATTTAAGTATTGTGAAATGTATAATTATTAATTATTGATCAAGACTGTTAGGTTCATCTAAAAATATATAGAAATTGAAAAATAATCGAGAGATTATAATAAATTTGACCCGGATTTTAATTTCTTTCGATGTTTGTTTACAACACATAATGTATAGGTAGGTACATGTATTCTCAACACTCAACAGACAGCCCGTCACCGGACATAACATATATTTTGTATATATGATTTACTCATAAATATAAATTATATTAAGCTTTATAACAGTGCAGATGTATTTGGATTTTGTAAAAACAATAACTATTTATTTCTCGCAAATATTAAGACTTGAGAGTATACTAATTATTTTAAAAATGTATAATGCCAGTATACGGAATATATGGAGTATATCTTATGGGAATAACAATTTTTATAATATTATTTATCTGATGTATGAATAATAATAATATTCTGTAATTTACAATGTATATTATTTATTTATTAAAAGTACGTATTATAGCCCAATGTGGTTACATTACAATAATACCAATTCACATATACGTAAATATTTATATAGTCATGTTTGTATACGATAATATACATATTCCTATCGGCTACCTAGTAGCGTATCTAGGAATTTTTTTCTAGGAGGTAACCAAAAATATTTTCCATTAGGAGTCAGGGACGTGGCTCCTTCTCTTGTTATTTTACCTTTCCGTAAAGTGCACTTTTATAGGCCATGAATTTACTTAAAACTATACCAACATATTTTATAATATTAAACATTTATTTAATAAATAAAAAAGCTCTGGGTGGAGGGGGGGGGGGTGATATATCACGGGGATCACCCACCTAAAATATTCCACTGCGACTACCATTACTATATAATTGCAGTATACAAGTACGGCTTTTAGTGTGAGGACTAAAGGGTGTGCACAATTTTAGCATCCCCGTGATGTTTTAAGTTAATAGTTGCGTCTTTATACGCACTTATACATACGTTGCATCTCAAGTCTCAAAAATTGTTTCGAACACCTGTAGCTGCGTATGTCTAGAAACTCGAGTAAATTAAACGAATTAAATATTGTGCCCAAGCACGGTGCGAATATTAAATATATTGATTTATTACCGTAGCTCCAGTAACCGAAGTGCGACGTGCCTCCCCTGCAGCTGCAGATATACGCCTGTCGCCTACCTATAACATAGGTTAGATAGTAGGCCGTTTTTGCGCCTACGAGTAATGAGTACATAGTGCGTAATATATTATGTGTAATAAAATATAATATTATTTTATGGTAACCTACGACTTGACCCCGCGCGCACCCTCCAAAACGTCGACGGCGGTGGCGTTTGGGTCCGTTAACCCTTTTTTTCACTTAACACATACCTACCTGTTGCACATCGCACGCCGCCGACACGCGCGCGCCCGCACGCGCACGCTCGCGTATATTTGTAATAATATTCCGCGCCCGCGCTCGCGTGTGTGAGTGTAAGTGCGCCCTCCGCCGCACGCTCGTAACCGCCCGTGACGGTGGGCGGCCGCAACAGACCTTCACTCCCGGAAGCGAGCTAGCGCGCGGCGGCGGCAGCGACGACGGCGACGACGACGACGATTCGGGTCAGTGTCGTGTTGTTTCTCCCGGATCCGCCGCGCGGCGGCAGTCCCCACGACACGGAGCTCATCCGGATCCGCCACCGCGCGCCGCCGCCGCATCAGTACACGATCGGCCGTCGCGCAGCGCAGTAGTCTTTCGCGTCGCGCACCGTCACATAACATAACAACAGTCCGTCGCACGTCACAACGCCGATTTTTCCTACTCGCAACCATGACTTTTACCGGCGTACTTCGGGTAAGTCTTTCCAACCCTGTGCAGGACTTCGTCTTCGCGCTCCGTCTTCCGTGTCTTTTTTTGTTTATCTCGACGCGAACCGGATGCGCCGGCCGCGACCACCTGTGCGGCCGTTTATCGCCTCTTATTTGTTCCATCTCGTGCGCAGAATTTTAGCTTTTTTCTCGACACACGTGTGCTTTTATCGCGGGAAATGTTAAATAATAATCCGGTGAAGGTTCATTAATAAACATCGGCACATTATCGACATTCGTTAAATACTTGGCAGTTAGCAATATACAAACCATAGTTTTTGTTTTGATAAATTATGTAGCTAAATCTAATAGTTTTTTGTCTATAGGCTTTCTCACGTGTGTCTAAAAGATAATGTCTAACTATACGCCCCGCAGATTATATTATAATTTCGTCCAGACCGAACGCTTAAGTATTATTGTACCTATACAGGGGTAGTTACTCTTTTGTGATTTAACTATTTCGCCAGTTGATTCACATCAACAGCAATGGCAGTTCCTCCGCTCAAAATCTTTACCTATCCACATTCCGATGTATTGTCGCGCTACTTATGTCCTTTAGTTCTGCAATATACATTTCGTAGTATTGTGTTCGGCACAGATCGTGTTTTTAATCAAATACATAACAGTAATATAACATAGGAATAGCTTTTTAATAAAATATTTCCTATAATATCAGTGAACTGTTGTATACTTACCGGATCGTTTTCGTTTGGACAGTGTTATGTGGACTCGTTGGACGAACTGCAGCTGCAGACACTGGACGAGTGCAGCAACGACGATTCGAGCTATGACTCGGACTTTGGAGGCGACGACGACGCCAGCAGCGGCCCGCACTTTGGCGGTCATCACGACGACGTCAGCCGTACCACGTCGGACACACTCGGTGCGGAGTACGCGGATTACGTGAGTGCTGCCGCGTACAAGTCGAGAGTGGACTTTGCGCTCAAGCTCGGATACACCGAACGTCTGGTGCAGACGGCGATCGGCAAGTTGGGCCCCGAACCCACGCAGGACCAACTGTTAGCCGTAAGCTTTACGATTATATTTAACTATTATCTCCGTTGTAAACTCATATTATCATCTATAATGTTATAATGCGAGCGTGACGGTGAGTCGGTCGTCTCTATTGTCTCCTCTCTGCACGTACATGCGATATTGGTATTTTAGTTCCTATAGTGTAGCAATTCTCTCAACAGTCTCAACCCCCCTTGGCGCGGTTACCAGCAGATCATTTAGGGTCACGAACACATAAAATAACTTATGTGCATCGTATACACAAGAAAAATATTTGTGGGTATTGCAGAAAAAAGAAGAATTTTTGATTTGGTGGTATTTTAGTTTCTATAGTATAGCAGTTCTCTCAACCCCCCCTGGTGCGGTCACCAACCGATCTTTAGGGTCACAAACACATAAAATAACCGTATGCGCTTTGTACACAAAAAAAATATTTATGGGTGTTGAGAAAAAAAGAATTTTGGTTTGGTGGTATTTCAATAGTTTCTATATCGAGTCAATTTCTTGTAAAACCCCCCTTGGCCAAGTCACCAGCAGATAATTTAAGATTACAAACACAAAAAATAACCTTATGTGCATTGTATAGGACAGGGGTGGTAAATTATTTTGACACTGCCCGCCAAAAATCACCTTTTTTTCGAGCGTGCCATTAATGTAAGAAAAGAGGTGCATATTATGAGAAAACAGCTATTTATCGTTCAATTACTATTATTCAATTGTATCAGTAAATATTAATACATACTTTGTGATATTATTCATTATTAAAATTAAAAATAATATTATAATATAAATATTTTAATTTTTCACGTGCCATCAAAATTTTTTCGCGTGCCATAGATTTGCCATCCTTGGTATAGGAGAAAAATATTAGTAGGTATCACGAAAAAATGAACACATTTTAGTATAAGGGTCGTCACTTTTAAAAAAAGTTAAGAGTGGTCTAGTTTTCACCGTATTTAATATGTAATATCAGACTTGATGTGTGAACACGAGACTATAGAGACACTGCTGCAGTTAAGTGTCCTCACAATATTATGGATGTCGGCTGTATAGTTTTTCGTTTATTTAATACTTTAACGTTGTTGTTGTACTGCAGGAACTGATCAAGCTTGGCGCGCAATGTGGTCACAGATTGCACTGCGAGTCAGACGGCGAAGAAGCGCAGTCGAATAACACCAACGACCCGCTGCTTAGTCCCCAAGTGCCCAAACTTCGGCACGTCGTTATCGACGGTAGCAACGTCGCCATGAGGTATGTTAGGTCACAATAATTCCTGTCGACCGAAGTCGTTCCTGGAATAATATAACTAACATTTCGGTCTTATCTGTTCTCCAGCCACGGAAACAAAGAGACGTTCTCTTGTCGAGGCATCAAAATCTGCGTCGATTGGTTCCGGATGAGGGGTCACACGGACATTACAGTATTTGTGCCGAAGTGGCGGAAAGAAGCTTCGAGGCCGGACAACAGGAGGATCATTGGTAAGTGGAGAATTGCAGTTGAAGCTCTCCTATAACCAATCATATACTATCAGAATACTCCGTTGTAAATTGTTGGTTCATTGATGTTCAGGGATGTTTAGGAAAGTTGTGCGCGGTTAAATACTTAAAGTACAAAAATAGATAGCACGGGGTTATTTGATGCTGTGTAGGTTAGGGTGGGCATAGGTATTAGTTGTAGTAGTAAAATATAGCGAATATGTCTTTTGATCTTTGGTGCGCATCAGACTATTACAGCGCCATCAAATTAGTTGCTAAATAATGTACGAATTTACCAATCGATAAAATATTCGTCGATAGCTAATAAGCTAGCGCGTATAGTATGTCATTAATTTCTCCATTATCATTCCCGAAGTTTAATAATATGTCACATGTCACCTATAGAAACATAGTCACATAAGTAGCGTGACATTCGACTTGGTCGTTATATGGTCATTCGTCAATGATTAATTAAAAAATAATAAAACCTATTATAATACTTCCATAATATTATATATATAACCTTGTGACATTTTGATTTAAAAAGTAGGAGCCTTGTTTTATGTCGTTTAAAATTTTTGAAGGATACGGTTCCGTTGAAAAATAAAGAAACTATTCATTTTTCGTAATGGGTCTACTCGGAGCCCGCGCGCTGCTTATCGTCCAATATAATAGTTGATTAGTTGATTATAATTGATGCACACACCGTAGCAGTATAATACAATTTAACGTTTTTTGTTGTTGTCCATATAGACCAAGATATCCTGACGGAATTGGAGCGCGCCAGGATGCTGGTTTTCACTCCTTCCAGAGAAATCGGCGGCAAGCGCATGGTGTGCTAAGACGATCGGTACATTCTGCGTTTGGCCTCAGAACTGGACGGCGTCGTCGTGTCGAACGACAACTACCGGGATCTGGCCAACGAGAGTCCGGCGTTTCGTTCGGTCGTGCAAAACAACATCCTCATGTACTCTTTCGTCAACGACAGGTATGCACTATAAATAATAACAACGACGACGATCAAAGTGTTTTTGACAAACACGACAAACTAACGGCCATCGTTCGCTGTCGCACAGGTTCATGCCACCGGACGATCCACTGGGCCGTTCGGGTCCTACCCTCGACGTTTTCCTCCGGAGCAAAGCGCCGGGCGTCGGTCTGACCGCCGTCAGTACGGAGACGTGTCCGTACGGCAAAAAGTGCACCTACGGCAACAAGTGCAAGTTCAGTCACCCCGAGCGCGGTCTGCAGCCCGTCAAGTCCGTCACCGAGCGACTGATGGAACACGCTCAGCGGCAGGGCTCGGCAGGTCGGCAGATCAAGGGCAAGTCGGTTAGCCTGCCGCTGCAGCAGTCCGGCTGCAACAATCTGCAGCAGAAGAAGCCACTGGCCCGTACCATGTCCAACGTGCCGCCGACGACCACCCACCACAATCACTCCAACCATCCGCACTGGGTGGGTGGCGGGGCGTGGACGACGACACCGCCGTCTCCGAGCTCCAACAACTACAGGGGTAAGTCCGCCGAGTCGTCCGAGCCCGAGGACTGCAGCAACTTGCACCACAAGCTGCAGCGGCAGCTCACGCTCAACCCGACCTACGACCCGCGGCTGGTCCATCTGCGGCAGAGCCAGCACTGCAACGTGACGAGGATAGCGTCCGCGCCGCCCGTGCCCATGCCGCGGCCGCAGCCGTCGATGACCTTGCCGCCGCGCACGCTGGTGGCCGCCAGCTGTTCGGACCCGCAGATATTTCCCGGTTACCACGAGGCCAGGCAAAAGCTGTACTACCACCTGTCGTCGATATTCCCCGAGGAACAGGTGTCGGCGGCCATGCAGTACTACCCGAACGAGACCAACCCCCAGAAGATCTGTGCGGCCATATTGAACATGTTCTCGAAGACGTGATGTGTGTGTGTGCTCCGCTCTGGGCGCGTCCACCTTGTGCTGTGTGCACGTGACCGTTCACAAGTGATTTTGTCTGACAATATAATATTAATATTAGCTTATCGACAAGACGGCGACACTCGATACAATGTATCTGATTATTTGTGTTGATTTATTCTTAAATCATGTATAATATTTGTGTAGACTATTAAGTTAATTTTGTATATGCTTATTTTAAGTCGATATTTTTCTATGTTTTTGTTAACCTGTGTCAAACGTACGACAAATCGCGGTATTAATAAACAATAAGATTTTAATTTTTTATCATTTTTTTGTTTTATAAATTGAATACGATTTACACTGTAATTTCTCTAATATTAGGAAAAATGTACTGACGATTTCTTGTAATGATAACCAACCGGCTACCATAATTTTAATAGTTTGGACTTTCATTCTAAGGATTTTCCTCATGACCCTAAAGTAAAATGCTTGTATCTCATACTCTGATGGACGAGGAAGGGGTTTAGTAGTAGATGCACAGATATTATCTGATAAAAACTTGTTGACATCAAGTATATTCTTAACATGAAGAAAGCATAGGTAATTTGTGAGGCAAGAGTCTTGCCACAAAATATTAATTTACTAAATACTGAAACAAAATTAAATGTGTTTTCTTAAAAAATTCAATGTATAGCAAAACATCTATAGGTAAATTGTTTATAGCAAACAAAATTTGCCAAAATACTGCTAATATCAATATTAGTTTGTATTATTATTATTGTTATTCAGTTTGTATTATTTATATTAAATTAAACTTTAAATTAAAAAAGAAAATTATAAATATAAAAAACACTCATTAAATGTTAATTGTTAGGTTTTTTTTTCATTATTTATACTTATTTTATAATTCAAACTCAAAAAATTGGAATTAAATATAAATCCTTATAACCAATAAACTAACAATAAATCAAACAGATTTGGACAAAATTTAAGTACTAAAGAAAATTATTGAAATAGATAAAATATATAAATTATAAACTAAAGTTAACTAATTAGTTATAAAGTAATAATAAAAATAATATAAAGCACTCAATAATATATTGAATCTTAATTCTGTACAAAAAATTGTTTACAAAAATAACTATCAGCAAAAAATTTAACACATTAATTTGATTAAAAGAATAATAAATATTAATACTATTCAATTATTTAGAAACTTTGAGGTGAATAATTAAACTAGCTATTCAATAAATTGTTTATAATATTAATAGTATTTTTTAAATTTTCAAAGATTTAAACTTTTAGTTTTTTTTATTATGTTAATAAATATTCAGACTGATGGATGTAATGCAGTTATGGCAATCTTCGACCAATCGGGTTTGTTCAACTAAATAATCATATTTCTATGTTGAGTAACAATTCCATACATTAAGATAAAGTCAGCATTACATTTGTTGTCTCATTTAGACAATCATTAAAGTAAAACCAGTGGTGTATTTATGGAGGAAGATCTGAGGATAGATATACCTCATGACTTAAAATTGAAAGAAAAATATTCCATAGTGCTATAATATATGATTATAGTGTAAAATGAGCAGTTCCTGTGGATGTCACACATGAATGTTATTCAGTAAAACTAATCACCGTTTCCATTGATCATCGGGTAACCATACTACATACTACAGTTCAAAGTAGGTAACTATAATAATATACAACATTGCCTAGGTCCCACAGTTTTTCAATAACAAACATATTAAAGAAACCATTATAGTAATAATTTATGAACTTTCAAATTAAAATATAAAACAAAACCTACATAGGGCACTAGATCAAAATACGTCTAGTACATTTTGTAATAGGTTATCATGTTACGCTTACTAGTTTCAGTATTTTGAGAAGTTAAGATTACAAAATGAGAAATGCAGTGGTTTTGCACTCACGTTAGCAATAACAAGTGTATGAAAAATAGACAACAAATATTGTGTTGACTAGCAAGGCACTCCTCTAATTCCATAACAATCTAACAATCAACGTGTCTGAAAAATAATGCAATTAGGTTTTTATTGCAGTAATATTGTTCATTTACAATGACAAAAAGATAATTAAAAAACAACTATAATATATTTTCAAAATTGATATTTCCTCAATATAATTTATATTAATTCTGTTTATTTAACATGAACTTTCTTGTAGCTTGATGACCATCAGGCCTATGTAATTGGTAAAGAAGTCGATCTTGAATCTTTTTCACTGCAGCTACAGTCAAAACGAGGGTTTCATGTTTTAGCATGCTGTACACGTTCAAACCTAAAATAATTATTTAAGTATTTGAGGTAAACAAATTATACATTTTATTTTTAAATGCTTACCATAAACTGGCATCAGATTCATGTGTTTGATTTGGTTCAATGCTAAGCTGATATTCCTTGGCATTGTATCAGTACTATAAAAATGTATATTAAAATTAATAATTTGCACCCAGCTCTTAGATTATAAAATAATAATTGTCAATCAATAATCATAATTACTCGTCTATAAATAGAACTGAGGGTCCCCAAAGTCTTGAATCAACTAAATCATTGATGTATCCAGGATCGTCTGTGGGTAAATCCAAATTGTCTACAATGTGTAAATCGTCCTAAACAAAAATGTCAGATAACATTGTAGGTAAATTAATTTGACAATATAAAATATACATACTTGAACTAGCTTGACAGATAATGTTGACGTGAGTCCATACACTCTTTTGTAGAACGGGAGCATATAAAAGTGAGTTGTATGAGATCGTGGACCGTGTATAACTGATCCACCTTTGAACAGCGGAGAACGTCTAGTACCATGTCGAGCACGTCCTTGACCCTTTTGTGGCCAAGGTTTTTTACTGCTCATATTTACCTCGGCTGTAACTTTGGTATTAGCGTAACTCTGTAGTAACAAAAAAGGGTTTTAGACGCTTATAGTGGAAAATAATTGAGGAATAAAAGAAAAGAAACTTGCAACATATTTATATTTTCTTTGCCACACAACATTTTCATGTATTATATCAATTCTTGGTCTCGATCCAAACACTTGGGGATGTAAATCTATGATTGTAGAAGGATTTTCCTTTATAGTATCCAAATTAGACACCCATGCCTGGCGCAATTCCGTGTATCCACCGTATACCATTGGCGGCTCTTCCATTTCATCTAAGAATTTATAATTGCTTAAAACTGTTTGAATACTGATACACTTTAAAAATATGAGTTTAAGACTATTGCAGACTTACTGAACTCAGAGTTTTCAATTGGTACGGTAGACAACCGACATGCCGCTGTGAACGTCGACGGGAGAGCGCGAATTTGTTTTGCCAAACAATTTAACAACATTTTATGTTTTTTATTTTATTAACCGTAACAAATAGAAAGTTGTCTTAAATAATATTATAATTTATAATGGCAAATATACTTCAAAATTTTAATAATTAATTTTAATCCTCAAGTATTTTGTTAGATGCCTTATGGATGTTATATTGTTATCACTGTTATCACTGTTATCACTTGTATTTTTTCCCGATTGTAAATAATGTTATCTTTTCTATGACCGTGGTAGATTTTGTCATCATTAGTGCGGCAATCAGTTTTTAAACGGCATGTGCGTTTTCCAAGGAAAAATTTAATTTGAAAACATACCTCGATTCAGGGGCGGAGTAGGAACCAAATCCAGGCGGGGGGCTTAAAATTTATCTAGGCCACCCACTAAAAATTGTTTTCCCACTTCGCTTGAATTTCGTTTTTCTATTTAAATGCACTAGCACAGTTGCTCAGCACTCCAACATCTTATAAATGTTGTTTGTAATTTTGTATTATAAATTATAATAGCATAATTTTATAACAGAAATTCTGATGCGACTATACGAAAATTTGGGTTTTCGTATATTCTTCAGCTGACTTATTTTTTGGTTTTAGTAGTTTTCGTTGACATTTAAAATTAAAAGTTTATTGTAAACTAAAAATGACCACTCCACGTTAACATGATGTGATAGGCGCTTGCTTTAAATGAACAATATCGTATTCAAATATCTCGTATAAACAGGATGATTTTTTAGGTATGCTCACCCCATTTTTGTGCTTAAATTATGCATACATTCAAATTCTGATGTTTGGAATTTTTAAGTGTGGTTAAATATACGATATTTTCGTGTACTTCGATTTTTCTCAACGTTTAAGAATTATCCTGTGCCGATGCCAACTTTTGTTTTTGAAATGACAACCTATATGTTTTACAGCAAAGTGTGATTCAGATCATTTTTCTGAAAATGTTGACGTATTGTAATCGAAATTTGAACGAAAACTTCCTTAGTTATTCTTCTTTACATACTAAGGAATAAGGATAATAGATAGACTATTATACTAAAATGCTTGGTAAAATGGATATGAGCTCGATAATTATAATTTAGTATGCAATATAAGATATTCGTCAATAATCACTACCTAATCGAATTCTAATTATCGAGCTCGTATCCATTCACAAAGTGTTTAGTATTTAATATATTACTGTTTATATAAGTCAGGGGCGGCCAAACTTTTTTTGGTCACGATATACTAAAAATATACTTCACCTTTGAGGATCGACTTTCATAGAAAATTTTTTTATTATTGAATTACTAAAATTATTAAGAAAGATACTTGTATTAAGTGCATATAAACATACAATAAGTATTATTAACTAATTACTAATTACTAAAAATAAAATAATAATAAATAATAATTTCCACAATCGAATGAGATAAGTTTAATTAACATATTATTTTGTTGATCTGGGCATTGTTGATGTGTGACATTGCATGTCGTTGACCAATTGGTCGTAATCTGGCGAATAGTTGCTAACTGCTAATCGAAGACACTGCTGCAAATGGTCATCAGAGAGCGTAGATCGGAATTCTGTTTTTATCATTTTCATGTGAGAAAATGCTGTTTCGCACAAATATGTAGATCCAAAATAACTATGTAACTGCAAAAGCTACATTCCTGAAACACGGATATTTTTCTTCGCTCAGTAAATTCCAAAATTGTGTTTCAGAACCTCGATCTTTGGGGAATATATCTGATTTAATTTTTATAATTTCAGATTCAAATTTTGTAGAATCCATATCAAACAAATATTGCTTATTTGTGTAGAAATATTTTCAATATTGTTTGTTTCGGAGAAAGGAACAGACATAAATGTAATAATCGGCTCTAATTTTTGAATATTTTTAAATCGTCTTTCAAATTCACTGTACACTTTTTCAACCTCAGAGCAGTATATTTCTACTGCCACTGTATATATACATATATTATGCGCCTATGGTGCCATATTATTTTTCGCATTATATTATCATACACATCTTCCGGGTATTCGGGCCATCGGCTCCATTATGTGTGATGACAACGTAAAGGGTCAATTCTATATAAATGCATATACACCTGTAACGACGTGCTTGTCTCAACATGTATCCGCTCAATATCCATTGTTAGCAACACAACCTATCCCAACCAGTCCTTTGTTGTATTGTTGTTGTTGTTGAGGGCACACAAGACGATTCCTATAAAGCATACCGAAACCATGTCCGATACATAGGTTTCCATGATGGCCATAAAGATCTAGTAACATTCACGTTTATCTTAGTAAATACTCTACTAATATTTTACCAATCCCCGGCTTAAAATGCTACCCCTCCACAAAATGCATAGATTTCTGGACACTTGCTCCGTTGTCCGCCAAGACGGAATCGGTGCGTTCTAGACAGCCATACCCTTGCTGATATACCTCACTGCCTTCGTTCTCCGTGTTTTCACAGTTCTCATTATTCGTCCATCAGTGTTTACACTCAATTTAATTTTTAAACATTTTAAATATGTTTAAATGTGATCAGTGCCCGTCGGTGTTCACGCGTAAAGACAATTTAGTCGCTCACCAAAAGAAGCATACGGGTGAGCGTTTTTCGTCTACTGACTGCCTTTTGACATAATATTATTCATACAAGACAAGCCTTAACAAACACGGGAGAAGTATTTATGGTATGTATCTATTTTAATCTTTTTTATTTTTCTATTCAATATTAATCTAATATTTTTTTCTAAGGTATTGCTAACGTCTCAGCGTATCAGCAGCCTGCCGCGCCGATCAATGCTAGACCGGTACGTGCCAGTACGACCGTCATACAATTTGGCCCGCATGTAGCTCCTCAGAGAGATATTCAGAATCCACTATACCCAAGACAGTCATCACTCACCAGTGATCACACATTCAATGGATTTAATCAACCGGGCGACGATATTTTAGCTAAGGTAATTAATAAAAACATTTTTTGTTCCGGATGTTCCAGCCGGTGGTTCAAATACAGTTTCCGAGGACGATTTGTGAATGGAAGCAATAGACAAATTTGAGAATCAGGACTTGGTTGATACAGGTTAGTTTTATTTTATTTATCGGGAACAATTACATTTTTAAAAGACCCGCTGATTTTATTTTATCCACCGTGGATTATTTAAAGACGTTTCTCATTAAATTTTAAATGATAGACCTACAGATTTAATAATTGAATACAAGTTACATAGATTTTTAAAATACGTGCTGTTAAAGTAGATTTTTTTTAATATTCGAACACAAGATAAATAGATTTTTGAAATACGTAACGTTAAATTTATTTTTAAAAGAAATATCGCTAGATTTTATTTTTCGGTCGCTGGTTGATTAGATTTTTAATAGATTCGACATTAGATTTATTTTATCAGATATTAATTAGGTTTTTTTTTAAAGAATCTTATACAACTACCGTTAACAGGATACGTGTTTCTACGGCCATTCTATGTATGCTGTCGGAGCGAAAAAAGTTAGAACGGATGTGGTGAAGACCCCCGCGTATGGTAATACTCCAAAAATATCATTAATACTCAGGTTTAACAAGAGTTTCTCCGATCACTCGAACATGAGTTAAACAAATTAATTAAAACTAGAGTACAACTAGGATCGATAAAATTAAATTTAAAGCTCTAGGCGACATACAGCCGGCCTAAGGTCACAAACTCGGCAGAGAATAGGGCGTTCAAGACATCGGTGGAAGAAATTTTTTCGGATAGTAATGTTACGGAGATAATCGAGTATTGGGCTTACATAAAGTTGTTGGCCGAGGCAGAGGAATATAAATCACGCGGAAGTGGTTTTACAATGGAGTCGATAGATGGGCTGTTGTATAGTGTATAGATATACATCGATGGGTGGGTCGTCGTACTTACCGCAGCCAGCATAAATCGACGGAAAACGGGGCACCATCAACCCGCAAAACATAGGCCGGCAATGTTTCAAGTGGGCGATTCTAGCAAGACATGTAACGGGACCAGCGGCATATCGTTGTAACGAACACGACACTACCGCCGACGGCACACTACTCACCGTACTATAATCATCCTCACGCTAAAATGTTACAACAGAGTGCGCGCAAGGGCAAAGTATTTTAGATCGCGATCATATTTTATCAGTTCATATAGGAATAAGTTTAATTATTCAACAGTATAAATAAGAAACGTTTGAATATTGTATATTTTCATATAAAATATTAATTCCGCCCCTATCATTCTAAGACATAATCAATAAATCCCGACAAACATATGATGCGCCCTTACCCGTCTACCATGGACAACCATCCCCAAATATATATAAAAAAGCTTACGATATTCAGTTCAACTCACCTTCCCTGACACACTTGACAGTGTGCAGTACCTGGCTATTACAGCTCTCGGTCTCCAATCGGCCTCTATACGACGGCTATTGGACGGCTAGAAGTAATCGGCCGACTGTCCTCTTGTCAAGTTTGTTTTGCTCCGCGTTTTAGTATACCGCCGTATCCCGTCTAATACCCACGCCGCGCAATTCTAACTCAGTCTCGTCAACGATAATATAGTACAGTTTTGTTTCCACGCCGCGCTTTGATATACAGCCGTATCCCGGTCTAATACACACGCCGCGTATCAACAGTTCCGTCTCCACGTACCCGCATCATTACGACGTCGTAAAATATTGTTGTCACCGTCGAGTGAGATATTATATATACATATACACTTTACATTGTATTTGTAACTAGTACTGTGAGTAATAAAGATATATTAAATACCTATATGTTTGTGAATATCCGATTTCATTTTATATAAAACCGCGTGATAACCATTATTTGTAAATATATATATGGAGAGATATACCAATGTATAAAATGTCGTTTATTATCAATAAAAATCTTTTGTTAATGAAAACTGAATTCTCAGTGTTATAAATTCATTACATCGTGTTGGACAAGATTATAAACAGCATGAAGACAATATAATTTCGACGACCTGACTTTCTCGGTACCTCTATCCGACATCAGCAATTTCGAAAAAAACAATCGGAGAGTGTCTTTTCTCTCTTGCTCGATAATGCGCATTCCTAAATGTTTCACTATAAATACAGACGCTATGTCATTGAAAGCGTCACAGGATGTCTCACGTTCGTAAGCGGAACAACAATAAAGGTCTTATTACCTCTCTGTTATAAATCATTTACCCGTGGAATTACATTTACCCGGTTATAGGTAAGTCTCTAATATATAATATTATTATTAAATCCGATCTAAATTATTTATATGTTTATAGATTTGACGGTTCTGGAACTAAATTAAAATATTTTAGCACGTGGAGAACGTAGTATAAACAGACTTGACGAATTGACCAGAGCTCACGATATTGCATACGACAAAAGTAATTCACTCACTGATAGGAACAGAGCGGACGAAATATTAGAAAATCAAGCTTGAGAGGTATTTAAGTCTAAAAACACAGGTGTTAAGGAAAATGCCACGTCTTGGTTGGCAACTACAACTATGAAGGTTAAGCAAGCGTAAACTGGCATCTGGTTGTAGTTTTAAACAAATGGTATTGGTAGTTTAAAAAGCATTCAAGAATAAAGTAAACGAAAATAATATAACTAAATTAGTTAAAACATGTCTCTTAAGTGGCAGCTGCGAAAAATCGAAAAATAAAAAAACTAAAACTACGAGAATTATACTCATATCGAAAAAGGGTTATGTTTTACCTTTAATACATATTTTTGCTGGTTTATCGGCATTAGGCGCACTCACCGGAGGTGTTGGTAATATTGTAAAAGTCGTGAAAGAATTAAATTCTGGTAAAAACACACCTATTCATTTAGGTAAAGGTTTATATCTTACACCTCACGAGGGAAGTTCTTATAAAATTGTTCAAGGTAAAGGTTTATACCTAGCGCCATACAAGGGCGGATCAGTTAAGTCAAAAAGCTAAATCTCCACGTTACCCGACAGAGCGTTGTTCGATTATGAGATTATAAAGTATACATACATGTTGAAAATACCTCATTTCATTGGTGTATTTTCTAGAGACAAGTTGCCACTACGACCAAAAATTCAAGAGTCGGCTGTAGTTAATTTAGACATAGAAATCGGTACAGGTAGGTACTCATTGGGTGGCGTATAAGAAAATCAGAAAACAAGTTAAATATTACGACAGTTTTGGTAACTTAACACTTCCACTAGAATTGCAGAAATATGTAAACGGATGTAATATCGAATATAATTACGAGAGACAATAAAAATATAATACAAGAAACTGCGGACATCTATGTTTAAAATTCTTATCATGTATACTGTAACGTTAACCGGTAACTCGAGTGAATTATCAGGTGACTTTTTCCCACCGATAGAGGTCGGGAAAAAAGCGAAAATCTGTCTGTTAGGTTCAGTAGAATGGGGTAACTTTGATACCCATATATTTTTATTCACTTGAGTACCATGATGATTTCATTTTTTTTTCATAAAATGAGGTTACTTTGATATCACATTAAGAAATATAGGTATCAAAGTTCCCCACTATGTTGTGTAACTTTGATAGCATATTAAAAAGATTGATATCTCAAAAGATAATATCAGAAATTTAAAAATTAAAACGCTAAACTATCTATCATAACTAGCTGTAACGAATATTTAAATTTAAGAATTGTATTGTTAATACTACAGGAGTTATCCATAAAACAATAAGTAAAATTGTCATAAAACAGTAAAAAATTATCAAAGTTACCCCATTTTACATGAATCAAATGAATAATTCTTTTCCAAATGTAAACGAATTGGATTCATATCCAATAATACTGTCGATAATAGTGGTAGCTACGCAATACCTACTGGTTCTGATGAGTTGGCAGAAATCGAAAAGGCTATAAAACGATTATTACATAATACTGATACTTTATTCTAGTTGAGAGCAGATAATAATACATTAAAACTAGCTGATCCCGTGCACTTCGTTGCTCGTTAAAAATGCCATATCCATGGAAGAGACTTGATGTCTAATGGTGATAATGCGAGCAGTATATTATCAGGTAGGTAATCCACCACAGGTGGATTGCAGACCCCGCTAGGTGCATACTGCATACTTATACTACTATGTATATCAGTGTTTCCCAACTGGTGGTTCGTGGGCCAGTCATAGGTGGTACCATAGATTTTTTCTTCGATTTCTATTACAAAGTATTTATAGCCAAAAACAATACGACTTATTGAGGAACCGTATTGCACGGTTATCTTATCGTTGTTGCTGCCGACGACCAAAAAGTTTTTTCTACTTTTATAAGTGTGTAGGTATCAGAGTACATAGTAATTTTTGTGTATTCTTGTTAATGAGCAAAAAAAAAAGGTCTTCCTAGTTTTCATAAAATTGTGATGGTCCGCGACCTATAAAATATGGTCGAAGTGGTTCGTGGTGGTAAAAAGATTCTATACGATTATATGAATAATATATGTTTTGTCTTTATTTTATTTTTTATTTTGATTGTGGACACACCGATGAGCGGCTATAAGTGAAAATCAACAAATTGTTACTTATTGACAAACTATTTATAACCCGGAGAATAATTCACTGAACCCGTAGATTTATATGTAAACCATGGGTGTAGGTAGGAAATATTTTCGGAGGGGGTTTTTGTCTAAATCTATATTAATATGATAAAATTAAGAATCATTTATTTGTATGTATTAAATAATATAATAATAATTAGCGAGTACTTACCAGGAGGCAGTAGTATCTACACGGCTACACCACACTGACGACTAATTGAACAATAACGAAAAAAAATAAAGAATAAGGCTGGGGCTATATACGGCGGATTCCGCTGCGTTTCGAACGCCGCGTATCCCGCGGAGTGTTCCGACGGACGAGCTATACAGAATACGTATCCGTCGAGCGTTTTTATTACTTTGGCGTTCGTCCGCCAAAACGCAAGCCGACCGGCGTTTTCCGCCGCGGATGAAAACGCGGCGTATTACGTCCGTCGTGTATAGCTACTCCGATATAAATTAATAGATTTGAAATTTGACGGAAAACGCCGTGGAATACGCCGTGTATAGTCCCAGCCTTTACGGAAACAATAATTGGAGACAGCCGCTAGCTGATAATCGCGGTCCGCCGATAAAACCGATTTATGGTATTTATACACTATACCTATTTTGTTATGTTATTATCAACAATTGCAATTCAACTAGTATACAATGTAAATAGTGGTTTCCCACAAATTATACCTATAGTACCTACATAATATGCGAGTTAATAATATTCTCGAACAAATTCACAAAAAGCTCAAGATTGTTTTATTTAATTTCGGGGGGTGTTTGAACACCCAAAACCCCCCTTACCTACCCCCATGATGTAAACCAGGATTATCCGGGTGAAACCCGGAAAGGTGGCAAGGACAACCCTACAAGTAAGTCAGCTGCGCCGGACCTGCGGAAATGATCTATTTAGGATTTAGGTAACGGCGGCTAGCGAGACTTCGTGGCCGGCAGTACAATTTAAAAAAGAAAAACCTTTATTAAGTGTCAGTAAATTATTTGGTAATATATTTTTTTTAGGGTATAAGCTATGAAATTGTAAATTCGTAAATTGTTGGCAATTTAAACAATATCATTAGTTCGTGGCGTCGTGTAACGAGCCTTTCTAGAATGTCAATATTAATGTATATAAACACCCATCTCACAAATCTTCAAAATAGTGCCAACTGTCTAGAATATTTTTCGTTCATAACGTTTTCAAAATAGTGCTTAATGAATTTCGTCAAAATTTGAACTTCAAACGTTCACAAAAATAAACAAAGTAACAATCTATATTATTGATATTTTGAATTGCTGTAAGTACACCTTATAAGATACTTCGAATTAAAATTTCAAGCTTTAGATTTACACTATGGAAACGATTTTATTAACATAAACTTAGTGAAAAGTTCTGTCCTATACAATAAGTATACTATGTATATTGTACATTATACATATTATATAACTGAAAAACTGAAACCTGAAAATTCTGATGACCCGGCGTTATAGTTATGCAATTTCACTACATTACTGCTGTGGGTTAATTTTGTCGGTATAATAATACCATGATAGGTTAAAATATAAATCAAAGTCGTGCAATGTAAACATTAATAAGGCTAAATTGGTAAACGTGCCAATAAACGTTAAATATTATTTTAGATAAAATATGCTTATGAAGTAAAAAAGTAATGTAATTAACAACATATTATTATTTAGTTTTAGACTGTTAGTAGGTATATTGTATTATAATCTCAGTGACCTAACCTACACATTAACTATAAATACGGAATTTGATCATCAAATTGTTTGTATAATAGTGCTTTCAAGGTTACAGGTATTAAACTACTAGTGTCATTTTTACCTAGGTATCACAGATAGGTCGGAAATTACGTGCATTACAATCCATAGGTACCTATAAAAAATGGAAAAAAAATGTGATGAATGCCTTTTGATTATTCGTATTTTTTATTTAATTACTATAACATAATTCGTTGAAACGAATGGCATAGTGTAGACACCTCTGACACCTGGTGTGTAATTTAATTTTGGTGCCAAAATGTGTACAGGCTTAGATACGTTCGATAGTCGATATATTAGAAGTTTAGAAGTTATAGTAGCCGTTTCACCATTCAGGCAACAGAAACTTATTCTTAATAGTCTCTGAATACGTCACATTTCATCATTTAATGCTTGGTCCATGATAGACACTTCATTACTATCTAGTGGGATCAGAGTACCAATGTCACACATACGGAGAAATACTCCAAGTCAAACACATAATTCGCCACTTAAAATAATATGGGAACATCTAGAAAACAGCAAAGTAGCCGAAAAACTTAAAAAAAAAATTAATCGAGATTCATACGGCCATCACATGAATTTTTTTAATTTCTTAAAATCGTCAAAACTGTACACTCTAACTTAATATCACTTTAATTGTATAAATTCGTTCTACATACTAATATATTATTTTCCTCCCACTTTGTGATTTCTCCTTTTGATCACTAAATTTTAAATGTAATATTATATACTTTCTCCTTGTAAATAATTTGAAAATACAAAATCCAACAATAGTCGTATTTGTGGTTTCAAAAAGGATAAACAAAAAGTTAAACATTTGCGAGTACCTATATAATGTTATATAACTGTATAAATAAAGTAAATATACACACCTGCAACAGAATTAATATTCACCGAGATTTAAATTGAAACTGGAACTATAAATGCAATATTTATTTATTTAATGGATTTACTTTGGAAGGTCAAAACTCAATCATTTTACTAAAAATTTGAAGAAATCGGACGTATACATGGGGTTGTTAGTGTAGTCCATAGAACTTGGTCAAAAGATTTGGTCAAAAGTATCTGACTACTGTTATTTCTTGTTTATCGTGTTCTGATTGGTTGATTGTGTAGTCCTCAAAACGACTGTTTTGGTGACAGGTGTAACTGCTATAATATTTATACCGCAAAATTCAACAAAAAGTATAATTTATGTACAAATAGCAATCTAATAGTGTCAAAATAAGACCTAGATGAAAAAAAAAAATTAACAAATTCCAGTTTTTTTTTGTATCAACGCATAGATCGTCGTTCACATAAATAGATAAACCCACTTTGGATGGTCAAAAATTAATCATTCTACTTTAAATCCGAAGAAATAGAAACGTAACTTTCAAAACTATTTTGCGTCACTTTACTAGTTAAAATCAATTTTATCTAAATAATTTTGTTGCCAAAATATAGCTTAACGCTGCCGTAAACTATCGAGAATAGATTTGAAGTTCAGTTTGAAATATTTATGCTGCAAAATTCAATAAAATGTAAAACGTAAGTTTATATAGCAATCTACGAGTATTTATTTATTGTTAAAGAATATAGACATTTATCGTTCAAAATAAAGTGTCAGGTTATTGTTATGTGATGTTATTTTATTCTTGTTTTTCTCATCTCATACACATATGGTTATATTTTAGATTGCAGATTTAATCTATGAAAATGGTCAACCCGTTTCGCCGTTTCTGTAATCAGTCACAAAATTAGTTGGAGAGTACTGAACGTTCCACTGGCATATTTGTTTCTGGATTTTTGATCATTAAATTGTAGTATTATATTATTTTATTATTTTATTTAAAATTATTTGTATAGTTGTAGTGATAATTGTTGTGACCACACATCTTTAGCATTATTAATTTCTGCAATTATTACCTATGTCAGTAAACTGTTTAGTATAAAAAGTTAGTAAGATATTTAACTAATTAATTTTTTTTTCTTATAATAACTAATATTCGTAGATGGAGCTTAGTGCTCGATCCTTGAAGACAACCATTCCCAGATAAACCATAACCAGAAACAGTGTAATTTGATTTAAAAATTTATTTAATTATTTTTTTTTCATCGTTAGCACTTGCCACTTGGCGTATCATCTAATGTTATATATTCATTATTGTGTTCATCAACATTAAATTATGATAAGGTCTTAAATTGCCTATCTAACACGCCGTGGTAGATTTATATACAGTTATGCCTAATTCTATTTTAATGACTTGTGTTATAAAACCATAACAATGAATGTTATTGATTTATTTTTTCAGTTTGAATTATTTTGTTGTTGGTATTGATTTATTGAGTATTCTTTACTAGATTGTGCTTACTTTACGATTTAGTTTATTATTCATGCACATGATGTTGTCTGAGTGTGAACCTGCAATTTACATAATACATTTAATTCACCATTTACGCGTCGCAGTGTGCACATAAAAAGCTCTTGTCTAGGAGATGGTTATGGAAGTATATATACATCAGGATTAATTTTTTTCAGATTGCTATTGAAGTAATTTTTTGACCTATAAGATATACGTATGATGGTAGTTTTCCGAAAACATTGTATTTATTGTATTATTTAAATTTAATTTGTATAATATAATATAACATATTACCATATTGTTATTAAGTTTTAAGACAATACCACCTTACTGTAGTATGGCGTGAATAGGTTCATGAATACAACACCTACCTAAAATGTAATCTAAATATTTTGAAAATATCTTTGAGTGTGGTGTAAAATTCCTATTGTAAGTAAAAGTTTAAAGTCCTCAGGAATAATATTTTTGAGTAACAACGAAATAAATAACATCGTTGTTCTTCGTTTCAATATTTAATTTCGTACAAATTATAACTCTAAAATATGTCTACAAATCCTGTGATGTTAGTCGACAACGCTTTATTATGCTAACAATGCAGCTCCGTTTATAATTGTGAATCCCGGTTATTATATTATGTTGAACACCCTAGTTTTTTTCCATTTATAAACCAAAAAAAAAATGTCTTTTTTCCAATAAAACACCAAATATTAATACACCGCAATCCAAAGGCTGTATCTACTACAACCGATAAATTGGTAATAATTTTAATTAATTATACTGCGGCCCGGTGGAACACCTGGAGGTGCTGTTTTACCACCGAAAAGTAAATAGATAATATAGAATGTTTACGCCAAAAGTCAATATTGGATTATCGCAATGCCCCGTAACACGCCTGCAATATCTCCTCTGATTATTCAGAAAACTCGTATACAAAGCGGTTAAAATAAATATAACAAATCTGCAATCAGTAAAACTGACGCTAATATATATGAATCATAGACTGTCCAAAATACCAACGTTCCCCGTTACTACGATCCCCCTACCGAAACAAAAAATATTCTCATCAGACCGTCATGTTATATTACAGTAACTGAACCTTCGGAGTTTATCACAAATATACAACCTTCAACACCAACACCTCTACCTCCACCAATATTTTAACATTCTTTTAAATAACTTTGACCTACCTATTTTAAGACATTAAAAACTAAAAAGAAATATTTTACAGTGTTGGTCAATTTATCTGTAATGACTGTAAAAGCGTCAAGCTACAGGCACAATGAATCACTATTATTTCAAACAACTTCAGACTTATTATCAAATTCTTATAAGGCTGTAAAACGGAGTAACGTGCATGTCAAATTAATCAAGAAAGAGTATTTAGAGTGGTCGTTATCGGGAACCACTCTACCAAAATACAAAAAAACATAAAAATTAACTATGTACTCTATCTAGTCTATTTAGTCAGAGATCATGCCAATTATTTTGCACATCCCCGCGGGACACCCAGCATCAGAGATCGGTTCCACCTTAGCAGGGTGTGTTGCATGGAGATGTGCAGAAACCTCAATTTTTGTCGGCTCTAGGCTTGAACTCATCTGGCAGAAACATAAAAAATAAACAAAACAAAAACTATCTCTCTTGTCGGACTATGGACCTGGCCTTGATATTCGCGATTCAATATCAAATATATTTACCGCACCAAAATACAAATTAAGAATCTCATTTCCGGAGAGAATCAGCGCAATGATGACTAACGTGAAAAAATATTGCAATACTCCACTCAAATGTGTCGAATTCGGAAACGATGATTTTAGTGAAAACTGCAATAAACCTTTAACTTGACCATCGACTTGCGCCCTCCGCAATCAAATTCAACATTACACACCACAACAATATCCTCCAACATCTCAACCCAATGTGTCAACAAGCAATGTCACTAGTCAAAACCTGAGTTTAAATACACAAGTCTATAATATAATGTAGAGAACACGACGTCCGAGGACTAGGCATGAAGTGCGGTGGAACTGTGCGATGCGACCACGCAACAGGTCCGGAACTTCGTGTCCCGGTACTGACCAGACACGCTGTCCGGTGGCCGGCGGTGGCCGTGCACGTGGTCCGTCGCGGAACCGAGTAAGAGCAAAGCCCGGAACCGGCCGTCTCCGATATACCTGCAGATACACGAGAACAGCGGTTCGCCGAAGACCAGTTCCTCGTACAGTCGGACCAACGAGCTGTCTGCAGGTGACGGATGGCCGCGTCCGCGTGCTGGGCACCGGCGAAACATCTCGCGGTAGACTCGCTCGTGAACATGTGCACCAGTACGTGGTATCAACCAGCGAACGCCTTCACCGATTCCATGTACTCAAGGTGACGCTGTGCACGTCGTCTCCGTACTCATCCGAATGAATTAACGAAGGAACACACTGCGCGACCGGAACACAATATTGTATTGTTGTCATGTAACGAGCATCTTATTGACACAATTAGTTATAATAATATGATAATCATAAAGACGACGTACATAATAATGTATCAATTAAAATGTTATTGTAGATACATAGTTTTGTTTTCAAATTATCTGTAACTTTTGTAAGTCGCCCGTTTATGTTACAACTTCTTGAACTATGTTGGCGGTTTTCTAATTATTTCTATATGGTTAATTTTCTTTTTTTTGTAACATTCAAATTATTATAATCGTTATAATAATAATAATTATAATTATTGATTATTGTATTTAAGTTATTTAAAAGGCTTAACACTATTATGTCGATAATATTTATGGACGCGCGATTCTACAAAAAATGTAGAATGGAATTTTTATTTTTTATTTTTCAATGTCTTATGCCAATAAACGATTTTGTAAATCTAAAACAGGCGGAGTGTGCGGGACACGCAAAAACCATCTAATATTCGAAATTCAGCCATCATTAAATATTTGCAAGTATGCGTCATCAATAAATAAACTAACAAAAACAATCTTAATCAATCAAGTTCTTATATACAGTTGTGTACAGTTATATTCTTAATTATGAATTAACGATGACAGTATGTTTAGCTACCTACGTCTATAATAATTATAATATAGGCATTGTAACACACTAATACTTCTATGCCGAGTGCGTGTGTGCGACGTCTCTCCGGTCACTTCTGGGAACAGTGGACGACCTGTGACGACCGATGGGGCGATGACGTAGTGACTCTGTTCTCACCTTGACTCTGATCGTATAATAATTATAATCACACACTATATTAATAACGGTTACAATTATTGTTTAAGTGCGACAATTGGAGCGACAGTTCCGCTGAATAAGTAATAACTGATAATACCTATTTATGATTATTTTTCCACAACAGAAACACATAGGTACATTTTTTTTTTCACTTTCGTACCTATATAGAGTGTGTTATTATGTGCTTTGTCCGCGTGTCATGTTATGTATGTCAAATATTATTATAATATCAACAATTACACGAATACATATTACACGATGTATCATAACAGTGTATTGTATGCGTTGTGACTATACTTTATACTATATTGGCTTTAAAATGTTATGCACAAGAATCCCTGATTTATATCTGTTTTAATGGTAATAAATTAAAATAAAAGTCGTCGATTCGATACAGCTCGAAAGTATATCCGTATATGTAACGACGGCAGTTGTTAGTTTTTTAAAAAGCTTACAGATGGGTAAATTTAAATATACATTAAAATTAATAGTTTCTCTCTAAAAATAAATAGTTTATTTTATTGGCAAACGTCTGTTTAATTGTGTCCTTGTATTTTTCAGTTTTAATCTTGGACGAAAAATACGCATAAAGTATATACACTTTCATAAAAAATTTTGTTGATATTCCTATCAAAGTTTATATTTTATCCTAAACCTGTACCCACAATTAACACTTTTAGGGCTCCAGTGGCCAACGTGTAACTCGATGCCTACCATTGTATTAATGAATAAAATAAATGTTTTTGTTCATATGATATCAATGCATATTCAAATCATTAATAAGTAATGCAAAGAATTTATCTTATCCACGCAAAAAGAAAATATTAATAAAATATATCTACAAGTTATACATGGAACATTGGAATTTATTATGCTTATTTCGACAGTTGTAAAAATAAATCAATCGAATTAAAGTTTTACTAAATACTCAAACGCATAATATTCAATAGCAACATGAATGTTTAATATATATGAAAAACAATATAAATAAAACATTTTAATTGTATGTTTTTTTCAATAATTGAAATTTTATATTGTATTACAATAAAAACAAATATGACTTTATACAGGCCAGTCAAGAATTACAGAAACTGTAGTTAGAAATTATTATTGCTTACAAAAACTATCAAATTACAAAAAAAAAAAAATATATATATATTAACAAAATTAACATTTTTTGTACCGCTTAAATGGTAATAAATAAGAACAAAAAAAAAAAATTAAAATAAATACAATATTTATAGTTAAAAAAAAATGTATAATTCATACACTATAAAATAAAATAACGGTGAATAGTGATTCAATTAAAATTAATAAAGCATTTTTAAAGTAAAAATTAAAAATGTGATTATCTAAGTAGTAACGAAAAATCTGTGCGAACAGTATATAACAAAATTTCATCTCAGAGGTATATTAGCGACAAAAAAATTCTGTATGTTCGAACTCAATAAAACAATAATTATACAATAATTTTTAAAAATTAAAAAAATAGGTAATTAAAGTCATAAAATAATTTTTATGCAACATTTAAAAACATTATTACGATGTAGTACAAAAAATCAAAACAATGCGACATATAAATACGTGTAACACATCTCACACCGCTTTTCCCGAAATCCGATCAAAATAGGTACAAGCACCAAATTTTAGCGTTAGGAAATGAGTTCGGGGTATTATCGAGTTGAAAAACGAGTCTCTAAGTTTAATATTTATAACGAGATAAAAAATATTATAATGTCTAAAATGACACAGCCATATTTATGTTTTTATAAAACGATTAATAATTAAAAATGTTAATCGCTCACAGCCATTAACGGTTTAGGTATTCACTTTGGTTTTCGGATGAAACGCAACACTAGATAACCTAACAATCTGAACACGATAAGGAAGCCGAACAGTATCGCCGTGTTCAGCCATAACGGGAACGATGCACCTTGCGCGTTCACAATGTCCAACGCCGGTATAAAAGTCGAGTTTTCACACACCGCATACTTGGATTGTTTTGCACACCTGTACGAGCAACATACAACATTATTTTAGAATAGGTTAGGGTAAGTGTAGCTATACGTAATACAAGATAGGTAGGTACTATTATAATATAGCCAGGCGTGATATGATAATATGTGCATATAGGTATATACAGTGGCGCCAAAGGGTATCATATAGCTGGCCTTGTGTAATATTATTTTTCTTATCACCCAACCGCCCACCTAGTTTGGCCCCTCACATAATAATAGTTATTATTTTATTATAGGCACCTAATTAGATAAAAATTATACACGTAGCTAGATAATTACAAATGCTAAATGCTGATACCTCGAATACAATCTACTTATACGTCAAATTTGTATATTATTTAAATTACCAATAAACAATGTATATTATGTAGATATAATTCAAGAATACCCAGCAATCTACACACCTCTTCGAAACTACGAACAGCTTTATTGTACAAACAAGATTTGTTTATGAAACGTATACCTACGAATTTTGATTTTTTTTTTTAATTGTGTGTTATTTATTTAGGAATTGTTATCAGAGAAGTTATAAGCAGCAAGATCTTTTATTTTACTTTTAAATATCTTAAGACTTTTTTTTTTTGATGAATGAAGCGAATAGAATATCGTGATTTTAATTTGATCAATATTTCAGAACTTTTTTTGCAATAACTCCTTTTATAATATTTTTCGAAGTAAAAAAATTGTAATTCATTAGTGGGTCGTTGCGGTCAATTTTCCCATGAGATCTGAATGAGAATATTTTGGTACCATTTTATAGGTGTTAAATATTCGTTCAGAGAACTTTATTTATTAGTTGGTTACGTGTTAGGCACTTACAAGATTGGTTCCCCGTCGCTAAATTCGACGATTTGCATGTTTTGATATGCGTAATGCACCATACTGAGATACTGCATCCACTGCAACCAGCTAGGAATATTTGTCGCCAAGTAGCCGCCAAAAAGTTGTGTGGCCAGCGTGTACAGGGCGCTGATCGTAATCGAGACTTGCATGTCCATGCAAAACGCTCCCACGAAAAACCCGACGCTCTGTAAACGGAAAAGGTAATTTTGTTGTTTTCAGCAATCAGACAAATCGCACCGCGAAATGTATTCAATTCAATTTACCTGAGCGACGATGGTGTTCAACAGCAGAAACATTAACAGGGTGAAGAAAGTACTAAAGCTATGCATGCCGAGCATTGGGTAGGAGATCAGATGATAGACGGCTGGCAAGGTGATTGTCAACGGCAGTTCGCCGACCATTTTGGCCAGATAATACGCGCTCAAGCGATACGCACCACTCTGGCGTTCTTTATTGATGACTTCTCTTTCGGGAGGGACTGTAACACACAACAAAATCACAGTTATTGATAAATGTATAGCAGTATAGGTATATTGTGATGCAGCCGCCATTACATAGCTATACACAGCAGCTAGTGTACATATTATTATAACGCTGTGGTCTCGTCGTATCGAGTGATCATTATGACATTGTGCAGGTACTTACAAGACGACAGTGTACCGAAATGAGCAAAAAGCATCCAGTAAGTAGTGGAAAAGAACATCCATCCCTGGATGTTCTGCAAAGATTGTTCTGTACGCGGCAATTGAAACCACAGCAGACCGGCCAATAGGCCCAGCGCAACGGTTTGCACCCAGTTCAGAGTGCTCAGCATTTGAGGACGCGCTTCTTGAAAGTTCCTCTGGCTCAACACCTAAATAACGAAATACCATATAAATCCCGTGTCGTATTATAATTATACTGATGTGTTATTACTTTGAACTGTGTCCAAAAGCTGGTGGGCCATTGCCAAGTAAAGTCTTCGTCAGACGTAGAAGTCGAAGAATGGCTCTGACTGTCGGGCCATAAAGTCTTCGCCTCGTCTTCGTGAACTACAACAAAGTCAAAAGTTAAACGATGTCCACCACTATATTACAGTTGTACATTTGCACCACAAAACTAAGCTGTATACACACCTCTGATGGCAGTATAACACTTTTCATTGCTATCTGTAGAAGAGTCGCTGAACGCTGTACAAATATGACCGTTGGTAGCATTCATGGGCCATTGATAGTTATCTGAACAATACAAACAAACGATTAGATTAGAGCGTTGGATACAATAATTGTAACAACATATTATCTGTCTAACGTTTATGGATGTATTAATGAAGTTTTGGTAGGTTTATAATAATAAAAATAATAATAATATTAATTCTTTAAAATATATATGATAAATGATAATATATAATAATCATACCATTGTTATGATTGTGACGATAGTTATTTAGGTACTTGTCACACGTGCAATTCAAATGCAACAATTCTTGTTGATAATAATCGTCCTGGGCTCTTTGTGCAGCGGCTATTATCTTTTGTTTCATTTCTTCTGTGCCTTTAACTTGTTCCACTATAAACGAATAATAATATCGCAGTCTTAGTAACATAACCACAACAGGTCATAGATAATTAAACACTATGTTTGATGAAACTTACGAATGAAGTCAGCCGGATTGTAATGTGGTGCTATCGTCATTCCAATGTTACTAAAGAAATTTACTACTTGATTGATGTCACCAAAGTATGCAGTCTATATATAAAACATAACAATAGTCTTAGTTTGTGATATATATATGTATAATATATTTAGGTTGATAGGAAGTGCTGTTTAACGCTAAATATAAAATATAAAATATGAACATATTTTATGTTTTATTTTAGTGTTTCGTACCTGTCCATTACAGATCAAAAGTAGTTTGTCAAACATATGAAATATTTGCGATGACGGTTGGTGAACAGTAACTACAATAGTTTTCCCTTCTTTTTCGGCGTATTTCTTTAGCGACCACATCAATTTGTAGGCCGAATGAGAGTCCAGTCCAGTCGTGGGTTCCTAAATAACATACAACGATAGTGTCAATTAATTCAATTCAAGCTGAAATATTTTCGACTTCTGGGTCTTATACTTACATCTAATAGCATCAAAGCGGGATTGGTTAAGAGTTCGCAAGCGATGTTTGCACGTTTCTTTTCGCCCCCGGACAAACCACGCTTCATGTAGTCTCCGATAACTAAAATTAAACAAGTGTACATGTGAAATTAGTTAAGTTAACATTTAGTTAGTTCATATACTATCATAAAGATGAGATTTTTTGGTTTTTTAAGTATGAGCAATTCATGTGCTTGCATAATATTTTTATCACATAAACTTAATCAAGTACCTATAGTTAAATTATTGTAGAATATTATTATCTAAATAGAGAATTAGTTTTGTTATTAAACACAATATTTATATATGTTGTAGCCTGAAAGTATTTTTTGGTTAAAAAAAAAAGTGTTTGATAAATAATAACGAGGACACTGCCGGTTTAGTATTACTGCAGCGGCGGATATATTATAAATTTGTCTTTGCCTGCGTAGCACTGCAGCAGTACTCGGTACAGAAACATAAGACATCAAATACCAATATAATATAGGTATACGAATCATGGTAATGTAATTTATTGACGGTGAATTATTCATTTTACAAGAAAACGGTAAACTGAATAATAATATGAATTCGAAGAAAACATCATCTAAACTCTGTGCACGGTGCACCGATAAGCTGCATACATTAATTTCGAGAACGTACCTATATAATAATATTTTATATTGTAGGTACATGAGTACATGATTATATAAAAACAAAATGCTCGGTAATATCAAGTTTACTGTAGGTAGGGTTCCTATACTGTCTTGTGACTTGCCAAAATCTTTATTTCACCACTCAATATAATAGTCCTACAGAAACTATTAAAACGGCTGCGTACCAACTGAGTCCCAATAAAACCATTTAGAACGAATTGAGTCCTGGCGTAACAACCGGGTTGTTTTAAGGTAAATACTAATTGAGTCCCGTGAAATTTTAAATGTAATACTAATCGAGTCCATGTACATTAATACCATAAACCCTATGGCTTACACTAATAGACGAGAAGTGTTGCGCACTAAGCATGGAAACACGGAGGGAGCTTTTCGGTGACTGGGCGACTCTGCAGGTATGTCTGGTAGTGAGGGGTAGCACGGTAAGACTTATAGATAGGTAAATAGATGATTCTATTTTGCCGCCAAGACTGCCTACATCACTGCAAAACATTTGATCGTAATTCTATGGTTATAGACAGTTCTTGTATAAGGTCTATGATTATTACTGACTGACTAACGTGCTATTAAAGTCATACAAATGTTGAATGATATAAACGATATCACGCAGTCGATGGTTTACTTTACATTTCACTGAAAATAATCTTCGGACTCAGTACCTATACCCGGGACTCAATTAGTACATTACTTTTTTCCTGTTAGAGTATTGAGTTTCAATTAGTAGCTATACAGACATAAATATCAGACGTGTCAGTGATTTAAAAATATGTATAACTATTACTGAAACGTCGGAGATGTTCGTATTTTTTTGAAAATCACAACAATACTTTGTACAACTCCTCGTGTGATTATAATATTATATTAAGTGATACTATTATACATATTATTTTTGTTTTAAAATAAAGGTAGGTATAGCTGATAATGCACGGCCGTCGGATATTGTATAGGTGCATACAATTTATATGTATATAATATATACATATATAGCGTAACACGAAGGGTAACCTTGGCTAACCTTTATGATAGATTAGCGTATAATACTCTCGTACACATATTTGTTATTCGCTTTTTTTGTATTTTTGATGCGGTTTTATTTCTCGATCGGTTATGCAACCACATCACTGCTATATACAGAGCCCGAACAAAGCACACTCGTTCAACAGTCCCCGTCTGTGTGTGTGTGTGTGTGTGTGTGTGTGTGTGTGTGTGTGTGTGTGTGTGTGTGTGTGTGTGTGTTTGCATGGAGCGTATATATAATATCATTTCCAACGATTATTCTAATCTAATTTATTATTATCGATCTATTATAATATATCATGTATAGCGCACCGCTGTTAATCTGAACCGGGTGCCTATATAATAATAATAATAATAATAATGTATGCGGATTTACATACTTGTATCTTGACAGTTGTTCAGATCGAGCACGTCTATGATATGATCAACGTACTGCATTTTCTGGCTGCGGGATAATGAGTCGGGAAGTCTGAGCAGTGCAGTGTACTGCGACCGCGAACATGAAAAATAAAACGAAACTTTATAATATCAGTCATTACTCGTGATTATTGAATACAGCCCAATGACGTTCATAATTATGTTAATAATAATAATAATAATAATATGCCGTCATGGTATATAGGTATTATTTGTCCGAACTGCGTTTTGTGCATATAAATACGAAGTACATACCTCGAGCGTTTGTCTCATGGTCAAGTCCGGGAAGAAGATGTCTTGTTGCAATACGTAACAGATGCGCCGCTTGCACCGCTTATTGAGACGTTCGCGATTCAGGTGTATGCACCCCGAGTCTAACTTGGTCCGGCCCGATAGACAGTTCAGCAAAGTGGTTTTGCCACATCCTTTAACACATAAAAACGAACAAATCGAAATTATTAGTAAAATTTTTACCACGATTGTGGATTATCATTATTATTATTCATAATATTATACTATTATTTGACCCAATACTTTTTAATATTGGCACCCAAACAAATATTATATAAGTAACATATATATAATATAATATATTGATAAAATTCTATTCTGGTTTTCTACGGTCAAATATCGTTAAAAACATAATGCGTCTAACAGGTATTTATCCTAAAGAATGAAAACATTAATAACCAACTATAATATTATATACGGTGTTATCACAATAATTAAAAAAAAAAAAAAAAAATAAGAGTTAAATTCGTGGAAAATTCAACTTATATAGCATTATTAATTTCGATAATCTTAAAATTTTTACCTATGTCAGCGGTGGGATTTAGTAATAAAGTACTTATATACTGTCGATATAGATAAACTATGTAATTACAGATTATTGGATTCGTTCGCAGTGCTGGACCTAAATCGTCAAACGCATTTTAAGACACAGTTATAATATGGTTTAAAACTAGTGCCACACAATTATGGTATGTGTTTACTTTATGATCTAACACTCTCACGGTATACCTGATATTTCTAATATTTGTACGGTTTATGCACTTTTAAAACTGTAAGAGTATTTAATTTGTACGGATCACTCGTTTTGTGTCCATGCATTCCTTTATTTTAGATTCGATTATTTTCACGGATATCGCGGCCAATGCAGCTAAACATAACGTCTTCGTAATCATGACGTATACCAGCTATTTCATATTATATTTTTTGTATAACTCGACGAAGCGCGGTATCCAACTCACCCGAAGGTCCCATTACGGCCAACACCTGTCCGGGTTTCACGACTCCACTGATGTTCTTCAGCACGTGTCTCTTGTCGTCCAGCGTCACCGTTAGGTTGCTGAAAGTCAACTCTATCGGCCGATGTGCGGGCAACGGGTGCATACATCCCGGTGGTTCTTGCACGTTCACTCCGTTTTCCAACCTGTAACAGAATATGAAACGATGACATTAATGTTGTATGAAATTAAACTTCGCCCGCTCTAAACCACATCTTGCATTTAATAGCTGGGGCGTATTGCCGTACAAGATACGACTCTAGAATTCCCATTGAATTTTACTGTTTTTTTTTTCGACCGACGAAGTTATTCGGTTAATTTCGATTATTTGATCAAGAGACAAAAATGTTATTACAATAGGTTCACCGACCCACGTGATGTATAACGCTGCAGCAGATGTCAACGAACCAGCTATATATATTAACCAGACGAAAACACACGCACGCAAATATATTATGCATAAGAGTGTATACGCGTATGCGTGTGTGTGTGTGTGTGTGTGGACCGATTTCGATTCGACATTGCAAATTTTCGGGTCTCGGAATCATTTAGCATCAGTTAACACCGATTAAAAAACCATACGCAATTTCGTTTATTCCCGAATTACGACTATTATTATTATTGTTATTATTATTGTTATTTGTTATTCGGCTGGTGTGATATGTATTATATTATACGAGTGCAGCAAGTGCGCAGCAGCAGTGTTTTGTTTTCCCCGTTATATTAAAGCCATGGTGCGCGCTACATTACTTATATAAATGCGTATGATAATGTGTACGCCGCCTCCGACTCGACGCTAAATACGTTTATTGTTATTATTCACAGCATATATTTTGTCCGTCTGCAGTGATTTCGAGATGTAAAAAAAGCAGATCGGGCTACGTTTTTTAAATATTTATTACATAGGTACCTGTATACTTCCGAGCTCGTTGGGCGCACAACACAACAACGATTATAACGTATAATAGGTAACGGCACAGTATACTGCTGCTGCTCGACAGTCGATAGTATAATGTATCGTATAAATGTATATTATAATGAGATTTGGGTTCACAGTGACCTTATCCGATTTCAAAATAAGCTTTTAAATAATACATCGAACGCGCGAAAACTGCAGCAGCAGCTGTTGTTCTAATATATTATATTGCGAGAGCGTGGCGGCGCTAACCCATTCCGCTGATGCGGCGAAAATAATAACACAAGGCAATAAGATCCATAGATTCGTGAATCATAATGATATTTTGTTATAATTTTTTTATTACTCTGTTCTTTGGATTATTCAGCGTTTCGTTTATCGCTGTAATACGCACCTATCTATAGGTACCTACGCGGTTTCTTTTGAGTCGCTTTAATTCGACAATAATGCACCGCGATACACGGCATTACAGCCGGACCGATGGTAAAAACACTTATTCCTACTATAACAATATTGTAATCCAAGTACCTATAACTATACTCATCAAGTTTTCATTCGTGATTACTATATACACGTAGTATCACATGGGCTGTCGGTAATTAAATCTAAACGAATAAACGCCGCGCAAAGCAGGCAATCTGAACGCGTAGGCTTAATCTGCAGATATTGTAATTGCACACCAGATGTCTATCGTATCGAGTAATACGTTTCGATTGTGACAGACGTCTGGAAAAAAAATGTGTCTCACGGTGTATGTGTCTACGTATCATCATAAGTTGTTATGATATTATTGTGTTTTTACGCCGCGTCCTTTGATGTTTAAGAAACATCGTTTCAACTTGCAACATCGCGCATTCATTTGCGCCATTGTACATAATATAGTTGCAGTAACTTGCCAACGAAGACGACTATTATATAGTTAGTATTTGAGAAAAAAAAAACTCGACATATTTAAATATCAATTAATATGGCGTATGTATAGTGCATATTATACATCGTGTACCGTATATAGCCTAAAGTTAAATAGTGCATTAAAACACGCATTCCTCAACTATGCACAATCTGACCGTTTACTATTATTATAGTCCACGGTCGCAGCTATGTGTATATAGTGCATATAAAAATGTATTGATTGCAATCGTATAACGGCTAGGCGAACGTACGGGCCGAAGTATAATAATTAATAATTATTATATCATGTATGCGTTTTAATCGTTTTCCGTTTTATTATTATTATATATTTTTTCTAGTTGGCAAGCGTCACACGAAGTCAACAACTTGTATGCACCGACGTCTGCGATGTTTATATATGTGTATGTATACACCAGCTCCTATAAGCTATATTATAGGTATACAATAATAATAATAATAATAATAATAATAATATATTAATATACGACCGCGAGTTCTACACCACTTTCTATTTCTCTTCGTTGCAGATGACCTGCTGACAAGACCGGTTAAACTTCATCGGGACGTATAGCTGGTACGCGCTGCACTATAGGTATATAATAATATATACACTGCACGAATATAATAAAATAATAATAACACAATATCTCGCGCAGTCGCTAAAAAAGCCTAATCATCTTCACTCGTTTTTTAAACCGAAGATCGATTTTTATTTTACGATCATAAATTCATAACACTTAGAAATATAGTAAAAATATATCCTCGGAACCGAGGGTGCTATAATAAACACTCATCACTCGTGCATCGAGCGGTCGAGGTTAAAGCTCACCCGCAGAAAGCTCGCAATATTGTACCGTTTTTAATGTTTGCCATGTAACACATAAACGAACTTTCTACAACTGCACGAATAGGATTTTTATTCGCCTATATATATAATACCGACGAGAAATTATTTTTAGATTATATTATTAAATTGTAGACTGGTTACGATATTTTCTGATAAGGTATAGGGATTAGAGAAAACGTATGTAAATTCCGAACAGACGACTGTATAAATTTACGGCTTGACAATAATAATTATAACTGACGAGCAAAAAAAAAAAAAAGAATTAAAAAAAAATCAACTTACAAACAATCAGCGAGAAGTTTCTTGATCATTTTGTACCACGAGCGCTGCAAGGTGTTCTAACCGCTAACAGCGAACGCACTGCAGCAATATTGTGTAGTGTACGTGCGTGGTGTGTGCCCGTTAAAACGCGATAGGAGGAAAAAATATTTCAAAACTATTTAGTCATTGGTCCACTGATAAAAGACCATCAGCAACACTTGGGCGGATGTAGGCCGTGCGAACTGTATTATTATTATTATTATTATTATTAAATGTTTTTATACGTTTTATCGACTGCCTAGTGCCTACCTACCCGCGTGGTTGTCGGCTGGCCGGTATTATAATTTTGCTAACGATCGAATTTTTTTCCTTATTTATATACATACGTATCATAACGTTTTCGATAAATCCGTTTTGGAGTTCGCAAATACGTGTGTGCGTGTGTGTGTGTATATACTGCGATTGTGTCTGGGTGCGGGGACATTCCGTTCGGACCGTGAGAGCTGCTATTGTTTGCCATGGCGAAAAAAATACAATTTCCGGAAAACGAGACAGAGATAAAAATATAGTTCGATAAAAATGAATAATTATATATATAGGTGTACTTAATATTAAAACCACCGCGGTCGATTCTATTTCTCTATATTATTTTTTTTTCATGATTATCTACACGATTTTCTCAAGAAACGTTTTAATCGGTCAACGTCCTTTATATAATATATGTTATTTCATATAGATGGAAAATCGCAATTTTTTTGTTGCAATAATTGATAACGAGTATGTAGTTTTTTTTTAATTCTACTGTTTTAAATTCACTGCAAATCCTGAAACTCGTATTACTACGTATAATAATATTATATTATATAGGTCTGGTATTGGAACTTTCTACAATTTATACATGTTATAATATGTATAGAAACCAAATGATGATTACATGAACTTTATTTATAACTTTTCTGAAGACCAAACTGTGTGTATGGCCATTGAGTATAGTTTACTATAAAGAGTTTTTAACGAATTAAGTTATCATTTGTAACAAAACGAAACAATAACTGTGCCTATATATGTAAAAACGAAAGTATGATATAATGTATAGATATATTTGTGATAAAAAAAATAAAAATAATGCATATTTTATTTATGTAAAAAAACGAAAAATTTAAATTAATTCAATTTCAGAGCTGGTTAGGTTAGTAACCACCTACATTTAATCCGTACCACCGCATTATTTAATACTTCAAAGTGCCCTCTATAATAATATAATATAAGACTGCATTTTGTCAGATGACTCAGTTTTTTTTTGTATTTTTCAAGAAAACTAGTCAGTAAAAGTGTTGACGACAGGTAAACGAACTCTAAATACGTGCAAATGAATATACAATTTAGAATACGATTTTGGTACTTATATAGTACACTTAAATAATATATTATATTCGTATGTACACCTATGCCAGATAAAACTTTAAAAAAAAACCAACGCAATTACCTATACGACTCTAGTGAATTCCGCAATAACGACGAAATCGCATTTCTAACGAAACATAAATACAAAATAATTATATTATATTATACGTACATGTATGGATTTTACGATCTGCCGCAGTTAAACTCGAAACGGCCGACAGTTATATTATTATTATCGCAGTGTACTCACAACAGAAGCGTTGGGTACCTACTACCTATACGGTCAACAATATATACCTATCCTGTTTGACTTGGATGAGATTTCGTGAATTCGTATCTGAGATGATTAATATTGCGAACAACATAATAATATTATGATACGGACCACGGCTACCAGATACTCGTATAACCGCGATGTGACCAAATGCGGGAACGATCGTCGTCTTGTGCTGTGAACGAATTTCGACTATAGGCAACACCGTAATCCCATCGAATCCGCTGAAGCGTACACCGAAGTGACCGACGGGTGATGACGGGTCGGTATCATACAAATAAGAACATAACCGCGGTCGTAGTTATTAGCCGCAACTGTGGTACATAATGTTATTATTTTTTATTGCAACTATTTTCGCAACGATAGTTTAGACGAGCTTGCCGAGAATAAGTATATTAATACGCACTACGCGTATATACTAGCAATAATAGTAAGAATATTTTAAACAAAATCGATTTTAGCTTGTAATAATATTATGTTGTCATCAAAAAAGCGTTTTTATTTTTTCCGTAACTTGAAAACGATTTAAGGCTGGAAAAGAAATAACGATTTAAATCTCTAACGGCATCCGAAAACGACGATGATTATGATAATGTTGTGGCGCAATGAATTATCTGATTTTAATTTTATGGGTGGTGCTGGTGGTCTCGAGTATTTTAATAAAATATTATAAGTCCGAAAACCTGGAATCCTCGGACGCCGCCGCACGTCCACCAATTAGCGAGTAACACAATTCACAAACACACAAGTAAGAGTCCTATTTATAGGAAACTACTAATAATAAGTGTATATACATAACTAAGCGTGTGGGTACGAGTCGTGTCCGCGATTATCTGCATAAAATGTGCGATCAATGACCCCCCATATTATATATTATACATATATTGTATTTATTTGTTTAATAATAAACACGCGCTTTGCCGTGAAGTAATAGTATTCTGACAGTATATGCTAATATTATAATACCAAAGTCAGCATGCGTATATCGGCCTGATTAATGAAAATAAAATAAAAGGTAAAAAATTCGCGGTTCTCGCTGCGCCGTGCCGTTCAAACACAAAATATTCGCGACGTTCGTGTACAATATTTTACAATATTGTTATTACGCCGGTGCAATACGCAGTGCGTTTTTTTAAATGAAAATCCTTTCAGGCAAAAAACTTGCACGACGTGTATAGATCGCGGCGGTATTTTTACTTTATTTATTATTGTTATATATTATATTTCGTCGTCGTATTATATTATAGGTACAGGTGAAATCGGACGGGGGAGACCGAGGAGGGGAAACGTCGCCACCGCCGCCGCCGCCGCTGCCGTTCACTAGGGCAATGGGTCCGGAATGCGGAGCAGCGCACGACGATTTATAATACACCTATACAGTGTACATACGAAGCATATATTTATAATACTGGTGTTGTGCGTATCCTCGGCTGAAAAAAAAAACGGCACAACAAAACGCGAGTGGTTAGACGGATACGGAGAGAGAGAGAGAGAGAGAGAGAGAGGAGAGAGGCAGAGAGAAAAGTGAGAGAGAAAGAAAACTAATAAATAATATGTATAATAATAATAATAATAATAATAAAAAAAAAAACAATAATAATAAAGGTGTGCGATGATAATAATATAATATTATAATAATAATCGTTGTGCGCCGGCAAGTAGGTCGCTCGGTAAATTTTTTCGCGCCGAAGGAGAGGACCGTATAATATTATATATATAGTATCATAATAATATGTACATTATTATACGTCCGCGAACAGGGGTGGGGTTGATTAGATGCGGGGGGGTAGCGATGGGAGGGGGCGGGACAGGGGAACGGTGTGGTGTAGTGGAGGAAACGGTGGCGGCGACGATCATAATCGGTCAGTGACTCGCGGGCTGCGACGAGGCCGGAGACGCGCGCGGAGGGATGTGAGCGTGGGGTGGTGCGGGGAAGGGGAGGACCGCAGGTCGGACCGCGCTCACACCAGATTTCCTTGTGCTGTATCCGCGCAAGTGCCATCACCTCTTCCACCAGTGATACCTATACCCACACGCCACCCACCTATTGTGTGTGTATGATGTATAGCGTATTTTATTATTGTGACAATATTGCTGCTGGTAAAATACACCGTAACAGGCAGCGGTGGTTGTCGTAACACGGTATATCGTTTTATAATAACGATAACAAATAAAATAATAATATATGTTAATCGAGTGTGTGCATAATATTATGTGACTTGTCGGCGGCGCGGGGGCCTCTTTTGTCCGAATCACATTATTCCAAGTATGATATTATTATAGTACCTATCTATATAAATGAAATCGCTGTCGGTGTTTTGGCCGACCGTTATGATTGCACAATCGCGGGCGCCCAGCACAATTACAGTATTAAGTATGGACCTATATATATATATATATATATTTAACGTATACGTATCGCGATAATTACAATATTATTCGGCAACGGCTGCAACAATGCCCCCTGCCCACACCGACCACCCACTGCAGGTCTCGCCGGCGTCGTGTGTTTCCAATAATAATAATAATAATAATAATAATGTGTAACGTCGCGCAGACAGCGTCGTGGGGTCAACGGCCGGCGACGGCGAGCGCGTCTTGTCTCCGGTCTCGCGTTTTCGCCGGTGGAACCGACGACGTAGTCCCTTCTTCTTGCCGCCGTCGAGACGCGGTGCGCGACAAGATCGTGCCGCCGCGGAGATCCCACGTCGGACGGGCGCCGGCGGACGGGCCGATTTGCGGACGACTGCAAGGACGCGGCGCGATTTTCCGGGCGCTGCAAGGACGGACACGTGACCGGGACGAGCCCATTGTGCGAGTGTGTGCGTGCGCGCGTTTGGCGTGTACGCGCTCGGCGGGACGGGGCGGTGCTGTAGGCGAAGCGGCGCGGCGGCGGTGGTTAGCGCGCGTACACACGAATCTGGGACATAGTTCAACGGCCGGCTAACCGCGGCTGAACAACAACCGGGCTATATACACATTATTGTTATTATTATTATTATTATTATTATTATGTACGTGGTGTAGTACGTCTCGTCGGTTTTGTTTTTACCTTTTTCGCCTCGTCGCGCTCGCGATCGTAATCATTGTTCCACACGCCTTGGTTCCGAGCAAAAAATAACGCGATTCCCGTATCATCATAATATCGGGTATAACACTCGCAAAGCGGTATTGTGGATGGGTAGATAATGTAGACGCGTACTCTGTCGTGCCGCCCACCCTTCGGGCTCATAGCAGATATCTGTGAAAATCAAAATTAACCGTTTTGACGACGAGCGCGGGTTCGAGGAAATCGTCTCGCGGAGAAAACCTCTAGCCGAGAAACGCGAGGAGAGACAAGGACGACGCTCGCGAGTTTATAGTCAGCTGACGGGGGCGGCCGTTGCATCACGGAAACGAGACGGGGTGGTGGGGTTCACCGGGCGGCGCGGCGCTAGTGAAAGTTACCAGCGTGGCGACCCAGCGGCGGCCGGCCAACGACCTCTCCTCTCCACGAAATCGACCGTAACGGTGTGTGTGTGTGTGTGTGTGTGTGTGCGTGTGTGTGTGTGCGGCAGTGTCCTCCACCTTATTATAATAATGATACATATATTTTATACAATTATTGTTAATATATTTTTACGTGCACGCACGCATGTGTGATAATCTACACACAACATATTATTCATTTTTATCGCCGAGACGGCCGACCTCACCGTCTCGGTCTTAAAAATAATGATAATAACGATGAAAAAATAAATAAAAATCGATATGATATTATTATATTATGATAATAATATATAGAATTACATGCGTGCGGATGAGGCCGTCGACCCCGCGACGGGACGACGATAATATAACATAGTTACGTAAATTCGTCGGAGTGACGCCGCCGCCGCCGTCGTCGACTTCTCGGCGCGGTTCACGGGTCGCGCGAAAACGCGTGTATTATAATATTATTATTATTATTATTATTATTATTATACGAATGCCGATGATGATCGCGCGCGCCGTCTCCGGAACAAGCGCGCACTGCACCGTCGTTTGATTTATTTTCGCGAGTTCGGGCGGCAGAGTTATGCGCCGGCGAGACGGGGAGCGAAGAAGACGATAAGAAGGCGGCGGCGGCGGCGGAGAATAAAAATCGGGAGGGAGATGTGGATGATGTGTGGCGACGGAGGTGGAAAAGAGGTGCGTGCCAAAAAAACGCTAGGCTCCGGGTTCGTGTAGCGATACGACAAGACATTGTGTTCCGCGGTAATGTGGCACCGGGCCAGCGCAGCGGATCGCATCGCGCCTCGCGATGTGCCAGATTCGAACGCGCGAGCGTATACGTCCTGTTCCTTGCCGTTCGAGATTTGTTGTTTTCGCCGTCGTATATTATTGTTTGTTTTTCTCTCTGCGTAATACACGGGTATTATGTTTATAATTCAAAGACTGCCTCGACCGAAATATTATTATGTTTTTCATTATTACATTATTGTATAATATTATTATATTAGCTTACATCATACCAGAATGTAATAAAATATAATATAAGCGCTTGGCTTGTTATTTGGGGGGGGGGGGGTTAGTCCCAACTCATTTAAGCGTACCTCTGCCACGATACCACAACACCACGATGTTTGTCCCAAGTCTTGCAAAATATGGTGTAAGCTCATAAAATTATAGTTTATATTTTTATAATATTAATCTGTACAGTAGGTTCCGTTGACGATTTACCGATTTGCGTGAATAAACACGCACTTGTTATAGTCAGAGCTAGCTCATCATAGACATATATAGGTAGGTATACACATGGTGCCATCGCGGTGCTTGGGCGATCATTGCAACGGCCGCCATCGCCATCACGTCGGGTTTATAGTGGTTATGGAATATGTGATTGGAATATGGTGTAGCAGTAATTGAGTACTAAAACTTGGCATATGTACCGGGAATTAGTGCTTTCCGTGCTCCCGCAGCGTGTAGTTAGCGGGAGGTTTATGTTATAACCTCGGATAAGTGGATAATCGAAGGGGTGAGATAATACGGGGACACTAATTTTTATTTTTGTATAATACTCTGAAAACACTAAATGAACACTGAAATTTGCCGTTATAGAGCGAACTATAGTGCTTCTCTCGATTCCGCTAATTTCGAGCACCTGCGAAAACGCGTATATTATATTATTATGTATGTAAGGTTTCTTTTCGAGCGAAATCGATTTCGTGATCGCCACAACGTTCTTCGGTCGTTTCCCGTTTCACTCGCAAATCGTGTAATGTGTTTTACTAATTTTTAATATAATAACACTTCCTCCTATGCCGGGCTTATTGTCGTTGTCGTCGACTCAAATTGGGAGGGTTTGGTAGATATATAGGCTGTAGGCTTGAAGTCGAATTATTTGAATTTTAAAAAATCTCCAAATCGAGTTCCGAAAAAACGTTGGCACGGCATAGATTTAAATATTCAATATTAAACCAAGGCACTACAACAATAAATGTATATCCCTAATTTATATCGCGTATTATTATACAATTCAAAAAAAGATTAAAGTTTAACTTAATATTCAGTCTTTGGTCTTCAGTTCACGATCTGCAGATTGTTGTTATGCACATAATTTTATAACGTGGTACCTATACCGTATTATCAGCTTCATACTTGTCGACGTTTACAGTCGTGAAAATTAAAAAGACAATATCTAGGATCTACGCAAACGCCTATTTTATGTAAGAGCACCCTAAGTCATAAAACAGCTCAGACCGTACGCCATTGGTAATAATCGCAACCACCCTTTATAATATGAGTCCGTCGTGAATTATGTATGAGCTGCGTAGGTACACAATTTGTTTTTAAAATGCTGTAAATTCAATGCATCACAGTGGCCAATATTATTGCCGTCGCACACTGATTACATGAGTGTACTAGGAGGTACTATAGACAAAATATAAATGAAAGTTGAAAATAATAGAATCGCGTTTTTTCCTGAGGAATTTTTAGTTTATTTCGTATAATATTAATAATAATATATATTTTATATTAATATAAATCGGTGATGCAATGTTGCCACATGTTATTATTATTATTATACGCACACGGCAGCGGTCGCTGGCCCGACTGCATTTTTCACATATTATTGTATTATTATTACGCATAATAATATTCGAAGCGCGATATGTGTCGTAGATAATATTATTACAATATCGTAATTATTATTTTAATGTTTATAATCTACATTAATTGTGGTCTATACCAGTGTGCAGGATTAAACAATAAATAGAGCGTCGCCGTAGTCGTCGTCGCCGGAATAATAATTACCACGCAGCCGCGAGCCGGTACGTAAATAAACTTTTACTAATTGACCTCGCGCATGGCACAGTTCATTATTTAACAATTTCAAACAAAACAAAACTCCATATTATTATTGTATTCAAAGCGCGCGGTTATTATTATAGCCAGGCTTCCAGGTATTACAATCTGAGAAATTTTACACTCGTATTTTTAATTTTTAAACAAAACATTTAAAAAACAATTGGCTGTTTATCGAATTCTACGCGTGTACGAAGGACAATTAATTTTTTTTCAACTCGCACGTACCTGCTTATATTTTGTATTTAAATGAAAACCACTACGCACCGCAGTGGTTTATCTAACTCACGTATATGACCTATCTTTATGATTCTACTGCAAACATAGGATATTACTCATTTGCGCACGCAGTATATATTTATAAGTATTTGAACGCAATCAACACATCAGATGACCATTTAAAACAATAATAGCATTATGCAATCCGATAATTTGACGATTTCATAATATTTTTTCTAGAAAATGTATAGAATACGTATCATATTATACATCTCAATACCTGTATAACAAATTATGTTATATTAGACACTTTGAAATATATTTCTGTAAAAAAAAGTATATTTTATAATAAATTTCAAGTTACATAATGCAGTCATGATTTTTCAACTCAATTTTTGAATTACTGACCACTCTTTATAATTTGTGAATGTGTGATGATATTTATACAACAAGAACATCAAATGTTTGACATTATGGCTTTTTAGGTGTTTAATTTCTTCAACATGACGTCATAAAGATGCAATTCAGACTTTTAAAACGAAAACTTTATACTGTATAAGAGAACTCTAATAACTTTATTATTCTGGTTCAAAAAAATTTTTATTTCTGAAAATGTTTCTAGGTATCTGATATATATATAGTATAAATACCAAACGTTTAATTTAATAAGTATTATTTAAAATATAAATAGACAAGTAAAGCAAATATTTTTCAAAGTTCCACCATACGCACCACTTTTTGTCATAATATATTCTTTAAATATGATTATAAATAATAGTAGGGATTTACTGTATTGGTTCAGTGTGTGATATAAATTATGGACACAAAATATAAGAAAATTCAAACAATCATCAAAGTTAAAAAAAAGTTAAGGAACTAATAAAAGTCACTATGATAAAATATTGACAGAAAATTATAGTGTCATGCGCGTTAAGTTGTGAACACTCTATTCAAAATGTGTTGCTTTATATATATATAATAAATTATATAAAGTTACCATTCATTTTTACATAATACCATTTTTTAAATCAAATTCGTTGATGTAGAACTGGTAAACTTCGATATAATAAGATTAGAGGTATACGTACATCTATACTTGGGATTTTTATAGCCACAATTTTCATATACATACTTATAAAATGAATATATTAGGTAGCCTGCAGGTAACGTAAAGAAGTTATATTATTTATGAGTACGTAAAATAAAAATTTTACATCGACCAATAAAACTTTGAAACTTTACCACTATATATTATACATTTATTTACGTATACAGCCGAAAGTTTTCATTAATTAATTTATGAAAAGTTTTTAGAAGTATTTTCCAATACTTTTACAGCTTTTATTTTTACTGCAGAACTCGAAATAAAAGCTATAATTTTGTTTACATTATAGTATAAAATCATAAAAGAAAAATGTATATTACTCTATTTCACGCCATTTGACTTTTCGATTAGTTAAAAAGAAATCGGAGACATTTATATCTGTATACTTAAGAAAATTATGGTTTCTAAGAACTTAGTTATCATTTTAAAGTCTATTTAAAAGGTTTTTAAATAAATTTATTAATATTCTCTAGTCTTATAATAAGACTTAGTCTAATATTGAAATATTATAAATTTATAAGGATTCAATAAATTCAAGATTTCGTGTTATGAAATCATATTCAATTACTATTCATCGTCTTCCATAAGTCTACAGACGAATCACGAATGACAAACCAGATAAATTTTGAATAAATTAGCATATTTATTTGAAATATAGTAGGTACATACATCGAATTTCTGTTTCTTAAACTTGAAGATGATCGCACTTAAATTTGGAGCTACCGTGTATCAAAATTTCAATTTTACACAAAGGTATAATAAGTATTCCATGTTTTAGAAGTTTTTAATACCAATTAATTTGAAAAATCTATTGAATACGCATATTATACTAATGTAATAACAAAATTATAAAATTATGTTCATATTTAAATAATATGTATTAAAGATAAATCGATCAATATATAGGTACTTTTAAATAGTGTAATATAATAAAATAAATCAAAATAATGTTTTAATAATATAATATTAAAATTAAAAAATGTTAAATGAATCTATATATTGTACCTATAGGTCATATACATTGCAATGCTTATATATTTAAATGTATGTAATAGTTATATAAACATTTCAAGTGTAAGAGTATAACATTATAATTATGCCTTTGCAATTATAATGATTAAATGAAGTGACACAACCTCACGCATAGGTTTAATTTTTAACACTCCATATTTTTGTAATTAGTGCGTTATTAATAATTACGAGTAACTATATACTACATATTATTCTATATATATTATACTTAATTGCAGATAATACATATTTCTGTTATACACTGCAGTCATAGCCTATTTAGGTACCTATACGCTTGTGCAATGAGTACATATTACAAAATACAAATAATATACTTTTTCCTATAGTGGGACAAAATAATATTTGAAAAACGAAATAGAGATATACTAGAGAATTTGATACTGAAAATGAGTCAGTAACGTCTTTTTATGGAATTAGCAGTACCTATAACCATCTCATAATAATATACAATTACTACGACGAAACTTATTTGAATATGTGGTGTAGCAGTGTTCGAGTCGAGCTGTCCCTTAATGGTTTAATATAATATAACGATCGGTATATATGAAGAAAACGAATAAAGTATACCATTGTCCATTACTGCTTGAGTACCTACATTGTGAGTAATATTCGAGCTTTTATAAATGGCCAATAAAATACTATACAATAATACATATTATATTATTATGATATCGTATATGTAGGTATTGTAGGCTTTTAGCGTAATATTATTATATTTATTCAGTGAGACGTATGTTCGTAAATGTATATTGCACTAATGCACTGTGCTATGTATATTGCAAATTATTTTCACTTGAAGATCCACTTAACGTTGCGTTAATACTACCCGAGGGATGGCAGTGGACGAATGAAGCACAATGCTGAGCTGATACCAATATAATGATAACGATAATATTTTACTATTATTAACATTTTTCGATGGATTGACATATTATCCACCGAACGCACACGTATCACACACGCACAAACACTCTCACACATAATATGTATTTATGTAGTATGTATTAAAGATGTTAAACTACGGTAAAGGTACGTTTCTAAAATCGAAATAATCGTACGGAGGTTACGGGAAGGCATAGCACAAAACATATCGTACCTATATAATGAATTGTATTGGCGTAGTTATCCGAAACAATATTTGTTTAGAGTTGTAGTAAGTATGGTATTTACATTATACATACAAGGTATATCATAATATACAAAGTTTCACCGTTCATAAGAGTAGTGTCCTGCTGTGATGCTATTTTTATCGACTACTTAAAATACCAAAAACCGATGTACTTACAATTATTTCGCGACTAATATACGTGATTATACGTATACGAAAGATATTCAATAATCCTTTTACAAGCTTAAGTATGAATTTTTACAAATATAATATATTATATTTATATTTGAAATATTTTAAAATATTTAGGTTACCGATAATCAAGCGGACGCCTATACGATAGGCATAATTCAGACATCAGACACCGTGTAGGAAGAGAAACTGATACATCATACGTACTACAGCGCGGGTGAGTCTCAGTGCTCCGCCCGACAACTCTAAATGAACGACATGATTAATCACGTATTTTATAATATCACGACTAAATACAAAATATGTACTCGGCCGTGTATGTAATATTATATGCTTTATTTTGGGCTGCGGCTTGACTTTAGGCAACCCCAATACGAAAGTTCAATTATTTTTATTTTTTTTCGGGGGCCAAATTACGGCCGCGTTTTACCATTTTGTACGGACGAAATTTAGTGTCATTAGACGGACTTGCGGCGAAATAAACGATGCGCGCGCATCGGACGACGGTACAATGAAGCAGCCGAATGTACTTATAATATGTATACATATAAATACGCGGTTGAGTGGGTGGACCGGGCGGATTGATGTTGTCAGCAGCGGTTGTCGGTCGTTCAGTAGGTTGGTGGGAGGGAAGGAGGGAACACCCGGCGACGGCGGCGGCCAGTCCCGCGCCACTCGACGAGCGGTGAGAAGGCGGAGCGCGAAAGCGATACGGTGACCTTGACCCACATCGCAGACGGGCCCTTCGTGTGCCGGCGCTGCCGCCACCGACACCGCCACGGCACCACCGGGCGAGAGGTGACGGCGGCGGACGTTCAACTCGGCCGGTACTCGGCGATATGCGCGCACGCGTGTCATCGTTTTTCACACGCCGTCCGCGTCCGTCTTTTCTACGTTTTTTTTTACTATAATTTTTACGTCGAGTGTACAGCGTAGGTACACGTCATATTATGTGTAATTAAATTATATTTTACCTGCACGTCCCCGGGTCTGCGCCGAACAGATCTACACGGTATATACGTCATTATGTACAACTTGTTAAAATTGCCCCCGAATCATCCAAATCTACTTCCGCATTGCACACACGTCGGTGCACAGTGTAGGAATTTTATTTTTTAATTGAACTGTACTTGTGTTGATATTAATATTTCATCAAATTACTAATATTATGAGGTTAACCGATACACTTGTTCTATGTACTACTAGAAAGTTTCGGATTCTACAATAATTTACTCATCCACTCGTAGGGGTGATTGGCAGCAGCTTGCAAGTCTCGTTATAAAAACTCATAATGTATTCAAATTGTACATAACTATATGTGGTTTGAACTAACACATACTTTGGTCATACCGTAGGCCTCGGCCCCTAATACTGTTCTTTGTTCTTCGAGTTTGTTGGTCAATATCGTGAACGAGGGATCGAGGGGACACCATTTTTTTTCTCAAAATTCGTATAACACGTTAAAAGCGGGAACTGAAGGGTGTGATACAATTGTAATCACGAGATCAGCCTCAAGAGCGTCGAAACCTATGATACAACTGCAATATTATAGTATACCTATATGCTTCATATCGATTTCAGAAGAGACATAGGAAGAGAGAGCGTGTGCGCGTGCGCGCTCGCTCGCCGATTTAATATGCTCGGAATCACTAGCGGATTATTGCTGCGGTCCGTCTCCACATAATCAGTTTAGATCGAATTAATTTAATACCGTGCGATAGGTATACGGCGCGGGCAATTGGCGTAGCGGTGGACTGACGACGGATCAGCTGTAACCGTCATCGGGCGGGTGGGTCGGTCGGTCGGTCGCCGGTGCTGCGAGTGTGCCGAGTTGGTGTGAGTATAATGTTATAGTGGGTTACGACGACAAAAGTTTTTCGGACGTATCCAAGGCGACGTCGGGTGGGCGTCGACTGCCACGGCGGCGGCGCAACAGCGGACGAGCGGGAAGGGGGACGACACCGCCGCGTGCATTGTACGCGCATTATATTATTATTATTATTGTATACAAGGCGCATATATAATGTACTGGCGCGGTGCTGCTGCTGCTGCTGCTGCTGCTGCTGCTGCTGCAGAGTCATACCCTGCCCCAACATTAGTCGCGTTGTCTAGTCCCGACCTTGACGATTCATCAAAACACATCCTGTCCCCCCTCCCCTCCCCCTATTGCCCCATCGTGTCAGCACACAATATAATAATAATATAATATGAAATTTATATACACACACACACACACACATATATAAATGTTATAATGTACCTACGTACACACTTTGGCAGTTTGCTGTTATTATTGTACCTATATATATTATATATATTATATTTATATTATGCACATACATACATTATATGGGTGTATTGGGACGAGGTATTTTCATTTTAATTTCGTTTTCAAAAGGTTCGTGTCCCCCTGCATAATATATTATTACATATGTTATTATATTATAGTGTGCTTAATAATAATCGTTTTTATTTAGGTGTGCGGTTATTGTTGTGTACTTTTGTACGTAATATAATGTATACACTGCGAATTCAACGCTCACATAGTAATGTTATGATTTATAATAATATTATTGTGCATACGAGTGGCTGTCGACGAAGTAAAACGTATAAAAAAACTCTTTCCCGAGACGTGAGACTTTCCGACGTTTTTTTTTAGTGTTATTGTTATTAATTATTGTCATACAAACGTGAACCTAAACAAATATAAATTCTTTCTTTCCGGGGGTGAGTGTTGACAGTTGTGGCTATACTCTATTTAACCCCCAAATAAATCTCACCCTACTGTCCTAGTGTACTTATATGCACAAGGATATAGGTCATAGGACATAATATTATTGTGTACGATTATATTTCAGTATAACTGTACTAGTATGAAATACAGATATTATATAGCAAAACTACTAAGTCTCGTAGGCAAAAAAAATTTATATTATAGAGAATTTCGTTAAATAGAATTAAATATATTTGGTTTGGTTCTCAAAAATATTTCGTTAAACGGAGATTCGTTGTGTGGAAGTTTTACTGTATCCACATAATTCGCATTCGAATCGTTTATAGTATACCTATCGGCTATCAGTGCCAAATGGTATATTTTCGATTGGGGTGGGGGCAGGGTGAGCCATAGAGGCGGTTTTTCACACGAATTCCGCGTCATTATAAAATGACTAATCCGGAAATGCCATTATAACCTGAAAATGCATAATTGTGTGTGAGTTGTGTACTCGTTATTGATCACCTCCCACCCAACACCCATAAAGATAACCTATCAAATACACCACTGATATTTCCATACCGATTTAAGTATAATAATAATATTATGTGTTATAAATTATAGTATACATATATATTGTGTCGTAGATGTTTGATGGTGAACTGCACTCTGCTGATTATAGGATGTACTAGGTACATAGGCTCTAGCAGTGAACATCGAATACAATATATTAATATATTACATAGATACACATCCGAACTCCGAAGCTTAATTATAATGGTATATAATAATGATATTAAATTTAAAAAACACTATTTTTAATTGCAATTTATGATTATGTATGTTCGTTTAATCTACGCATTACGCAAGTGGCCACGGCGCGCAGTGGACACGCGTGTTATCGTCGGAGGTTATCGTTTACACAGTTCGCGAGTTCGTTAAACCACGGCGGCGTGTTATCATCTGCCGCTGCATCGATGATATATTAATACATATTATTTTAATATTTATGTGTATACGACGAGACGGACTTGCCAGTGACGCAGCCTACAATGGGTGTGTGTATGTGCAGTTTAGGTATAATATATATATGGTGCGGGGTCGTGGGGTCGTCGAAATTTCGCGTCTCAATAAGGTCACGGAGGTCGCATCGATGCGATGTAGGTATACGTGATAATTCTTGTGCAGAAATCTCCAACTGCAAATGCGGACTGCCAAATTTCGACAAATCCTCATATTATGTACCTATCGTATATCACTCACGGCGATTATGTATATATAATATAAATATATATATATACACATAATATGTATCCCTGTTCCGCTCGAGGCTCTCGTAAAAATATAATATAATTAATATAAATATACTATAAGCGCCTTATAATCGGTCTTCGGATGTTATTCGATTTTTTTTACAATATTCCGGTATAGAGACAGTATTTGAACGGATTTATTGCAATTTTGTGTCGTCGGTCGTTCAACCGATCGTATTAAGTTTAAACGATTTTCGGCAGCCAGTTGACCCCCACGCTCGCCGCCGCGTCAAATTGATGGCTGCTAATAAAATTTCGGCGTCGTGTCACTAATTTAAAAAAGATACCACGCGGCAACGATGGCCATAGTGCCGATGGGGAATATTGGCTAATTAAAAGAAAAAAATTGTAGGAGAAGAATGAAAATAAAAATCATAATGAAAGAAGAAAAAAAAGAAATAAAAATGGCGGAAAGACCTTGAACCGGACATCGTCAAGGGCGCTGAATACATATATATGTGATTTGCAAATGACGCTGTTTAAATACTATAGCGCGTTTCCCGAATGCCAAGTATATGCACATATACATATGTATTGTATATTTATATTATATATATATATGAACACACATGACTCTAGTGCGGTAAACGTCTAAAAACTCGAGATGTTTGTCAGTGTATAAAATATAATTCAGTGTGTAATAATATTATATAAATAGCAATTAAGCTCGTGTCATATTGTCTTAGCACACGGACGTTTCATGTATGTATTTTAACAATTTATTGTTACCTATGCTATCAGCTTCGAAGGAACTTTCAGTTGAACACGATAATCATATTACTATCGTGAAATAGCATTGCAATAAGTGCAACGTGACGTATGTCCACGTCAAACGCCGAAGCTGCGTTTTTTCATCGTGTATTAATAAATGCAACCGTTTAATATGTTCGTATGTATTTATATGATGTATGTGAGCTACGATATGTTTTTTTCCTTCGAATGAAAAATAATTGTACACGCAATCAAAAGATAATTACAAGCGGTTAAAAAAAATCCCCGCAACTGAAAATAGCACTATTAGTCATAATATACTCATATTAATTGTATATACTTACTATTACAAAGCAGGTGTATACCAGCCACCAGATATCATCAGACAGGTATTTACCAGTCGGTTACCAATAGGGGGGGGGGGATATTGTACCTCCCCGCATCACGTGAAAAATGTTGAAAATCCGCCATAGGTATCTTCGTATAAGTTACTCACTATGGAGTGACTGGTACGATATTTTGTATTATATTGATGACTACATTATACTATACCTAAGTATTGTTAATAAATAATATTATTCATTACAAAACTATGATATGAAACTCAATTTGTTTTTTCACGCTGATTATTTTGAGCAAGGAAATAACGTACTAAAAATGAGTATCTTGAGTTCCTTAGGTATCTACTCATTTAGCTTAGAATAGCGTTTTGTTTATTTTGTTGTATACGCCATTAAAACGTAAAGTCACTAAAGTGTGTACAATATAATATAGTAATATAACATGCCAGCTATATATCTTGGTGTGTAAAAAAATAATTACCCAGTAAAATATCTGAGAAACCTTGGAAAACATATTCGTAACTATTTATAACAGATAACAACTAAATGTAATATAATATTTACCTATGTCTTTGTAGATCAGTGAGATAACACGGAGAGTAGGGTTTAGCATTGTTTTTTTTTGGAAATCCAAGTCTTAGGATTTAAATTAAAATTATTATCATATATCATTCTTCTTTTGACCGGATATATTATAAAAATTTAAAATAATAAAAATACTCAATAGATATTTTTATATTTATGACAAATTGATACTCTCGTGGTGGATTAATAATTTATGGTACTAGGAGGAAGAGGGGTTAAGGTTTCGATTAATTTTTCACCCACTGAACTGATTTTTTACGGGCAACCCTTATATAAAACCACTGCACATGTGCGATAAAAAACTTATATAATTTACGGAAAGAGGCGATCAACGATCAGTCAAACCTCTTTTGCCCAAATTTTTTTTTTATCGACGTGTTTTATTATTATTTTAGATTATAATTATTATAAAGGTAGGTATAATTTTGCATGTTTTATTATATAAGTTTAATGCATATGCATGCCCATTGCTCAAGTAGACTGCAAACAATTGAATGCCGGTCAACAATAATCATCGTTTTATTGTCAAAATAGTATACATAATTACTATAATACGCGTGCTCTCATATCATATTATACTTAGTTACTCATATACTCAATACATATTTGGAGAATAAACAACAATCTCCCGCCGTTGAACTAATTGTTTCCTAAAACAATATGGTGTTCAGTCGACGAGATGATGGGTGTGTAAAAAAATAACTCGTTGCCAAGCGTTTCGAGGAATTCGTATAGGTCGTTGGTGCGGAGAGGAAAACACGGATCGGCTCAGCGCGACGTCAAAACACGCATATTTTAAGATATTTAATATTGTTTAATATTATATAATTATTATTATTTATACCTTTACAGGCAGGCAGTGCCGGCTGCAGTTATTGCGAAACCGACGAAACACGTGTGTAAAAAACTGTAGGTATATACAAAAACATCGGTTTTTTTTTTCAATAACCGAAAATCATGAGTGTGTTCCGGGGTTAAGATCACGCTTGACGTGTATATGTTGTGTTATTAATTATTATTATGGTTGTTGTTTTACAACAACATAATACCTACGTCCTGTGCGGCCTACCTGTCTACAATACGTTTCTGGTTCGCACACAATTACGCCGCAGTAATTAACGGCAATTAGCGCGGCCATTCAACACTCGGGGTTCACGAGGAAAAAATTATTAAATAATAAACGGACTAATAAAACGTATAATATAATATACACTTTTATTACGTTTTGTTCTTCGCGAGCATTGCAGCGTAACCCAGCTAAAACACTAGGTCCGTTTCGTTACGGTCGACCGCTCAATTCCCTCTCGCCTACACCAGGCGCCGTACGGCACTGTCCGAATCGCCTTACATGCCGATATAATATGATTTTTAATAGTTTATTGTTACGAAAAAACAATGTATTAATAGACTACATTTTAATAAACAATATAGGCACTTTAAATGATTTTTGTTATTACTGCCAGGACAATTTGATACACTATGGCGGATTACGCGATAGTAGGTACATATTATAGTGTGTATAGTATTGTACAGTTCTATACATAATAATATGACGTAAATTATAATATTATTCCCGAGCTCATTATTCATCGGCGTTTACCTATCACAAACGACACACACGGTCAACGCGTGCCGTATATGTATATTATTATTATGTATAATATCGAACGAGCTCTTGAACCGATCTTAAATAAAATAACTCGCTGTGGTGGAGTGACAATGGCCGCAGGGTTCGTGGTCAAAGTGTCAGTGATGGATCGGGTCGTCGGGGGTGTTTATATCACAAACGTGGTTCCCTAGAATACCAATTATATAGAGTATATATATATATACTGTACTGTCGAGAATTTGACGGAGAGTGAAATGATTGTTTTATCTAGTCAAACATTCTTAGGTCCCCCCTCCCCAACGCTCATATACATGCGACCCTGCGGATTGAGAAAAACAACACGCGAGCTTGGTGCTGTTGACGGTGATGGCTCGGGCGCTAAAAATATAACTCAGTGACGTTTACATATTATTATGATTTTCTGGTCGAAAAATTGGCAACAATCAAGTATGTAATGATAATAATAAAATGGCGTGTGTGTGCTTTCGGATGGGAAAATAAGTCAACGCCCCAACTGACGGTGAACTCGAAAAAATTATAATATAATATAAATATACGTATTATACATGATAATAACGAAATTATTCATGTTATAACATTCAAACCGTCGCGCGGAGAGTTCAATTGTATTTCGGCCAGCGCAGTGCACGACGAACGAAAACGATGACAATGGCGTCTGCAGCTGAGGACTAAATTATAATATTTTTGTTATTATCGTCGCATTATGTTCAATTGGTGGTGTGAAAAAAAAATTCCAAATATATACGCGAATATAAATTACAACAGATTTTCTAAAAAAAATGAGTATGGTAAATGCAATTCAGAAAAAGGTCGCCCGCGCGCGTCCCTCTGCCCGTCCGATCTCAGCTCTGGGCGAACGCCCGATAAAAACATATTTTTTATAACAACCTTAACCGAAATAGCGCATATAACGTCGTTCAAGAATATATATATAATATATATATTATATTTATACCTATGCATATTATATACAGGTAGGTACATATACTATGGTTGTCAAGGTCCGATACCATAATATAATATTGTAATATAACATAGATTTAAAGGTTTTTTTTTTTTTTATATACTTTTATGTTGACGACGATGATGATCACTATTAGTTATACCTAACAGTACCTAATAGGTGCTTACTTTGGTTATATTTATATTCTATTTTATGTATATCATCATCGTTATTTACGATGCGGTGAACGCAAAAATAAAAACAACTCTCTGCCTGTATTTACGACTTTCATACGTCATTCGTACACGTTTATAAATATATGTGTTTTATCTAAAAAGCATTGTTATACCGTTGTAATCATAATACTTACTGCATATAATTTATACCGGCTGCATATTATTATTGTTCGTCGCTACACCGCGGTTGCAATATAATATGTCAACGGAATTTCGGTGCGTTATGCGCGTTCAGTGTAGGTTTTAGTTTAATATAATTACCATCACATAGTATTTTTAATCAATGGCGTTATGAACTATTGTAACTATTAACTATATGACGTAGGCCATGAATGTTGTTTTTCGATCAACGTTTTGTCCTCCGCGAGGCGCCGTGGTATATAAATATAAATAATAATAATAACTAAAACACATATATGTATATCCTTATTGCGGCTTTTATATTATTGCGATATACCTATTGACATTTTGAAGTATAATGGATAACATTATCGTCAAACTTCAGTAATAATATGTATAGCTATTACAGCTAAAAACGTGAATCCATCTTTCGCACAGTGATCGACGTTAGTTCGTACTCGTATACTAGATGCCTTAACATTTAAATATTTGAAAAAAATGGCGTACTGTACAATACCAATATATACGCATGGATGAAGTTCTCCCCTTTAAATTTTACCGCGTAGGACTGCGTATGGTAATTTTAACCTTAACCCCGTGGCAAAGGAAACACTATACGGAGTGAGACAATTTTTTTTTCTATACTGCGCGTTTGATAAACAATATAATATAATATTATGAATATGGCGCCACATTGATGTAGGTGTTATGATCGACGGTGGTATTAAACTATTACAATATTACAACGAAATCCCGTTAATACAGCAATAGTTTGTTATCGAGTCTGCCACATCAATTAACAACTTAGACAGTTTAGTAGTATATACTAATAATGATTATGATATGAATTGAGTGTTGGTGATATCGTTTTACTGAATAAACATAAGGTTTGAAAAACATTAACATACATTAAAAGACAAAACTCATAACCACCAAATGATAATTAACTGGAGAATAATATATAATAGTGTGCTGTACTACATATTTTGTCAAGTACCCATGCCCCGTGACGTTATCACTATCAAATGTAAGCGATAGATAAAAGTCGTTTTTTACTCGCAAGAGTAAAATTAAATCCAATCTCTCGTTATAGATACTATAGTTTGTTTGCTTATATAAAAGGAGTTTTTAATTTTAAAGACAGTATGATGTTATGGTTTATAAAGCCGATAGTGATAATTTAGGTGTTTTAGTGTGTAGCACTCAATAAGTGTTCGACAACCTTATAGATTTTATGGTGTAACGTATAAATAATACCGTTAAATTCTGTATTCGAAATATTGTCGTCAAACAAAAATATAAAAAGCAATTAATACCCATTATACCATTGTGATAGGTGGGCACATACATAATACACAGTATGTTATTAACTATACATATTTGAGGAATTCACTTATAATTTTTCAAGATAAGCTCTGTCGATCTAATTTCACGGTATAACAACACGTTCAACACAAAACGACTTTGATTTATCAGTACTACGTTAAATATTTTATACTGCACATGAATGATTTTAGTATGTACGTAAAACCGTATATATTTTAATAAAATTCAATTCTAACCTTGCGGTAAATAATCGTATTGTTTTGTTGTGTTGTTTACTACCTACTTGTTCAGATGTATCGTATGGTTTCGTTGTTATATATAGGTCCACAGTTTTTCGGACATTCTTGCCGTCGATTGATAATTACTATAGGCAGTACGCACAACGCATTAGCGAAATATGACACACAGTATGTCAGGCAAAATGCAGTTTCTTCTTCGATTGGAATAAAAAAATAGTTAGAACTCAATTGTATTGCAGGGAGGTATAAGTACACTATGTATAATAATAAAAAAAAAAAATTACTTTATGTCTATATAGACTGTAAGTACTGCAGGATGTATATACACATTTAGTATTATTCACAATATCTTCGATACAGCGTTCGCAACAAAGTTGTTGCGACGAAGCCATGTGACTTAAGAAAAGGAAATCATCAAAATGCATCGAGGCACCGTGAACTATATTGTGCTACCATTGTTTCGGATACAACACGGAAACCTATGATATAGGTATGTAATAATATTTGACGAAACGTCGAGATTCTGGAGTCTCAAAAAACCACGTTCGCACTGTAATCAGTTTATTATAATATATGTATATAGGCAGTATGTATTTTAATATCACAAACAGCGACGCACAGACATACATTGCAGTATAATATAATAAAATATAATAAGATTATTATTGCACTGCAGCCGAGGGGGTAGAAAATTCGCCGGTCGTTTAAATTGCCGACAACGAGAATACAATTCATCGAAATTGTGTCGCCGTCTCGGGCCGCAATTATCGTAGATATGCACTATGTATTATTAATATTATTATTATTATTATTATTATTGCTACTATTATTATATTATATTATATTATTATTATGACGTTAAAGCTTGAGTGTATTATGTTAATGTTGTCGAAGGTCGTGTTCGTTGTCGCTGCACCGGCGTGTGTGTGTGTGTGTGTGACGCGCAAGGACTGACATTGATTTCGGCAGACGAAATATACGTGCGCGCATAAAACCTTGCAGTGCGCGCTCGTGCAAGAAGAAGAAACTCCTCGAATCGTGAATTATTTTTGATATTCAAATATTATTCTAATAAATAGGGGGGAGGGGGGTCGAATTTTCTCAGGCCTCGGTTACGACTAGAGGATAATTTCTAAAACGTCGGTATATTATATTACATAGCTTTATTTCGTCTCGTCTCGCTGCTCGGTGGGGACGGGGAGAGCATTCGTAGCTGTATTTACATTATGGCGTCCTCGTAAATTAAAATGTTATCTCCTTATATTTAATTGTTATACTCTCTTTGAAATTTACATATTGTCGACAGTATAATATTTATATATATCATATATTGCTGCATGTCTGCACCTATAGTCTCAGAGCTGAGTATTATATTTAGGGTGACTTTTTTTGCGAGTAGGTCGCTAGTAAGTACTTATACTTATACTGTGTACATCATAAATACGAATTAAGAAAAATAGATTAATAACATTTGTATAATACCCAAATGTGTTTAAATGTTTAGTAAATAAAGAACTTTACATTTCAGTTCGTACCTTTAGAAGTTATGACGCATATTAGTTATCATTGAAAAACAAATAAACCTATAACTGTGGTTTATTGACGGATCGAATACACCCAAAACAGCCCCTTGGCCTCGATATGCCCTTGTGCATACACATAATATGCACCTTGTACTGCTCCGATCTAAGTTATCCGCCAACTGCAGCGAGCGGTGCACTCACGCCAATCCGCCAGCTATCTTTTATAGAAATACAAACCAAAAAGAAAACGGGCATACAAACTCTACACAAATACTATTGGTACCTACCCGTAAAAACTATTACCTATACCTTATTGCACCTCCGTCACCGTGTCACTACAATATACTCAAATACATAACAAGTCAAAGTTTCTGTAATGAAAAACAAAAACAATTGTAACGGACACTCATCTCTACACACGTTGGTCAAACTTTTAAGTATTGACACATTTTCTTGGCCATACACGTCAACACTCGATTTAACGAGTCTAAAAATTGCGTTGATAATCGGACGGTGTACACAAATGATAATAATAATATGTAATTATTATGCACTGTTGTGATGGGTTTTCCTCTACACTGTACCTACATTATACGTTTGGCCCGGGCGCATGTGCGCGACGCAGAGGTCGTCCGTGCAATTTATAACAATGTACCTACCTACATACGGGCATTATGCATTTTTATAAAAAAAAATTTCATTTCCAACAACGGCACACCGCCGCCACTTATATTGTTAAGTGTCATACGACGACAATATCGACTGGCACACGCGCGAACAATAATAATAATACAAATGGATGCAAGTCGCGCGCGCGCGCGTGTTGTAATAGCGTTATGACCTTGAGGAATAAATACGGCATCGTTCGCGTATATAATATCGTATACACTTTATATACACATAATATATGAGTTATATACGTATAGAGGTATTTCATTATGCACCGGGTCGGCATACCGTCATTTTTCAGGGGCAGACGCGCGGGACGACGACGTTTCAGGGCGGCGGTCAAGCGAACCCAAGTGGATTTTTGACTGTTTCTGATTTTTTTCCCTTCTCAGCGGGCATTCGAAGCCTGCCGCCGCGCGAATAAAAAAAAACCGGTTTTCGACGGACGTTTAAAAAAAATATATTTTCGTCTTTTGGTTCCTGTGTAGCACTCCTAGTGTCTCCCTCCCTCCCTCTATATATATATATATATATATAATATACGAGCGAGTGATGGAAAATTAATATCATATACGCACATAATATATATATATACATATGAATGGGCGCGCTAAAAGGGTTGGCAGGCCAAATCTGGGAATGATGTACTTTTTATACATTTATATAATATGTATAATGTATATTATATACACATGAAGAGAAAGAGAGAGAGAGAGAGAGAGAGAGAGAGAGAAAAACGCACGACTTCGACGGTTGTGCATACCATTGGCATCGGCGGCTGTGGTGGCGCGAGGTGACGACGGGAGAGAGGGGTCAAGGTCAGTGTTCCGTGAAACCAGTTGTGGTCCCACAACAAAATAAAATAATAATAATAAAAAAAATACATATATATCGAAAAGATCGGCTCTCGCACGCCAGAAATTAAATCGGAATTTATTTAACTATATTATATTATTAATATGCACGCTTGGCCCGAGTGGTGGTGGTACAACTGCCGGCGGTGGAGGCAAGGGGTAGTCGAAACGACTAAGAAAAATGCGAACCACCACGCGGCGTCTGAAGGATTAATGAACTCTTCCACGAGGAGGAGTGATGATCGAGAGAGATGGAGAGAAGAAAAAGTGAAAACGATTCACAATATATATATATATATACGATATACCTACTAAAACACACCTGATTTAAATGTGTGTGTGTGTGTGTGTGTGTGTGTGTGTGCTTGCAGACGAATAATACGCACATTATTCTGATTTGTTTATTATCAGAGTCTAGATTCATAGACAAAATCGTGTCTCTGCCGTAGACAAAAGTAAGAGTATAAAATTATACGCGAATGAAACTACAATTTCAAAGTTATATTTCGTGTATAAAAATCACACACCAGACTTTGTATCGTTATAAAAAGTGTTGTCCAGACAAAGCATCCCTGTAATTGAAACAAAAAATTAAGTTATCATTAATGACCAAGTCCGCGGGATTTATGACTGTTAAAATTTTGTAAATGGCAAACTATTTTGATCGCAATTTACGGTTAGACTACTGTTAGTATAAGTTATATTGGAATGGGTGTATAAAATGAGTTCAATTCCACAATACTTTTATTATATAGCCAACGCGGAAGTCGTCTAAACATAACTATAAGCGATGTTGAATATTGGACTGATTTTTCAATGTTTGATGCATGCGCTTGTACATAACCTACGGATGGCAATGCTAATTTAATATTATATAATATCGTTAAACTTAGTGAGTGGGCAATATCAGCACGCGATTACTGACCACTGCAGTAAACTATTCTTTGTACATGCATAATATGTACGGAAACGTTTCGTCTACAGCCCGGCTGTCAAGTATCTAAATTAAATTTAAAAATATCGTAGCTACCATGCGTATAATAATATGGCCCACCATAATCATGTATATATAATAGGCAACAGGTAATAAATAATACGAGGCGGGATGTAGACGTCGTTTAGTATTCCCGCCGAAAACCACGTATGGAACTTTTGTTCTCTCTCTCTCTCTCTATAGTTCCGTCTCTACGATTTTATTATTATTTTGATTTAACGATATCCATAATATTCAATTTGTAATTTTTTTTTTTTCGGTAGGTACCTAATAGGTACCTACGTAGTGTGTATGCATCCAACCGGCGACGCTCAACCGGTTATCGGGCCCACCGCCGAGCACATCACGGAAATTTGGCAACGGTGCAAAAAGGAAGGAAAAAACACAAAATCCGAGCTCATGCACACACACACACACATACATACACACACACACACACACACACACACACCAACACACACCCAAACACACACAATCCGTTCGCCAAATATTCGAGAGAACCGCATCAAATACGACTGAGCTTCGCGTCGTCACTGGCTCGTTATTTTGGGAATAACACACGCTCGTGCCTCGACACGACCGACCCGAAATTATAGGAAAACGTTGCTTTGTGAACTGCAGCGATCGAAAACAATTTTCGATTATTCGCTGAAGTAAAATATAATACTATCGGATCGCAATAAGCGTCTAAGTCCTAAATCGTTTTATCCTGTAGACCCGCGTGCGTTAAGAAATGCTGGACGTATTACAATAACACAATAATATTGTCCGGCCACACAAATAATAGATTTCTATTAAAAAGTATATACATAGGACATAGACTATGCATGACCGCCGCGGCCCACTAATTTCGATTAATAGTAGCGCTTTTAGCGTTCTGAACGTACATCGATTTTATTTCAAATTAGTCGAAAAACGTTTACAATACCTAGTGTTTATTTTTGTTGTCATGTAAATGACGCTGAATCAAAAAAAAAAAAAAACGAATATCATTTACCCAACGGAATAATATCTATATTAAGCACTACGATCGGTGTGCGCCGCGCTGCAGAATATATTATATCGGCTCGATAATAGAACAAACTTGATTTGGTCTTCGTTGACTTTTCTACTATTTTATTATAATACGATCATAGTAGTACAGGTACACTGGTACGCCTACAATACGCCAAGAAAATTATAAAATTCGTTTGCGGCGTCGTAACGTCATCTGTTAGAGATGCACAGACCATTGCGGTGCAACGCGTACGAAATCTGAGACGTTGCATATGCAGTTGGCATATAATACCGACTGATGTACCATGTGATCACTGAACCGAAAACGCGTTTACATGTATCACTGCAGTATATGCGGTATGCGAATAATTACCGAAATAAATATACATAGTCACTCCTCCCGGAGATCAGCAGTTTCGATAAGTCATCGGCTGTTGGTCACTACAGACGTCATTCTAACCCCGTCATTACATATTTTGTGATTAAAAAAAAATAATTCGTTTATGCCGAAAATACCACTATTAGCTGGTCTACTACGAAGTGCATGTGCGTCGACGCCGCGAAGGGAATCTGTTGCGGATGCAATTACGGTGGAAAAGGATAACAGTATAACACTGACCATGTGATTAATTATTGTTACACATCAGCACTGAAATAATAAATTACAGGTGGGTGATTGCACGAGCACTGTAAGGTCTGAAGAAAATTCGTTCACTCGATTATTCTCCAGCTCGTTTGAAATGAGCCTTTTATTATAGTTTATAATAGCGAGTGCACGGGCGACCATGAAAATTGCATTGCTTATGCACTCGCACATAGGTGCGAATTTCGATTATATTCGTGTGAAAACAACTTGATGTGTGTGCAGTATATTTACGTCATTTACCTACATCTCGCGAATTGTGTGCCTATATACCTACACGCGTTCCACGTATTCGTAGTTGAGAGCGATAATTTTTTATATTTGCGTCATTACGATGTAATAATACATGACGACGGCGGATGCGAACGAGCAACACACATAATAACACATCACAATAATATTATCGTTATTTATTGTGTATTATTAAACGGTCGGGCGAACGGGCGGCGGCGACTCGCGTATAACGCAAATTTACACGAGAGGGTGCTGCTGCAGCTGCACATATTATATATATATACACACACACGTGTGTTTATAATGACGAGGTGCCTGTTATAATAATAATAATAATAATAATATTATATGCAAGCATAGTACCTGCAGGTACGAGGTTGTGGCAGGTAATGGACTCCACCTTCCCCACCCCTACCGAGGCCAACCCCGTCCGTCATCACTGGTGCACAACTGCACAAGTACCATTTGAAAATAATAATAATAATAATCACATTTAATACAATTTTTCTGTCGGTAAAAGCATGGTAATAATAAATAGATACTTTACAATGAATTTGCATCGAATATTGTAAAGCTGATGAATTTGCGTGCTTGGAAACGCTCTAACCTCAGAAACTACCGGACCGATTTCAATAGAAATTATATAATGCCAATAGATTTCTTCAGAATCGGATGGTGTTTTCAGTTTATTCTCAAGTCACAACTAGCTATTACAGAGTACAGCGTTATGGTTAAAGCTTGTAACTAGTTACTTCAGGAAATTACACTGGTTTCAAGAGCGTAATAAGTGGTGTCAGTAACTGTGGATGTTTTTGCATAGAGATATTTTTGAAATCCTAGTTCGGTAACGTTCGTCATTATTATGTAGGCAGAGTATAAAACAGTTTGAAATAACAATATTTTTAATTACACTTATAATTATGTATTTTTAAATTATAAGGTGACTAAGTTCTTGGAGATTTAAAGATACATTTGCACTCAATAAACTGTTTTTCCATACAGTTCTGGATCATATGATTATCATCATTATTGTAGAAGATATTTACAATTAGTGAATAGATTGCCATTAAAAAATTGTCCTTACAGAGACGATGAAGATTCAAGCTTGTAGGAAGAACGACGATAAATGGCGATGACGGTGTCGTTTATATGTAACGTCACGATATGCATAGTATTATTATTGTTATTTATATTTTAGATATATTAATAATGTATAAAAACATATTGTAGTTATAATCGTTGACCCGGGGACAAAGCCAAGAAGTTCATCCGACTGTAATGTATCGTGTGGTATTTATACTATTTTGTATACTAGTATGAAAATATATAATATAGACTTTGCAGGTACAGCTGGTGTCCAAGAGGAAACGAAGAAATCCTACATCGTTTGACAAATTTTAAAAGTTATTGGTATAGTTACCTGTAAGTTATTGTAAATATCAATTCAAATTTTACTCGTTGATAATTCATTTTGAAATTGGTCATGTCAATTGATATTATAATACACGTACTCTCCGTAAAAACGTATTTTGAATTAGTTTTGCTATTATTTCCCACCCAAAATATTATTATATTATTGGATCTCTATACCAAACGGTATAAATCATGTAATATATCATTAAATATATAATAATAATAGTTAAACTTGAACAACGATTGTGTCACAGGGAAGTAAATTAAAAAAACAAGTGTTTTACGAGAAAATAAAATCAATTTAAAAATACCCCGAGATGACCTTTCTGATGAAGATTAATCCACTTCGCATTTATTGGTAACGTTTCCGTTTTCTAGGAACTATAATTAACTATATAATCAAACAAAGTTTACCTTGGTGTAAAAAGTATAATATCTATATAGCTGTATAATAATTACAAACTTACAAGTACCGACTATTAATTTGTTCAAGGGTAATTTTTAAGGTTTCCTCGTGTATCCTTATAAAAGTCTTTACAAATGCTCACATCTTATTCGACTAGAACTCACATAATAGCAAAAACTGCTTTGGACTTTGTGGACTTCGCAAATAACTGCAAAACAAATCTCTAAAAGAAGGTAAGTAAATCGTTTACATTTAGACATGCACGCGTACACGATAAGATCTGTAACTGGTCATAAAATACAAGCGACAACTTGCAACTACTTTCATAAAACCTTTCGATGTCATATAGAGAAACTGAAATTAAAAACCGATAAAGATACTATATACATATTGTGCGCAATTCATTAATTTGTGTCGAATTGGAAAATAAATTCATCTGACTCACATATTATACATTACGTAACACTGTGATTAAAGAGTACTTGGCAAATAGTGCGTTTAATATAAATAATTAAAAATCGTAAGTGTCACAATATTAAACATATCATTACAAATGTCCCATTTTTTTTCAGTGGATTCTATATATTATTATGACGTACTCAGTACACACTATACAAAAACAAATAATGTCTCAACTTACAGGCTTAAATTTACTTTTATGTATATACAACAACAAAATTGCATTGTAAAAATGTTATTCGATAATTATTGATATCATAATATTATGACTACATATAGGTATGTATAATAACGTTTTGTTCTGTGCAGTGTATTATTATTTGTTATTAAATATCATATATATGTATAATAAAATTATTTTATATTATTCATGTATATTACACAACCACCACGTGTCGATGAAACATTTGGCAAGAAAAATGTATCAATGTAATTATATTATGCCGTCACTGCAGTGCGATTCATCGGCGTTCTGTCACTTTTATTTTGGTCGGACAATATTGTTGAAAAGATATATTTTACATTCATAGGAAAACTTCATTATACAGTTACCTATTTATATTAAAATAAAATAAATATGTCATACCTGCCTTTTTTGTCACAATGGTAAGTTAATTCAATATCTAGGTATTCATAAAAAACGTTTGAAAAGCAACCGCATTGTCATTAAATTCGCAATAAATGTATTTTTTAACAAATATTGTATTCGTTTTTTTTTCTTTCTGCGGCGAAATGAGCGTGCACTATCATATAGTAGTCGCAGATAAAAACCGAAATGTGTGATGAACATTATGTTTCTTTGGTTTACGAATTGCACAGATCTGTTTTTATCTAAAAACGAGAATTTTTTGTTCTTGTACATATTGCTGGACATAATAATAATAATAATAATATACAGGTATATTATATTCCCGATATTGTTTCAAACTGCCTACAGCTACGGACACTAATCAGACAAATTAACGATACTTCTCACACAAAGGTTCTCGACAAGATTTAAACGCTGCATTGGAATACAATTAATAATGCATTATATGCACACGATGTACAATAGGCAATGATTTTTACCTACTTACGTTTCTCTCAAACAACTCTCGAGTGTTCGCTTTCCTTTTGTTAAGTTTTTGTTTGTACACATACATATTTTATTACTCGAAACGAGTTCAACAAAATTAAAAAAAAAAAAATCAGAAATTCCGATTTGTAGTAACTCGATCGCGATGCTCAAAATAATATATAAATTTAAGTATAATAGGTACTATAGTAAAACCGAGAGTTTCTGCAGCAGTACGACGGAAGTAGCTGATGATCGGAGACTATCATAAATGAGAATGATAACTATAGCTTCACACACGCTATTTGGCGTTAGAAGTGCATTGAGCTGCAACAGCGAATTTTTATCGTTTTTATCGTAGATGCATCGGTCCCGACGTGGCGAAACGAATCGTTTCCAGAGGGAGAAGAGGCAGAGAGAGTGTGTGTAAGAGAGACCTGCGGATGTGTATAGTCGGTCTCGTGTGTAGTGTAGACCGGTTTTTAAAAATTATTATTTTTTTTATTATATTATTCTTTTTCACCACATCCCCGATGACATTCACTTTTTTTCTATTTTTTTATTTGTTTGCACACGCGTCTGATAAAATGCCAGAAGCGGCGACTGTGACGTCATTGCTGAAAATCCGTCACTTTATATAATATAATAGTTGTTGCGTTTAATTGCGTTTGTATACATGGGTGGATAAAGATAATAAATAATAATAAATGTCACTTGAATTGTTTTGGATAATTGGGTAAATATATAACAATAATTAAGTTGTTGTTTGTCTAATTTGTGCGGTACAACCGGTACAGTATGACTTATTGACTCGGCGTATTATACGACGGAACTAAAATATTTTTTTCCGTCTTCGACCAGACCATAAATCCACGTTTTTTCATTTAACTAATCTGAAATTTGTTCAAACATCATTTAATTTACACGATAATCGCACATTAATCAATACCTATTTAAAAATATGTATACGTTATACATATTTCATACCTATTTATGATGATAATAATATATGTTGACTTTTTTGTATGACGAATATAATAATGTATTGCTCATTGTCGCTGAAAAAGGATGGGTAGAAATTCGCAACCCAAATATGTAAAATGTAAAAACCAAAATATACAGCATATATACGACTCAAACTGGGTCAAATTGTAAGAAAGGCACATCCAAATCCTTTTTGTCGAGCGTGGGCCACATCAGTATAACGTCCAACTTGGAGCGTACATAATATACAATATCTAAAATGATATCTAATTCTAATGTATTATTCATTCGAGAAATCGCTGATCTCCGTTTGCAGCGTGGCCTATAAAAGAAGCTCATTCCGAACGCATCATAATAATATCGTAGTTATTATAAATATTTTTCTGAACAATTTTGACTAGGGTCGTTGATACCTATAAATGATATTATACTTTATGTGCGTTGGTGTTGGTTAGGTTGCTGATGCTAAAGTTTATTATGGCCATATCTTAACAATATATTAGTCGTGACTTATTACTTAGTAGCAGAGAGAAAATAAAGTGGCGGACACTTACATAGTCACACAGAAGCTAGAATAGAGGTGCATAATACATTGAATACAACTATTGTCTATTTTGTTATTATTATGCGATAGACCTTGTACCGTAATCGTAGTTATTTTTATTATTAATTTTTGTTTTCGTTTCAGTAATTTCAAACGTTTAAAACTGCGCATTGCATATCGTAATTATTTGCATTTGTTAAATGCAATTATTTCGACCTTGGAAATGAATTTTTAAACGTGTAATATATGCATAATATATATTATATAGTCGCCACGAGCAGTTTCAAATATGTCTATTCATCGATATATTGTCATCATTATTATATCTAAGATTTATTGGGGTTTCTAAGTTATAACTACAATTTTTATTGTACGTATTTCATTTTCTTGTGATACACCTTACCAACATTGTCGATCGGTTTCAATTTTTTATTTTTATATCACTTGTATAGTGGTATAATACCGTGTTACACTTTTTTAGACCCCGGATGCACTATGCACATGCGTGTAGATGACCGTTTTGCGAGTTCATATCTATATAATGCAAACGCACTTATTAACCCGACCCTGGGTGCAGCGGCGGGGCTGCTACACGAGGCCGTTGACCCATCCTATCACGGGGAGTGGGGACACGTGTTGAGTCCCTTCACCCCCTTTCGAAGTCAAGTGGCTTCGGTGGCGGTGCATCACAACCCCCTCGCCTATGTTGCCGCCTGCATCGTCTGAATATCCTTTCCGGCCGTCCTACGGTAACGTGTGTCGAATTGCAATTCGGCCTGCCAATATACAGTCTGCCGCTGAAGCGCCGTCATAGCGTCGCCCGCACAACGGTTTTGTAATATAATATAATAATAATAATATTATATAGTATCTTTTGTTTTGAATCGTTTCCTAGCATGGAAGCCCGATAAAGCTTTACTGCTTAATTTTTGCATGCAACTCCTACACAGCTGTAGTGCTGTTCATAAGTAGCATAATATTATTTGACTATTTAAATATATTGTATCAAGATTAATGTTAGCACGGAATACGGACATTTCTTAAAATTCAAAACTTTAAGCTCCGCTTATATCATGTGGTTATGTGACAATATATTGTTTACATTTTTGGTCTGACAAAATAAATGCAACATTTAAATTCCTACTCTACAAATAAATATTATACCCTGCAGCCAGTGGCGTATATACGAATTATTTTCACTATGGGCCAATTTATCAATTATCACTAGTCAAGTAGCATAGCCCATAGGTACATTTTTAAGGGAGCAGCTGCGTGGTTATATAGTTAATAATTATGACATATTATACAGTGTAAATAAAAATTGCGTAATTCAATTTTATAATTATTATGTAAAATTAATTTTTTGTTTCTTTTTTAAAAATATTGGCAGTGTCGTTTATATATTTTAATGTTATCTTACTATGAATTTAACATCAAAGTCAATAAGTCATTAAAGCAAGTCCAGTGAATATAACATTTCCTTGTTGATTCCTCAAAAATGACTTTAATCAACCGGCTAACTAAATCATGGTGAAAAACTGTAAACAGTGTAAATATACATGCAATGCTTTAATTGAACCTGCAATTTCACTATGGGCTCTGGCCTAGGGGGCCTCCCCCCTATATACGCCACTGCCTGCAGCTAAACTATATATCACTTCTCCTATCAAGCGATTCACGTTATAAATGTGTAATCTAATCATAATAACTTATTGCACATGTGTTTTGGTTATAAACTGTTAGTATAATAATAACGGGTAAGCACTGAGCGGGCACTGGTCAGTACAGGAGTGAGGATTATTATTATTAATAAATAATACCAAAATAATTGTTCTTACGAATATAATATCGTCGTTATACATTTATAAACGTATAGTCTATAGGTAGTCCCTACTCGTTTCCAACTCTATGTCGTACACATTAACTACGGTTACATAAGTAGGGGTAGGTATTTTGTTTTAATCGTAAAAACGAAAAATTATAATTTCTCTCGCAGTTAATGTTATTGCGTATTAGACTAATAAACTTTACGTTTACATTATAAAGAATGACAATTGTTAGATATATTATAGAAACGTGATATCCAGTCGTTTGTACGTTTCGGGCCTTAAAAGGTAATAGAACGTGCATAATAATATCGAAAATAGTGTCAAGCACTGCGACGGGGGTTTGATATCTAGATGGAAGATAAATGCTATAGAAATACGATAATAACAATTATTATAATAAAATAAACCATATTAGCCGTATTACCCATAATAATATACTCTTAGAGATCAAAAGTTCAACGAGATCTGCTGATTAAAGTTGATACATTTTTTTACGAAATTTGCTCTGACGCGATCGTCACGCCGGTGTGGCGTTTGACGGCAGATTGCAAGTTGCATTGTCCTCGTTGTTCAAGGTTCTCTCCGACCGTCATATGTATGTATATTTATACACCATGTAAGTAACATAACTCCTTAACGTGTTTACGTGCGAGCCCAATTTCGTACTACGTTTGGTGAAGTCATAGTATACAGTGTCCAGTGAAGATAATTGGACCAATACAATTAACCAAATTATGTTTCAAGACTTATCCGTTTATTTTACATTTTCACCGCTTACCGTAGTGCAATATAATCTTGTATTAGAATATCCACCACGGGGGTTAATTTAGTCCAGTCAAACAATCTTAAGTTTTAATTGCTGTGGAACACTTGGTGTGACGTGTGAACACTATACTGTATAGTGCATTATGCGCGTGACAAAGAGTGGAAGGTAATAATTAGCACGCGAATATTCAGTGAAAATAATAACCAAAATAGAGTCATTTAGGTACACTGTAGTAGGTGTATTGTACACAGCGCATTCGCCGAGTACCTACTATAATATTATAATAATAGTTTTTGTTTTTTCCCGTCTGCAGTGTCGCATAATATAACAATAATAATAATAATAATAATAATAATAATAATAATAATATCATATATAACACAAATAGTATTATGTTTACCTAGGAGTTATTATTATTATCCTACTTTTTGTTATTACATCGCTGACGTCTCCTCTTCGTCACTCTATATCGACCGACCACTCTGCACCACAACACCACCATTGTATATAGTATATATATATATATATATACATCGCATTATCGTCATAGTTGTCGACTATATTATATAGGTACATAATGCATGTTATGCCGCCGCCGGCTGGCCGAATGCAACGCGAGTGGCGTCGTCGTTGCATATTCTGCAGCAGTGAGCGACGCGGTGTGGAACGTGTAGGGTGACGCCGTCGAGGGGATTGCATTCAATATGCTCTCGAGCACCAACATATATATTATATACATACATAATAGTATATAGAATTGTAATGCTAGCACGTGTAAAATAACTAATTAATCCGAATATACGGTCGACCGACCCTGAGACGCGGCGGCGCATTGTTCGCATGGTACACGGGCGGAAAAAACCTAACCTTGAGCACTATATACGTCTACCTATATAATATAATATGTAAATAATTATTATTATTTTATGCTCTCCAGGCTACAACACAGGCGCAATAAGGGAAAACGAAAATAATGAAAAAAGTAAAAACGCACTCGTCTCTCTTGCCAAAGAAGGGTGCAGTGTGTGAACGGTGCCTGTAGTGGCGCGTCGTCGGCGGTGCATGCGTGTTGCGCGCGCAACTCGCCTTGAGAGGTTACTGAACTCGCGGATCACGCGCGCGGTCCCCCTGAAGAATACACACGCACCACCCCGCGCGACCGTACGTGTACGACGTGGCCGCCGCGGCGTCTGGCGACCTGCCAGCCGCGGGGTGGTGACCGCCGCCGCCGCCGCAACTGCCATCCGTCCGTGTACCCTTTATCCCCCCCCCCCTCTGGCATCGCTCTGTGACATTTTTACGAAATCTCTGTCCGTGTCTATATATTACAAGTTCTTCGCGAGGCCAGAAGGTAAGGCCGTTCATCGGATAAATTTCATAAATGGGTGCGAGTGCGTGCTGAAGCAGTGCGCTTGTGGTGGCAGCAACAGTGATGGCGGTGGGAGGTGATCGAGGAGGGGACGAGGGGAGGTAAACCGGGATTGGCAACATTCGTGTTTTATTTTAGTTTTCAATGATTTCGCTGTCAAATTCTTTTCTGAAAATCTTTTGATAATTATCCGAGATAATATAATTATATAATAATATGTTTACGCCTTTACAGTAAGCATACCGTAGTCATAAACTTATATTACAGGCGGTTCATGGTAATACGATCCGGCAAGACTCCGGCGTCTCCTGTATAAATGATTGATGTGTGCGAGTGGCCACAGGCCTCAGGGGCCATGAACTACCCTGTCTGTCAGTCTTTAGTCTAAGTTTATCAGTGAGCGTTAACGTCCATGTTTACGTCCGAAAAATTAGAGTTTCGCTTTTTGTAATGTTTAAAAATGGTTTATTACATAGACTTCCTGTTTAATGCAGCAAATTCAAAAATTTAATTCAGTCCGTCTATGGTAGGTATATTATTCTGTATGACAAACACTAAGTGTGCTCAAAGCTGGGTTTCAGGATGAACGGACGTTTTCGTATATTTTAATAATAATATAATATATAATGTAGTCCAGAATTTCATGGCCAGAGCCCGAATGCATATTATCATTACTATAATGTATACAATCACGCCGTCGTACATCGATGACTATGTTTTGAAAAAAAAAGATAACCACCATATATATAATGAACAATAAGCAAGGGAAAATATGATATTTACATCTACATGATATATTATGCACTTGTATGTATGGGTAATATGGGTAGGTATCTGATTACATGCGCGTACATCTTTATTATTATAATATTATATACCTGCAGGGCGCAGGCTGCAACGGCGCACGTCCGAAATGCGCGCAATGTTTCGCTGTCGGTCGTCAATCAACCGTAATAATAAAACACGCGTGTGTCGTGTATAATGCACATAATATAGGTAATAGTATGTGATAATAAAATATGGTCTGTATAACGTGACAAAAATAGCCGGTCTATACACTAATAATATAATTGTCTGTATTATGCATACATGTATAAGTATTATATTGTACATGGATTATAGGTATACCGGTATACGCGAGTCGAAGAAAGAGACGGAAGATGCGTGTTACGATGTTTTTATTAAACTAATATTATAATAATATGTAGATCCTATTCCTCCACTGTTGCTCCTACTGTGTATGTAACGTATTTAGCGTATATAATTACCTTATAAACCATAAGTGTACCATATTTATGTAAAATATTATATGAGTATTATGTATAATGTACATTATGTATCGATTGCACGCGTCCGTGGTATTATAAAATAAAACGTATATAGTATAACCACGCGATCGAGGATATATAACGGAACAAATGGGAAGGTCGAGTGGCGAATTGCAGATAAGTATACGAAACGGAAAAAGAAAGAAAGAAAAAATTATCATCGATAATATTATATATATATATTATATATGTATACATACACCCGGCGGTGAGAAATGTGTGCTGAAATACAGTTATTTTATTGGGCGAAACTGCACGTAGTCGGGTTTTTAATAACGTCGATTTATTTTTTTTAAGACAATTCAAGGCACGCAGTCGTTATAATATAGCGCCTACACTCTCCGACATACACACTCACACACACAAACACACACACATACATATAATAATATAATGATGGCAATCGCGCACCGAATATATCACAAAATAATATAATATAATATAACGACAATTATGTAATGACCGGCCGTCGATCCCGGCGCGGCGGATCGCAAAAGTCGTATAATATAATATATATATTTTTATAAAGGATGACATGGACGGCCACGGTGGTGTACAATTATACTATGTACATGGTGTGTATACAGTGAGTAGGAAATGAAATTTAAATTGGAAATGTATAATGAATTGGACACTCGACGCGACCCTCGGGGTCATTTACACGAGAATTTGCCGTTTGCCAAAACGCGTCCTTTGGCTCTCGGCCGCACTATGTGTATGTGTAATATATATTATACACAACGTATTCATTATAATATGCGAACAACACGCGCCCGGCAACGTGGTTTTACACACGGTGGAATTGTAAAAATTCTGCTGAAAAATTTTCTTTTTTTAAAAAAAAAGTTAAACACCATTATATTATTATTATACAATAATACGAGAACACGAGTCATCCGTCTGGCCGATGTTCAAAAATTAATTTTAAAAAACAACACACATCAATAAGTTAAATCGTCTGCGCCGAAATTCATCGAATTGGTATATTGCAGGGATACTCATTTACTTCGTCTAATTGGAGTTGTATTAATCAAGTTCAATTTTAATTCTGTATTCGGACGAGTATTTATACTTAATACTTTTAATGTATATGCGTTCTTTAAACATTCAAATGGGGTTTTGATTGAATTAAAAAATCTGAATTCACACACATAATATTAAGTCGCCGTCTGGGAACAAAATTATATACGAACCTGCACCGCGCGGGAATGGAATGTGCGCGATTGTTGACTGCCGTATAGAGTCGGTCAAAATTTGTCGTAATTTTTTTAAACACGTTAAAATCATCGGAGTGGTAGTGGAAATAACAAACTTGTGTATAATCCCATATATATGTTTAGAGCCTCAGAGGTATATACAGGTTTAGGTACTATACAGTCGGTAACGTTATTCTACATTATAAACTTAACAAAAATAATAATATTATTATTATTATATTATGCTAGATGGCTATAGTCACTAGAGACAGCTACCGTGTAATGAATACAAAAAACGTGCAGCATGTGATATTATTGTAAATGAAATAATAATAATAATACATAATACATAAATAAATAAAACTCGAATGGAAGAAACAAAAGAATTAGCCTGCCCCGTGTGTCCGTCCGTGAATTCACGATTTTTTTTATCGGACAACGAAAATAGCGACGATAAAAATACAACTTTTTGACCGTACGTCAAAACACTGGTTACACACACACACACACACACACACACACACATAATATATATATATTCATATTATATGTACTCACGCACTTGCGTATATAATATATTATATGCGCGCGCAGCGTGAGCTATATATTACGAGCAAAAAGCATACACATTAACGCGTGACGTAAAAAAATAAAATGGAAGAAAAAACATTTTAAACTTGAACGTTGGAAAATTAGGAGGTAAAATATTATACATATTATATTTATGAACGAGTTGAATAAAACTGTATATTTGTAAAGATTAATGAATACATACGCGCCAAACGCTAAAATATAAAATAATTTAATAATTATATTATACAACGTATATACTGTATGCACTATTATACATGTATAGGTTTACTATAACTATAAGCTAGATGTATAAATATGTATACATGGAAGGGAACGAAGACACTCGGGGGCCAGGAGGCATTTCGTTTTACACGTTGAACCATAAACGAATAATAAATGCACATCTCATAATAATTTATTTATATTAAACGATCGTTTAGAAATACGAACAAAACAATCGACACAACCGGTTTCAATCAACTGTCAAGTCCATATCACATGGTCAGTCATTTATGTCTGTTGTACATTATATAGGTACATATTATACATAACACCTATGTTTTTTTAAGTATCGTAATTGAGTTCTTTTTAATTTCCTTCAAATACGTGTGCTTATTTATAGAGCGGCATTAATAAAAAAAATTGAAAAAAATGAACTTAATTTTTACCTGTATACAATTTTTTACTGGAATATTCTACGCAATTCCAATTTGTTGACGATAAAGCAACTTATTTGTGAATAATGTTTACTTTAAATTTTGATTGTTTTTCGATAACCATCTTCTATTGTAAATGTATGAAAGCACTCGACGCGACGTACCATTTATAACAAATACGTTATCCATATACAATATACATACACACGTTATCTTCTTTAACTATCGAAGTATATGTGTGGACATAATGATACTTTTTTATGCGTATAAGACCTATTGTATGCATGTAATGTTGGAGGTAAACTGTTATTTCTCTGACCTAAAACGAACCTATAATAATCATATATCCAAGTTATTTTAAGATTTAAGTTCAAGCGATGTTTCAAGTAAATTCAGTATTTATAACTTATAAGTAGGTATATAAACACTTATATAAGATTGCATTTTTCGAAAGTAAAAACTATAATCGATCACTTAAACTAGATTATTAAATTATTCTTGTTTACATAAGAATATTACTGTTGAATAAAACTCCCCAATTAATCTCATTTTATGGACCTGTCCCTATATTATAAGAAATAATTTTAAAATGTTTTCTACTGCAAAATATTGCGCAGACATTTTTTACTAAATCTTCTTTGATCAGGAATTAAATAAATTTATAATAAAGTAATTTCAAACGTGTCCCATCACATGTGTCAACCTTAACATAACTGAAGTCGTACTTATATAACATATGCATTCATATATTTTTAGTGTGTAATAATATAATATAACTTACTCAACCCACATCAAACCGAATTTAATCAAATTCATGTGTGCTCACAAGGCCAAGGCGACAATAGTATTATTTCGTGATTGTTCGACCTCATGCTAGGACAACACATGGTAGGTAGGTATAGTGAAACGAAAAAAAAATTTCGAAATTTTGCGGATAACGTCAGCTGCGGCGCACCACTCGTTTGCCTCGCCCGTCATATTTTTAAATTTTGTTTTTCGTATTTTTTTCGCATAATAAATGTATATATATACTTTTTTTTGTCTTTGCGACAGAATGATGCGGTTTCACTTTCCGCGTTATGACTGTAGTCGCGGTACGTGAGATGAAAATTAAACAGCGATTTAGTCCGAAGACTGGTTAATAACACGTGACACACCTATTGCACGCACACAAAAAACGGGTACGCGGACCGCAGACTCGCTCGTAACTATTGTTCATATATTTGAAAAAAAATAATTTAGATTTGTAAGAATAAGAACGGCAAAAATACAAAAAAACTGAAACAAAAACACTCGATAAAAGTAAAAACTGCGGAACACAAATGTAGGTATATTATACACAGCACTAGGTTAAACGCGTTATAGTCTGTTAACTTACGCCACGCGTTTGTTCTAGTGCGTACGCGCGCGTCAAACGAAAGGGAAAAGCCAACGTCTGGAAGTTTGTGATTTGCATCGAGCGCCGCGCAAGTCAAAAGGAATAAAAAGTTTTTCTTTGTATTTAGTGCTTGCAGCGCGCAGTAGGTACCTGAACAAGAAAATCTCGAAAATAAATCTTATTTTAGGTCCTTGTCGGGAGGGATGTATGATAATAATAAGACTATATTATTATACTTGTAGCACAAATTACATAGTAATAAATTGATAGCTGAAATATTGTACACTTCGTGTGTACATAGTTATAAATTAATAATAACTGTAAATGATATTCTGCAAATTAAAATTATATTCGCCGTGGTGTAATATAATTATGTTAGTATACACTGCAATCGCGATTCGCAAACGAAACTATAACTTTGGGGCGTCCAAATATAGTCCTCGAGCGCGCAATATCGCACGGCCAAAGGTTCAAAAAAAGACTTTACTCGTATTCGAGTCGTATTACAATAGATATTCGCCCAAGGACTGTTGTAAGCGTTTATATATTATTATACAACTTATATATTGTCTACTGTACATATAAAATCACGGAGACGAGAAGATACCTTGAGGATAATATTTTGTATGGATAATTTTTTATTTCGTTAATTTATTATATTATATTACTTTCGTCTAGAATTAAAATAGACATACACACAAACGCGTCGTATCGCCGACTGCGGTGTTTTTATCTTCGTCGTTGCAGAGTTACTATTATAGGTAGGTCCCGTACCCATTCATTTTTAACAACTTTTCTATACGTTTTTTACTTCAAACACCTTCATATTATAAAGATACACAACACCGATACTCTCGATAATATTTAATTTAATATGACATAATAGTAATAATAATATTAATATAACCTACGGAATCGCGTCGCAAGATATAGCCGATATAGGTACCTAGCTACGTATACAGCGAACTCACAACTGTACAATGCGACTCGTCGTCGTCAATTATGCACTTAAAACACGGCGTTGGCGGCACCGGCGCGGAGTTATGGTTTGGTGAATTTACAAAAGCTGTCGTCGTTTGCGCGCATGTGTGGACTGTGTATTAATTGTATTCTAATGATTTATTTCGAGAGCACTTCCAATCGTAAAACTGTGAAATAGGTATAGTATTATATAGCCGAACTTTGTTTTCGCGTTACCGCCTTAAATTATCATTATTATTAATTATTATATGGTTTCTCGAGAAATTAATAAAACTAGTTGACCGAATTGGAACACGATTGTTCATAATATATTATAATACTGTGCACGATTTAAAACTATATAGCTTCGTAAAAGACTTTGTGGCCCCGACGAATAGATCGAATAGAATAACTATAGTAATGCAATATACATACTTATCTACCTATTATAATGAATGTTATAAATACAACACGTCATATAATAAAATAAAATAAATATATATATATATATATATCGCGTTTATAGTATTAAAAATAAAATATTAAAAAACTGACTCAAGTACCTAAACGCGGAGTATAGATTAAGCGTGTAATATTACTAGCAAATTTATTTTTAAAAAAAAATGTGTACGGCACAATTTGCGCCGGGCCGACCGCGGAGGTTATTGACCCAGTCCCCGCCGCCGCGGATTCTGTACGTCTACCTTCCGCGGCAGGACCCGTGGAAAAGGGCGGAAAATGCCTATGACAACTTTAAGAGTTTTAGAGAAGCCGATTAATATTTCATATAGTGTATGGAGGACGGAGGTCTATTGGAGCTTGTGACTGATATGTATTCATAATTTTCATAGACGAGTTTATTAGATATTATATTATAAACTAAATGATTATTACTACTATAGATCATTATCCGATGGATTGGTACTAAGTAGGTACACATTATCGTGTATTTTATGGACTTTTATAGGCACCTACCTGTGTTGTATTATAAATACATTAACGATAAACTTCGGATTGCAAAATTATTGTAAATATACATTTTTTTATTCTAACACTGATTTTATTATTATTTTTACTAACTACGAGATAACGGCTGATTTGCAGATGCCGGTGGGGTTTTCTTTAGCCAAAAATAATAAGTATCGAAAAACGCTCAATCTTAGCCGTGCAGCAACACTGACTAATATGGCAAGTAGGTAGTCTTCAAAAATAGAATACGATATAATACACATATTATATATGTATGAATGAGACTGACCTGAGCGGTTTGTTCGCATTCCTGGACCGTTTGTCGTCTTTGGGCAATCGCAGGTAGTCTTGATCGCCCAACAAGAACAGGTCCTTGGATATGATCATCGTCGAAGCGGTCGCGGAGGCGGCGGTGTCGCTAATCGTGGCGGTCGATGTTGGCGGTGAGAGAAAAAAATTAATACGACTCAACGGATCGAAAAAAAAGTGTCGGACGTTTCAATGTGGAGCCCTCTCATCGGAATGGAAAGAAAAATCGTCGTAAAAAGCTGGGATGACGGACACGGCGACTCGACGGAGGTTTTTCGCGGTAAAATTCGGGCAGATTTAAAATTTTTTCGCTTTGTGATATTCTGCACAGGGTTTTTTTTTCGCGGAAGAATATATTGCTATGACATTAAATCGCGCGATCTCTGTACGGATCGACGGTGACGGTTTCTGTGCGATTTATTTTTACTGCAATGATATACGTTGGTATATAGCGACCGTACGCGGAAATACGAACGTGTAGCTTTCGGGCAGACCGCTGCGGTGGCGGCACTCCTAACACACTGACAATGTGAAACACTGAACCAGATAGAGACGACTGCGTTGGTTACCCGGTTTCGTTCTCTAACGAAACCGCTCGCACGCAGCACACTCACCCGCGCGGCGGTAGCGACGGCGGTTCCGGCGGCGGCCACCGGCCAAAGCGATACCTGGCGGATAATCCGCAAAGCACGCGCACGTGCGATCGTCGCCAGTGCCGCCGCCGCCTCCTCCTCCGAGCGCAAACTTACTGCACTACACTAGTGCACTCTCCACACAGATGTACGCAGGAGGTGGATGTAATGGTGATGGATACATCACGGTAATGGTATCTCAGTCGCCTGACAATCTGGCACTTGTAGACCGACAGAAGTCACACCGCACAAGGAAATTATCTCAGTGGCGGATCCAAGGTGGAGTAATGGGGTAAATACCCGCCCCCCTCCCCCTTGAGCTTATTATATTCAAATTTATTTCGTTGCGCCTTGTCAGAAATACTAGCCATATTCACTATTACTTATCGTTAAAACGATAATAAATTAATAACGTAGGTACCCACTACCCAAAATAATGGTGATATTAAAAAGTATGTTATTAAGTATGAATAGTATCTGTTGGATACATTTTAATTACCCGCCTCCCCCTTGTACATTTCTGGATCCACCCCTGTGTCTGTCTGTNCCCGATAAATTTCTGGATCCGGCCCTGAATCATCTAATTCCTACGATGTACGTATACCGTTTTTAACGGAGACCTGCAGTTAAGTAATGCTCCTCCTATAGACGACTAGAAATGAAAGCATGTAACCCGTCCACAAAGTTTGTTAAATTTAAACAAAAACAGAATTGCAGATTCGATTCTGAATAATAATTATGAGTAAGAATAATATATTATAAATATAAGATTTTGTCTTTCGTCTTTTTAACGATTGGAGTATTCAAACTAAACATTTCAAGATGAAAACTTTTGAAGTTCTCTTATAAAGAAATTACATATTACGTATGGTGGTGGCTCTCAACCGGCGGAGATACACCAAAAGTTCATGGTGGTACGCTAAGAAAATCTTAGTTTGAGAAAAAAATTAGAATTAGCAATATTTTATTATTGTAACATTAAATATGATGTATATTAAGCGAATAAACATGAGTATTATAAAAATCTGAAATATTTGAGGCTGGTATTTAGATTAGGTACCAATATGGAGCCTGATATAATATAGACGATAATATTCGAATCAACACCATAATCATTATAATAATAGCAAAATAAACATTTTACATAATACATATAATTAAATATTTATTTTACTAATAAGTAATATAGGTATATAAATTTTAGTTTTAAAAAAAAATTACTGGCAAAATTTGCGGTTTGGTACCTACGCACTTGCGGTAATTTATATTAGTTGATTGTGATGAGTTACTATAATAAATACTATAATTACGAATAATGATTCCATACTTAAAAATTGAGTATTTAACAAAAAATTGAATATTTTTAAGTAGGTATTTAATTACTAAAAGTTTTTGACTTTTGTTCACGTTTTTAAGTTCACCAGCCGGTGATGATAACTTGCTGTACCGGAAACAGTACTTTCATAATTATTTTTTAACTGCAAATAAAATTCATTCCCTCACCTCATATTTTCTTAGTAAAAAATGTACGACACAAATACTTAATATAATTGGCGTTACATTGTTTAATTTTTCAATAAAGAGTACCAGAAGTTTTGGTACGGACAGCTGCCCACTCGTACTCTAGAACCGCCACTGTTCACCAATATAACAATAAAACCCCCCGAATATTCCTCTATTTCCCAATGATGGTTTTACATTTTACGTGCGAGTGAAAAAATTAAGGAAAAGCAAAACACGTATTTAATTAACATTCCGCACATTTTTATGCGCTAGCTTTGGAGTTCGTTTAAATAAATGATTTATTTTTATTTAATTCAAACTGATTAACATTTTTAAACTTTTATTTTTTTATAACCATATTACAGTTCGCTTATACATTTTATCTTAAAATTAAAATCAATTTTCAAGGCACTCTTGTAAATTTTGTAGTATTATTAATGCATTCATTCGTATTTTTAAAAGCATTTTTCTTGTTTTTGTTATTAACTTATTATGACTTTCCTTAGAACAGTGTACGTGTGAATAGGTTCGTAGTATGGTTAAGCAATAGTTTAAAATAAATCAAAATACTAAAGTCTTTGAAAATATCGCTGTGTATAGTCAAATACAATAATATACATAAAAATATCAAGTTTTAAATGTATAAACCTATTTTATTATATTATTTAACTATTTTATGGGTCGTATGAACATTAAAAAAATTGTATGCATTCTTAACTACAAAATATTATTTACAATTTTTCGTGATTTTGATTAATCGTGTAAGAATTTAAATTTAAAATGTTTCTAAAAAAAACGTGAGTGTATTTTCTAAATCTTCTACAAGACCGCGGACGCCAATAAACCACTAGTCATTTTTTATTTTTTTTATTTTAACTAGACGGTAAAAAAATTTTAAAAATCGTCTCAAAATTTGTTATCCATTATGTACCCATTTTGAAGAACAAACTTAACGGACATGGTTCTTGAATGTTATTCTCATTACAGGTACCATTGTTTTAAATAAAATTTGATTATTCGCTTTTAAACGTGTAGTTTTCATTTAAATTATTAATTAGGTAGCTATAGTTGATTTTTTTATGTATTTGAAATAAACACTAAATTGATGTTTTATTGTCAGAAAATGTAAGTTATTAGTCATATAGTTATGGCATTCATAAAATTATATTACTTTAAAATCCTTGGGCCTTGGCAAGAACATTTCTAACATTATTACTTTTTGGCTCATTTACTACTATCCAGGCAATAATAGTGTTTTAAAAATTAGCTAGTTTAGCATACTTCTGTTTGTCCCACATAGTGTTGCCCTATATTTTTCATAATTAACGAAAAACTAAGAAGTTTCTTCGCTGTATGATAGGTGTCTAGTGAACCTTGTCACTGGGTTAGTCATTTCAATATAATTATTTAATTAAATATCCGATTTCGTCGAAATTTGAACTTAATATATGAAAATCTACAAAAATATATTTATGAGTTTTAAGTTTATACAAACAACTTTTGAGGAACTTAACTAATTTACACGAGTTATATTTTCAAACGTTTTGATTGAGCCTAGAACTTTTCATCGACACTTAAGAAAAAAAAATTAAAACAATATTCGGAAATTACAAATCCTAATAAATTGCTTAATGTTATTCTAAATATGTTTCATTGTGAATAGAAAATTAAACCTTATGTACATAATAATGGAATATGTTTCAAGTTTCTAAAATTAACATTTTTTGACTTAATAGCTACAAAGTAGTTGACCCCCAAAGCACCAACTAGAACCAATTTGGAGCTGCCATAAACTACCCTAGAAGTTAGCAATTGAAACATCTTTACTGCTCCAAAAGGTAATGACGGGCACAAAAAAATTGCACATCATTGTAGAACTAATACATTCATCGTTTTGCTCAAAATCCACATTAGAGGTAACTGTTTATTTTGGAGGTGACCGTTAACTGTCCTGTTGTTGTAGACCACATCTTCGTTTTTTTTATGCTGTTTGTCTATTGTTTTTTCTTAATTTAAATTTTAAATTTTGATTCGATTAAAAATGAAATTATTATAATATTACTTACACACATAACTTATGTGCTTATAGCAGATTTAAAAAAAAACGTGCATCAAGATTAACTTACCTCATATAAATACTCATATTATTATACAGAATACTGCTGAGAAAATAGGCGCAATTAGGGAGTGGGGGGCTTTATGTGCTAATTATTATTGGCTAAAATTAATGTACGAATTTTGTATATATACTATATATATGTAAAAGTTATTCTTTAAAATGTGTGCAGGACTTTCCTTCTCTTGCAAAAATATCAAGTTCTTTAAATTATACACTGAACTCGTATAGAGTTTAGAATACGTATAAAATTCAAATGTTATCATAACTTTACTATAACTCGCAGGTTGGTAAAATTGATTCAATTTTTAAAAATGTTGAACTTCACCAAAAGGTCTAAATTATGTATGATTGGATGAGTTTTTTTTTGTAATTAGGTAATATTTTTCTATTACCAATTTACGTATAAAACATTTTTAATTATTTTAATTCATTATATTCATTATAAATGCAATTACTTGAAAACTTAAATTAATGTTTTTGTACCTACTTATGTTACACGAACAATTCAATGGTTTGTAAAATAGTTATACAAATACTAATTTAACTTATTTTAAATTTTAATTAATTCATAACATACATTAATAAATTTAATGTAGGTATGGGTGTACAAAAGTATTCAAGACAGTGTGAAAAATACGTGGGCTTGAGTCCACATTTATATTATGAATTATGAATTTATGATTATACGATCAATTTTTACTGTTATTCACTTAATATTTGCTGTTTGGATATGAATTTAAAAAAGTCAAGTAGTAATGTACTTATTATGTTTATAATGTAAATTGGTTGACAACTATTAAATCAATAAGATACGTAGATTATAAAATATATACTTAAAATTCACGAGTGATTCGTGACATTTTTTTGGTAAGTGATTTATATGTATCTTAGAAGTCCTTAAACTAATTAGCATACCATTAATGGACATTTATTTATAACTAACTATATAGCTAGCAAGTATAATATATTTATTAAGTTCATGCCATGCTTAAACTCAAATAACCAAGAATTATATGTCAATAGTTATAAATGTTTTAGAATGTAAAGTGATGTTACACGATTAAATTAGGTACTTGGAGATTATTATACTAGACTATGAAAATATTAAAATTGGTCAAAATTATCTAATTCTATAACAGGTTTAAACAGTTCATTCAAGAAGTATCGCAATAAAGACAGTATAAACCGACGTTTCATATTATTATATTTTTAGTTGAAAATTGATCACTTAAGTTCGGTAATACCATTAGATTAATAATTACATTTATACTTATGTGTTATACGATAAATAAATATTTAATACGTTAATGTTATTAGTATAAATAAATTATAATAATGTTTCAATGTTTTAAATACCATATGCAAGTTATTAGAACTAGATTATTAGTTATTAACATTGTATTAATACAGTTCTGCAATCAAGGGGGTGACTTACACTCTTTTAGACTGTAATACCGCATAAATATAAAAAAAAAAGTTTTGAAGTAGGTACCTACTGATATTTTTCCTGTTGATTGTTTTTGACCTCTGAAATTTTATATTTTATATTTTCCATTCACGTTACATGACCGCCACTTAATGCGCGCATAACTAGAAATTGCTTAAATTTTAATTCAGACACTTTTCACATATTATATTCGTTGACGAAAATAACTTATTGTGTGAAATCTGTAAATTGAGAATTTGATACCCACAAATTAAGAAAAATTAACTGTAATAAAAAAATTCTTGTACCTGATATAGGTATTAGAATTTTTTTATGATCTCTTATGACGTATTGACGTATAAAGTATAATAGGTCTGATTTAAAAGGTTTTGATATGTAATTTTATTTTTATTAAAGCAAAGCCGGAGTCAAAGGCCATTGGATGACACAATTTAACTTATAAATATTTGCGACGGTTTTAGTTTGCATTAGTTACAGTAGGTGCATTACCATCTTTTATACGTCAGATTATAAACATACCTTAAAATTAGAACTTAATATTTTTTGAGAAGATTTGCTAGGTTTGAAAGGTTTGCACATATGAAACATTTTGTGATAACTTATAACAATTTGATAACCTTCAATTTTCCCGAGTGACATACAAATATGAAAACATTTAGAATATCTTAATATCTTTTTTAATAATGTAGGCTTCTATCCATGATTGCATTAAAAAAAATGTATTTTAAAATTCACGAAGACTGAGTATTTTTTAAGTTAAATTGAATAATAAAATATTTGTGTCACAAGTGAGCAATGTGACAAGTTGCCTGGATTACAACTAAAAAAAATTGGTAAAATATTCATTAACATATATTATTGTGAGGGTATTAAAGCCTTAACGAATTTATACTTTATGATGGCTCGTGCTTTATTAATTTAACACTATTTAGAGCGGTTTCATAAAGCATTTTTGTTGAAACTTCCGAGTAATTTATGAATAAATCATAATATATAAGTGTAAACAGGCGAAGAAAATGTGTACTCGAAAGCGAGTTCCTACCATTAATTGATAAACCGAGATCATATTTTTTTTACCAGTAAAGCGTTAAATTCAAATATAAAAATATAACTTACTATAAATGTTTGTCGACCTACGAAATCAGCTAAGTAAGAGGATATTTTACTTAATGTTTAATCCTTTAAGCTGCAGACTGTATAGTGTAGATATTTGGTAGTATAACTCGCTTTCGATTATTACAATAATTTATTTTAACAATATAATATTATATAGGTTATAAGTAATGTATTATATACTAAAACAATTTATGATCGTTAAGCTTAAAATATTTATAACATGTTATACGTAACCTTTACAAATAATAAAAAAGTATTAATATAACATACTCGATTAGGACCTATGAGTTTTGTTTTTATTTATAACGTCTTATAAGTTATGAAAATATTAAAGTAACATGTATTTATTATATTAAATATTATTATTAACAGTTGTACTGACAAAATAATTATACATTATAATACAATTAAAAGCTAATACCACTCTAGGACAATTGGCTTAGCCACACTAATAAAACAATTATGAATATTAGATGCGGAATTGGTTAATGTTTTTTTATAACTTTAAATTTGAACACTTCATAGTTCGTAAAACATTACTGTTATGCACAGTTTTATATCGTAAAAATCAATTTAGAATGTATTTGAGCTATTTGTTCAACAACAGACAACAGTTTATCATCATATAATCTACTCATAAACATACACTCTCACGAACAATATCATTGAAAACATTTCAACTCTTTTGGTAATTATCTACTTAGCGAGGCAAGCTATTTAGCTATACCATGTATAATATGATTATTACTTAATATAAAAATAGAATAATGATAAAAGTTGATTTCTTATATTATTCCAAATAAAGAGATTATAGATTTTGAGTATGTTGGGTGTGAATTGTAAATAAAGGTGGATTTATGTTAAAAAAAATGTATTTTATATGCATTTATTAGGTAATACAGAAGGAGTAGGTATTAAGGCTACTTTCTAATTTCTATAAATACGGTATCAATAAGTACCCGTGTCAAAAAAGTAATATTATTAAAATATGAAATGTTGTATTTTGATTTTACCGAAGCTTCGAGTGTCATAAACGAAAAAAGGCAGATTAAAATATAATACACGTATTATAATTATTAATATTATTATACGATAAAGCCTCATCATTTTCTGTTCATCGATTTTAACTGAACGCCATTAAAAGTGTTTTGCGCATACAATGTTTAGGAAACTTCGTATCTAACTTCGTCTCCCTGCAATGACTCTTTCATATGACTATATTTGTACCTATACTTATCATTCATATCCTCCAATTATTTTGTTTGACTGTGGAAGATATCGTAACGTCGTGACATACATGTGCATGTAACCTTACAAAAAGAATAGGTATCGATAAAGTTGATTTTTTTTTTGTATTCAATGCCCTCGTTATTTTTCGTTTCACTCGTATGTCAAAGAATTCACAAAAAATGCTGGTGAAATCTGTTATACCATGAAAATTGGCTTTCAGTTTCTAGTTCATATGGGAAATTATTATAATTCGTTATTTTTGAGATAATTTTTAATATTTTTTTTATAGTTCTTTTGTAATGTGCATACTGCATCCATTTTTTTTCATCAATAATAACTATTACGATAATATTTTTTTTTTAAATATTGAAATTATCCAGTACGAAATAAGTTAATGATTAAAATAATACTGTTGTGTTGTACCTATATAGGTGCGATATGTAATTATTAATGAATCGGATTACAATGTGACACAATGATATGTCCGCATTACCCATGTCAAAATGATTTTATTGCTCATAAATCATTAGGTACATACGTATCATCGAATGCATTTAAACCCTACATTACGTTGATTGATGCTGAATGTGATATTAAAAAATAACAAATTAATAAATAAGTACTTAACCTATGCATGATACAACAATATTTTTTTTAGAAAGTGGATAATTCTTGTCACTTTTACACCTACAAAGTGTCATTGAAATAATCAACATTGCTATCCTTTAATCTTTACATACAACACATACAACCTTTTAACATTCAGATAATTATTTTTGTATTAAAATTAGTCGTTCTAATTATTTTGTTAGTCATCTTTTTACAGGTGTCTTACATTATATTACCATTTTATTAGCATCATATTATATTGATCTTAAGTTATTTAATTATTATTTCTGCTACTTATATTTCGATTAATTCTTATTCTAAACTCATGAATAATTCAATTTTATTTACTGAGGATTTTAGTTTCTTGTACTTAAATTAAAATGTGACATCCTTACTGTTTTCTTCTATATAGTAAGGCTACTTTATTGCATACCTAATAATAATTGCAATGTTTTGAATATATATGCTGTTAGTAAGTATGAAATTATTACTTAAAAGTTATATTACAATTATTGCAATTAATCTTTTTAATACTTCTCAATTTTTTTCTAAATTTAATTTGGGCATCAGTTTTTTTAAACTCATCTTCAACTAACTAGTTTAATTTATGCCATTTTTAACCTTCAACTACTTTAGCAATTTATATAATATATATATATATATATATTTGAATATTATTATTAGTAGAGACAGTACAGTTTCATTTTCAAGAACACTTATATGATGCACGAAATTTCAACCTTATGTACAGGATGATTCTTTTTAAACATAATACACATCATCTCGATATTTTGATACATTTTTAAATATCATTTCAACATTTAAAGTTATAATAAAACTGTAATTCTAAATAACATAACATTTTATTAGTATTAGGGAGTTCTTTTTAATAAGTCAACCCATATTAATAATACCATATAAATCAGAATGTTAGTTTTATGTATAAATCATTGAATAAATAGTTTTTCGTTTATCAGCATTAGTTAAGAAATGCCATGAGTAGTGCACAACAATTTTAATTTTCCCAGATGTTTCAAAACTTTAAGAAGTATATTTAAAAAAAATATAGTATTACGACTTTGGAAGTATATTCGTATACATTGTGTATAATTATTATGAATTATAATAGAAGAACCTATTTATTTCAAAAATTTTCTGTCGAAAAGACAAAAATGGACAAGGAATAATGAATGTTTTGTACAAATTTAATTTCCCTGTATATCCATTTATGACAATATATCACCACAGTTCGTTACGATTAATGTAACTTTAAATTGTTTATGCCTGCATAATATATACCATATAATCATGCATTCTATTTATTTTTTAAACCTATAATGTTTTATACTTTAGCAACCTATTTCGTATATGCTACCTATTATATGTATTAATGTGTTTAATTTAAAAAAAAACCTAGTACAAATTGTTTGTCGCATTTTTTTATGAGTAAGTATATAGTTTGATAATGGTTACATTTTTCACGTGCGTGTTAATGGTATAAGTACCTATTTAAAATGTATTTTTATATTTTTTCAATGAAGTGTGTAATTTTAGGTGTTAAAAGTTGATATTTTGATATAGAAAGTTCATTTGTTTGAGTCTTAACTATTTCAAAACATCATGATTGGCTTCATTTTTTTTTTACAAATAAGTATAGGTACTAATAATACTTTGTTAATCACTGTTAATTTATCAATTAAATTGAAAAAATCTTTTGTGGTCGAACGAGACATGATACAAAAATTACATTTTCTGTACATACAAGTGTAATTCAAATTTCATAAAATATTTTTAAAAAATGTACCTAGGTTGGTGTAATTAATCTCGGGTTTTTACAACGACACTACTATAATATTATGGTATAAGTGAAAAAAAAGTATCCTGGCCGTGTTATTATAGGACATTTATATCGAATTGTATTTTAAAACAAGGGTTGAAAAAATATTCAGGTATTGTATGTATTTCTACTCATGGTATTATAACATTTTTGAATATATTAAAATATAAACAAAATAATGATTAATGAATAATATACTAATGTATTGCTTAGTTGTTTAGATAATATTATTCTATTAACGTTAATCAAGTAAGCTACTGAGAATTTAAATATTTTCTGCTCTTAAAGGCGTATATGTATCATATATAAATATGCATGCCTATAATATTCCAGACAATTTTGTTGTTATTACATAATACTATCAATGGGGAACATATAATTTCACACGTTCCGTGTGGTGTAAATCATTCATCTGGTAATGTTTTTATTTTTAAACAGTTAAATAGTCCAAGGTCAGACATCTATTGTTGATGATAATTCAAGACTTTTGAATTGTTTTCTCTGCGAGCATATATTATACTATATATTATATTGAAAGTTCATTAAACTAAACCATGGTCAGATGGGTTCATAGAGATGGTTGCCTTATAGTAGGTCCTAGATAATTTCACACCTTCTCTATTTTTCAGACGTTTCTTTAGAAAACCATAGAAGAAATTAATTTTTTTATAATATTATGCCATTTTCAATGTTTATAAAGTAATAATATCTTTTTTCTTAAGAAAGTTTAGTTACTGCGTTTTATTAAAAAATTTGATACAACTATATACCCGGTTACCCGGTTATTGTTGTGATTTATTTCAGATTTTGTATAATTTCTTTAGTAGTGAGTATATAAATGCTTCCCATAATTATTGTATTATTATGGATTTGTCATATAATATAAGAGCTATTAAACTTTTCAAACTTACTTTTATATCGATTTCGGGGAAATGCGTTTTTTTAAATGTACACATATTACCTGAACATTATGATAAGCTAATTCATACACTTGAGACCTTGGCTACCTCTACATAAATTCTTAACCGACACAAAAGCAAAAATTCATCAGGTTCTCCGACTGCATTGCTTTCATCACTGCCTATGTAATATGTATTGTTACTATATTATTTGCAACATCGTATTATGTATTTAAAATTATATGTAATTATAGGTACATTGGAAAAAATAACGAATTTGTCAATGTAGTATGTAGAAACGTTCAAAATAAATAATAAACAATAAAAAAAACAAATTTGGTAATCTAAAATGTTTTATGATAGGACCCATAGTTAATGTTTAAACTTTAATACATATCATTTTATTTGATTACCTACATAATTTATATTTTTTAACTTTGAAAACTTTATTCATTGTACATAAAATATTTATTCAGTTAACAATAACTGTGTAATAAAACAGTCAAAGAGATTAAAAAAATGTCCGTAGTAGTAATAATTATGTCTTTATATATAATGTTATAATAATAGTATATTAATATGTGTATAATAATGGATATATAATACCTTTTGTGTTTTGTGTATTAATTTGTTATATACTTAAGACCTATATACTTCTAGGAATTAGGCTATAATATAACAAAACGTGTATTGAATATTACGGCTTTTTGATCAAAATAATTGAATTTTTGAAAAATTATTTATCGGTCGAAAACTTAAGAATTATAATAGACATTGTTTCCATGTATTATTACTATTGCTATAACCTTAAGACTTGGGTCATATTATACTTGGATCTAAGATTGTAACTAACTGTTATCAATCATAGTAATCATTTTCTTGATAATATCTGTATAATATACATATTATGTTGACAGGACAAATTATATTACACTCATTATTATATAATATGGATTTGCATTATTAATCATAGTAATTTCAATTATTCTTTTGTTTTTTCAAAACTTGTGAAATAAAATTAAGAATATACAGTTTAGAGTACGTCACCTGCCACTTGCAGTTGATATTATTTTTAGCTTAATTTCTCGATATAAAATTGCCACCAGGGTCAACTCGAGACACTATGCCCCCCTCCGTCTTAAACATTATGGCCCTGACGCCCTGTCCGTAGTTAAGTGAGGAGTGTTTGATTTAAACTAGATAATGACTTCTGGTTGTAGTGTGACCTAATAAAAATTATTGAACATTATTATAAATTATAATATGTTTTAATTCTAAAATGGTTCACTTGATTAGTTCTTGAGAAATGTATTATTGATTATCCAACAAAACGATGAACATTATAGTTGCGATAAAAAATTAATAAAATATTTAGTGGTCCAATAAATTGTCACTACTCGGTTTTGAATCTCAAAAAACTAAAAATCATACTTTCTTTCAAAACGATATTGGTTTCGAGCAACACACGGCGACCGACGATTGTTATCGAATCGTGATTAGTGCTTGAAGTGGTCTTGAACCATAACTTGTTCTATTTTTCTTTATAAAACGCGTTGGGAGATAAGAAACAATAGCTATAGTGCTATAATTCCTGTCTAGTTGATTTTACTATAGGGTTTATAACAGTATAATAGACGTAATAGTTTTTGCACAAAATCACTGTTCAAGGCCACAGTAAAAATATACATATTGCATATCACACATTTAGATTTTAATATAAATGTGATTCCAAAGAAGTCTGCACTAATCTATCATAGTCGATGATGTAAGTTAGTTAAATAATAAACTTTTCGAGTAAGTAAAAGAACAATACACATAATACCTTACAGAACAATTATTTCAACAATATTTAATTTTAGATTGTAGATGTATTTTAGATGTTTAGATTAGTACCTATAACACTTTAGGTAGGTAAAAATATTATATAACATTATTTAATCCTTACGTCATTAATGAAATTTGTGTGTCTTATTAATGGCCATGAAATATCTTATCTTGTTTTGTAATAATACTTTCAATTACGTTTGTTATCATGTTCTATATAAAGTATAAGCTCATCTTTTTTCACGGGCAAATTTAAGTTTGAGCCACTTATCTCCAATAAAATTATCTATCTTTTAGCTACATATACATCGCGCTTTTTTTCGTACCCACGATATTAAAGTAGCATAAATGCTTATTTTTTTGTATTCGATTTTAACCAATCCTAGTTTTAATCTATTCTCCTGATTAAACCTTATTTATTAGTTATTCGATTTAACTATTTTTCTATTCACAGTTTAATCCTTCAATTTAATTTAAATAATATAATATTAGTGATTGACAATCAATTGATTTATCTTGATGTTCCGTTAAATTTTCATTTCGATAATGAATTTGGTTTCTTAATAATCAAAGCGAAATTGAGTATTACTTATGGTAATAATTATTGTACCATTAGTTATTCTGAAATTCAGTCAAACTCATATAAATATCAGTTATAACGTATAGGTATAACCAATGATTACATGTCTGTTATACAATTAAACTTTCAATTTTCATAATACAATAAATACTTAGCTATTAACAAAAAAATATTTAGCTATTATAAAACAATACCAAAAAAATAATAAATCGTTCATTTTGTGTGTAAATGGTTTTTTTTTCAAATAGTAATTTATGATTAAGTTCTGTATTTAAATTACACAAGTTTATAATTTATTTATGAGATTTTGCCTATATTATAGTCATTTAGCTTATAGATTAGTTACATAATTTCTTAGTTTAAAAATACTTAACAGTCCATACACCTATTTTTATACGACGCTTAATTATTGAAATCCATGTTTCTAGTTAAGGTGTATACTAATACACTATACATATATTATTCTATTCATATGTAAATAAATCTATAAAAAAACTACATATATATATCTTATATTTTTTACTTCCTAAGTCTCAATACCAGCCAGTCCTAAACTGGTTCTATGTTTTATTAATTAATTAAAAATACATCTAATTATCTATCAACCAAAATATATATAAAAAAAATGTAAGGAACTTTTTTTTTATTTGAACGTAACTTATGAATAATGATATCTTATATACAACCAGGTCCCTCTGTGTAATATAATATGAAATAGTTTTTATATGTTTTAATAACTATCTTTTTATGTTTAATTTATAATATATAGATTAAATGTTTTATTGTTTATGTAAAAGTATTTTAATATTTTAACTTTGAATAACTTGAGTAAGTACCTAATATTTACTAAGACTTGTATTATGTGAATAAATGTGTTAACATTGTATTTGCATAGGTTAAAATTGAATTTTATGGTCTTTTAATAATTACATCTTTAACAATTTTACTGTATTAGGGACGTACAACAAAAATAAAACCAGTTCAAACATACAACTTCTGTAGTATTGCCATTGTAGGATAAATCTTTCTGTTTAAATTCGATATTAAATTATAATTTAGTACAATATTTATCGTATAATCGAGAGACTAGAGTAATAACAATAATATAATCAAACTGCATTAATTGTACATAATGTATGATTAAAATTTATTGATACTTAAAGGTTTAAAAAACACATCTAAAAGTCTTAAACCTAATTCCATAAAATAAATAATTACACTTTATTAAACAAACGAATTATTAAATACCTATCTCCATAAGTGTTTTTTTTTTATTTGACAGTGTTTGCCAAACTAGTAATCTGGTCAATCAAAGTGTTATTCATACAGCCTATCAAAAGATTTACCTTAAATGTTCAATTGGCTTTTTGAAAAAGTAAGTTTAGGTGCAGTATATCACTGTTTATTACTTTATTAGTTCCTTGTTATCCTATAATCGTATATGAATCTTAGTGAGTACCTAATCTAATAACGTATTATAAATTAGAATAAAAACATGTTTCGATATATTTTGATTAGGAGAGTCAACATTAAGCTAAACCAAACCCCATTTTGTTTTGTTATAACTTATATTGTAGTTGCGATTATTCACTCGTTAATTTTTTTTTTACTATTATGATTTATTGCCAGGCCTTGATTCGGGTTTTTGTCCAAATAGGTTATAGCCATTTATTTTAACCGGATTGGGATTGGTCAAATTTTGTATTTGTTTATTATATATGGCATCAATACAAATTACATATATTATAATATACATATATATATATTGTGTATTTGTATGTTACTATTCTTCTGACCTCAACCACTCATTGAAAACGAGAAAGATACCCATTTTAATTCATCTATTTAATAAATTATTCTCAAGGTTTAGTTATTTTTCAAATACAGTTTAAAAAGCTCTATATAGGTGCAGTTTACGCGAGTAACTTTTTGAACATTAAAAAAAAGCCAATTTATTATCAGGTTATCGAAAACCACTTAAATACTACTGATCTATTTATAAGCCTCGTGTTCTTGAACCACGTGTACATATTTGACACAAATGAGTTACATTATAATATGTTGGTACAGGTGCAATATAATATGTTTGTCTTTAATTTTAATAATTTTTTTTTTTTTAAGTATTTAAGTTTTAAATCTTTTATTTACTGTACCAAGTAAAATACTTCAAGTTAGCATGGTTTTTTTGTCTTTTATTGGTTATTTTGTTTAAATGATTCACTTGTTGTTATAAATATATAGTAAGAGGAGGAGCAGTTAATATATTATGGAGGTCTCCTAATAGGATAGGAGACTGTTTCAAGTGTTTGAAATGTTATTTTTCAATTTTCGTATAATAACACAAACTTTTAAAGATAATATGTGAACTTATATTTATTTTACGTTTGGCAATATAGCGTAGTAATAAAAATGAATGAATGTCATAAAATGAACCTTTAAAGTTTGCTAGAATCTTTGAATGAATATGATTACATAAAATGTTATTACCTACTTTTTATATTTTAAAGTAACGGTGATTGTAATTTTGTGACATGGAGTAAAATAACTTGTATTCAATATGTGAGAATGATTTTTACGATAACGCTTAAGTATTTTGTTACATACCATTTATATGTATGTCTAAAAGTTTTTGTTTTTTATTACAAAAGATCTGGTGATTTGAAATTATTTTATTATTTTATAAAAAATTAATTTTATATAATATAAAAAAGTCTATTTCAAAAAACCAAATAATTTATAAAAATACATAAAATTAACTCTTTAGTATTTATTGGATTGAAATTAGATCACAATTGATATTTTAAATTTATAACCATAAGATTATTATCATAAAGAAACAAATTCATGATGATGATATTCTATATTCGGCATGGAACTTCCTTTAAATTATAATAAATAAAAATTTAATCCACACAGAAATTACTAAAATGTTAAAAACTTTATTGAAATGGTGATAAATTATAATAATCATGATAATATATATAATAGTATAAGTGTTGATATTTTTAGATTCTTTGTACAATATTATTACTATAAAGTTCATAACACCAAATTTTTAAGCGTTTGATATATCATGTAATTAAATAATTTAAAATTCAATACTTCACAGTAAAATATAAGTTTAACTCGTACATTTTTGTCATCTAACTTATGCGATGATTTTAGTGTATTCTTTAAACTCATGAAAAAAACTGACGAGTGGATATTATATATATATTTTTTTTTTGAGAATAATCTAGTGAAGACAAGGAAGTTGAATTATTTAGTTAAAATCTATCCATAGCACATGCAGCTTAGTTAGGTAAGTAGGTGTGTGGTATATTAAAATACATAATATTTACATGCATATTATGCAGGTAGTAAAAGTTACCATTAAGTGATAAAACCAAAAAAAAGATACAAATACATGGACGTGAGTCACCGCCGTGTTATGGGACTTATATAAATGTAGGTTGCAGATACCTATTGATTTAAATTTTTTTTAGAAACAACCTTGCAGTATACAAATGAATAGTCTACTTGGTATAATGATTATTCTATGTTGATTTATCTATTCAGTGTTGAGAAGGTCAGTTATTTTTTCGCAATTATTTCACGGGTATTTACGCGTAGGACAGTGGTGAAGTGCATCGTCGTGTCCAACGCCGTTTTTGTAGTGGGAAGGGGGGAGATGGGGAGGGCTGTTTGAAGATGCTTTATGGCCACAAAAAAAAAAAAAAAAAATAGGCAAATGTTAATGAAATATAAACATATAGTAAATGTACGTTGGTACTCAATTCCAATGGTTCGTCGATAATTGGGTATGACTAAATGAATGACGCTGTGTCGCAGATCAACAAAAATGAAATAATTAGTAAAAAGTTAACTTATATTATGAAATATGTTTATCTAATTAATACTATTTTAAAATATAAAATATTTCCGTGTAATTTCAGTTTACGAAGTATTATTTTTATTTTTTTACCATATAAAAAATACATTTTATTTATAAATAACAATACCAACTCAGTTCTTTATTTCTGAAAAAAAAAACATTCCTACGTTTGTTCTATTCATTTGAATTAAAAAGTCAATATACAGTTAGCGTTTGTCATCTTCCATCAATAGTATTCAAGTATCAAGACTCAAAGCTATCCCGTATCAAATTATTTTTATGTCCGTTTAAGTCATTCGACTATGGCTGTACTAACATAAAAAGAAATATAAACTTCTAAATCCAATACTAAAACCAGAAACTACTTAGCATAAACTTTACGGGGCATGAATTTATTTTTTCTAAAATTCTAATAAGCAATAAAAAAAAAAAAAAAAATGTTTAAGTTAAAGCTATCCATCATTCCAGTTTTTAGAATATGAAGTTTAAATCTAAATCTCCGTTCTTCAAAAAGAAACTCAATGTTTCGGGTTTTTCGGTTCTCTGTAGTCGTATTATACTCAAAACTAAAGGCAGCAAAAAATAATATATTTTTTAGTCTTTTGGATGACCTAGTAAAATTTTAAAAACAGAAGTTAAAAGCCGCTCGTATATCCATAAAACACTCAATTTAAGCTCCTCACAGGGGAGTTCAGGACATAACTCTTAGGTATATTATAATATATAAACTATAAGGCGCTAAATCAGAAAACTGGAGGATAACGTAGGAAGAGTATTATAAAAAAAAAATACCACTGCAGGATAAGGTTCAACCAAATGTTCTAAATGAAAAAAAAATAAACTAGATAGTTTAAGTGTTTTAGGTGGGTGTCAATAATAATCATAATAATAATAATGGATAACTACCCAGCGAGAAATTGCATACAATTAATTAATTGAATGTGTACTTATCCATTAATGTTTATATACTGCAGACTCCGCGATGGCGTTAATGTAAAAAAAAAAAATTAAAACTTTAATATTTTTGAAATAACCACTGCGAAACTTCTAAGGATAATATAAATACATAGAATCGTGTCAGTGTCTTACCCAAAAGTGATCGAGCTTGTAATAAACATAATTACGTGCATAACTGATAATAATTTGCATTCGTCCAAGTATATAATATACTAATATTATTACTTTTATTATTGTTTATTGTACTCGCATATTATATAATTAGACGAAATATACGTAGGCACATATTGTGTACATGTAATACGTAGTTAAATGTGTTGTTTTAGAAACGCTTTTTGAATGTGGGCTTATATAATGTGACGCCGGGGTATATTTAATTTATATATATATAATATATATGTATATTCTAAATGTAAATGAACAATTTTACTCGCAGTTTAAAAAAAATTTAAATAAAGGCTTACCTATTAAAATAATTGTGTAGGTACCAATCCGGTTATATTAACTGTCCGGTCGCGTTTATCTATTTTAGATGGTCATCATAATTAGGTATCATTATTCATTATAGGACTTAGACTACAACTTCGATAGTTCAATGTATTTGCATGTTTTTATTTTTGGCTTGTTAGAAGATTTATCGCTAGTTTTTAACGAATGAAATATTAAATGCATCTACTTTTTAGTCTATAGTTTTTGCATGGATTGAAATTTTTTCATTTGTAGGGTATATTTTTTATTGATCCTACTATTCTAACTAGTATATGTTATACAGATATAAAAGTTAGATGTCTAGGGTATTTTATAGATGTAGATTGTAGTACACGATTGGCGATCAATACATTTTTTATAAGAAAATGCTTAGGTATTAAAAACTAAGTGAATTAAAAATAAAGCAACGACAAATAATATTGAATTCTGTGGCTGTGTCATGAGTTTGTGACCAACAATAATGATATTTTATACTTCGAAGATCGTATTAATTTTACAATTATGTATCGGTTTATAATATTTAAGCTACTACCCTAGTTTATTTTTAATGTAAAAGTTATCATGCTAAAATATTGTACAGTTTAAAATATATCAAAATTCATTATAAATGTACTATAATTTAAAAAATTAAAAACATCCAAGTCAAACAAAAAAATGTATTAACTATTAAGTGCATGTTTTTGTTTTTTCATGGGTTCATAACTGCAGCGTGCATATTCAATATTCATATTGATATTATATAGCATATAGTACATTTTTAAAGCATTTAAGTTCGAGCCCTAATTTATTACCATATAATATATTAGCTGTGTCATTCGACTTTGTTCGGGAAAAAAGAACGAACCCAAAATATGGCGCCATACCTATCGCGGTGTATCTCGCGTTTAGTGTAGGTATTTCACGGTCAGTTCACGGACAAATCGGTTTCGATGTACCTCACTTTATGAACTGATTGGACTTGGTCTATTTTCGAACGTCGTTGAAACGACTCTCTAAGCTTTCCTGATATTTCTGAGACATATCTCTGAAACTTTTGTTAAAATAAGTCAAGTAGTTATTGAGTCTACAAGCTACAAACGTAAGGACATCGTATTTTATTGTACATTTAAATAACAAACAATGCATTTAATATTAATTTCTATTATTTAAAAAAATCCCGTAGCAATGCATGGTGAATATTGGTTAGGCATACACAATTAAAAAAAAATTATGTTTCTGTGACCAGTGGCAGCCCTATTTAAAAAAAAAAGTTATTCGATTTTTATGAGACAAAACGAAATTCATGTGTAAGCCATCCTTTAGGGATTGAAAAATGAGGTTTAATACATCCTTCAAGTCTCAATAGGAATATAACAATATAATTTTTATTGAAATCGGTCCAGTAGTTACTAGTTAGTGAGGTTAGCAAGTTCAAATACGTGCTATTTAACTCTTCGGCTTTATATTATTATAATATAATATAGAAGTATACATGTGTCCAATATGTATATATATATATATTTTTTTTTAATAATAGATAAAATATTATTTGATGATATCATATTATTATTATTATTATTATTGTTACAGAGGAATAACTTTGCTATCAATTTTACACACCAATTAAAATAAATTGTTTGACAATATTATATTGTTATTTTATACTAATTGCATTCTCAATTATAATATAGGTACAATAGGTACATACAAGGTGATTCACCAAATATGCTCACCCTATTTTTATATTTAATCAAATATTGATTTTAGCAATATTTCAGTGTACATTAAAATCATATATTTTTTAATGCTTAAATTTCTCATACCATGTCCGTGCGACTGTGCCAATACAAACTTCTTTTTTCAAATGTTAATTAATAATTAGGTACATGATTTTTTTTTGAGAATTTTTATTTATTTAAATAAAAATTAGAATGTGTAGTTTCTAAGTTATTAAAATGAAGGTAAATGCATTTCCAATATATTATTATAAAATAGTCCTTAATAATCATAAAATATAAAATATATGTGATGTGTAAATTATTAATAATTACACAAAAAAAAAATTGTTTGATATTAATATAAGATTAATTACACTTCGTTTAAAATAATCATAGTCTCATATTTTTCCATACCTTTTTTTTATCGACCTATTTATAATTGTTAGTAGGTACACAAAGTAACAACAATATTCGTTCAAATCTAAATGTAGAAACACTAGAGACAGAAACATTAAAAAATATATATATCATGGGTTCGATAGTTGAATATGAACAGTAAAAAGATGGTTCTGATTAGAGAAAAAAGAGTTTGTATCTACTACTGTTGAACGCTTCTTAAATGGTATGAAGTCTGTCGATAGACTTGGAAATTTCAAAAATCATATTTTGGTTAAAATCATTATTTATGGATAGAAGGGTGTGGATGCTCAGTGAATCACCCTGTACACACCATAACCATAGAGCATTGCGGTTCGTCCGACGTCCATAGATAACTTTTTACGATTTATGGACTATACAATCGTGTTATAACTATATAGGTACACATATTTTGTGTTGTATTATTATCACGCCAACTGCGGCAGTGTTCGCCTATACCTTAGGAGCGGCATGGATAAAATGATGTATTATATTTTTAATTTTGATACGTACGCAATAACATATAATATAATATCAGACGCCGCCTGATGAGACTCATGCTCAGTAGGTATAATATCATATAATATTAAATATAGGTAGTTCGCATTCGTTTTTCGGGAGGCCGACGCGTGTGGCCCGATCGCGGTACCAAAATAATATCGTATTTTGATATTATTACATACGCGTATTGTACACACTCACACGTCGTCGCCCACACGCAGCTGCAATACTGACGTACCGGCTTAGGGATAGGAAGACAAAAATCTACTTATACATATATGTATCCACCCAAGTATCCTCCTTTTTTTTTTTTTGCAGTGTCTCTGAGGTAGGTCTGAACCCGTAACGGATGCTGTTATACGTGTATTATTAAATTATTATTATTCTTATGCATTTTCGTTCCCTCGCAGTCGTTATAACAATATAATGTAATATCGTACTACCATTGTATCCTACCCTCGCGGGGATGTACGCTGCACATTTGGTCGTCAAATATTGGATTTGATTTCACGCGTTTCGTATATATATATATATATATAAGCAGTAAGCACATATTGCGTATTGTAATATATATATATTATGTGCTGGGTGGTCCATGTAGAAATATATATTGTATACGATCGCGACCGAACGCTAACCGCACGAGGATATTGTCGTTTTTGGATTTCAAGCGGTACTCGATAGCAACCATATTATTATATAATTGTGTTGAAATGCTCTTGTTTCACTGCAGCAGTGATTCGTACGAATATATTTTTATTTTCGTTTTCAGTCATTTTCTGCAGCATTAATTTTGTTCACTGCACATCATAATAATATACTTTTTTTTATCACATACGCGCAACGAATGTATACATAATATATAGGTAAATATCGTTTATGCACCGTTCACGTGTGCGATGCGTACGCAGTCAAACGATAGAAAGTTTAAAAAAAAAATCGCATCATTTGTATAATTAATTTACGGGAAAGCCACACAAAAAAGATGATAAATCGTGATGCATTTATTATTTACATATTCACAATAAGATACCTATTATGCATTAAACGTTTTTTTGGTGATTTTCCTTCTTTTTAGAAAGTGGGTAGATACTGAGATGACTCCTGATAAATAATATATCGGAATAGAATAATCAAACTTCAATGTTTTATTGATATTTGTTTTTAAGATAAATAGGTACATGTATAAAATGTTTTTGGTCATACCTGTGTAAGGATCGGTTATTGTGTAGGACATCTAAGTTGTACTTTAATCTAAAATTAATAAATTGATAAGTTAAATTATTTTAACTAAAATCCAAATCAGATTGCTTTTAAAAGTTAACAAATAAAAAACCATTGCCTCTATGAATCACTATAGGTATATGTAAATATACAAGATTTAAAAAATATATTAAAGATTTTAATCTTTTTGTTTAGTAATTTTTACTTGGGTTAAATTTTCTAGCATTTATTCAAAATATACCATAGATTTTTGAAAATATATCGCGAAAAAAAATTATAATTGATATTATTTGAGAGAATATTTAATTATTATATATTATTGATACTAATAAATAATGATACTAGTTTTAATAAGTTTTGTATAAAAAAAAATGTAATCTGATTGATGAGTCATTTGGGTTATGAGATAATAGTATTTGTGATTATAGCTTTACTTACTGCTAAAAGTTCAATGATAACCTCACAAACTCATAACGCAATATTTTATTTGTTAAGGTGATGTCATATTGTACTATTTGTTTTCTCTCTCTGACCCACGTTCAAAAGGCAACATAGATAAAAGGTATTTACCTAAAATAATTTATTTAATATGTTTTTGAGTAATCTTAGAGTAAAATTTTAAAGAATAATGTGTTTAAGGATATAACATATTGAATTGTCTCAAAACAATTTGATATCTATTTAAATTTACCACATTTTTATTTTTATAATTAAAGTCGAATATTAAGTCAAATAATAATTCAGATATATATGTAATATCTATAGATGAAATGAGCTTTTTTACTAACATCGAAGATGTCAAGTCACCATAGCAATCATAGTTTAAGCTCTACTTTGATCAGTCAGGCTGTCAGGACTCAAGACACGATCGATTTATACCTTGGTACTAATATAGGGTTACAGAAATAAAATTGTATTGACTAGCCAACCCGCCATGCGTTGCTATTGGATTTATTTTTTAAATAAAAGAAAATCGTATATTAAATTTATTGTTTGCTATTCGAAAGTACAACAAAAGGAAATATCCTTATGTTTGTAGCTATATATATATATATATATATATACTCAAAAAGATACTCGACCGATTTTGACGAAAGTTTCAGAAATATCAGGAAAGTTTAGAAAGTGTTTGAACCGCGTTGTAATATAATTCAAGTGCTTTGTTGTCCAATCTACCATAAGCTTATTGTCCATCTCTGTTGAATTATTTCACAAAGCAATGCCGATTTGTTCGATAGCTGAGATATTTGCTGAAACCGAGATATACTCGATAATAGTGCAATATTTTATGGTTATTCATTTTTTACCGGAAAAATTTGGGTTAGCTATTAAAATATAAAATCGAGTTTAAAAGCTAAATGTCAAACTCTCAGAAATATTACCTACTATAATATTGTAGTAATAAGTGATTTTACTCTAAGTTTGGGTGAGTAATCAAAAATCGTAAAAAAAAAAATGATTTTACGCAAATGTGTTTAAACCAGGTATGTCACACGTAAGTCGGAGAGAAAATAACAAACATACCGCTGACATCAGTTTAAGATTTTATCGTTACATTTTTATAGATTCTGAGCCATTACGCAATGAACTTATTGACTTTACAGCGATATGTATTCTATTTTTATTTTTATTATGATTACTGGCATGTAACATTTTTACTAATTGGCACCTATAAAAGTTAAGTTTGGATTTTTTTCATACGTAAACATCATCAATTATCATACTTCTCAGATTTATTATTATTTGAACTATAGTCTATACTTTATATGATATACGATTCTCTACGATAATGTACTACCTATTAGTAATTAGTAATTACAAACAATTTTTGATTTTAACAACAATTTTTTTATTTCAAGACTTACAATATTTACTATAAATTAAAAATTTAGTATCGCTCGTTTTCACCTATTCAATTGTTTACAACCTTATTAAAATATCCCAAATGGCACTGTTTCCAAAGATAACCTAATTATAAATCCAGCACAGAATAGATTTATTCTGAGTCTGTAATCTGTTTTTTTTTTACATCAGATAGATAAGTGCAAAGTAAACTAAAATAATATGCATTTTTATCAGTATTGATTTTCCTGAATTATTTTGTGCATTTTGTAATGTTGACCTTCAATTTAGTATTTCCTCAACAACTATTAAAGTGATATTTCGCAATTATTCGTTCTAATTAAAAAAAGATTGTCCTCAAATTTAACGTTCAGATGTTTTATTATGATTAATCACTTTTACATTATTGTTGGTACATTTATAGACTATAGGTATCGATGTTCTACATAAACAATAAACATACTATTATGTTGTAGGTGGTAAGTACTATACAATTAAAATAACTAAAAAAATTGCAATTTTTGGTATTTGGATTTAAATTGTTAATGAAAAGGTTACTCAAATCGTATTATTTTTTTTATGCGCAATTGGTATGAACCTAAGTTTAGTTAAACTTTATATTCTAGAATTCAATACTTAAATTTTAATTATTCATTACCCACTATAGTTTAAAATTGTAAAAGATTACTGATTAATGTTTGTTTATTATTTTTAACAAAATTACAAAACATGGCTTTTACTTCCTCTAGTTTTTCATCTGATTTCGCTGAATTAAAATAATATTACAGTATTTTATTATTTTAATGTTATTGTTGCGACGAATGAAAAATTAATAAAGTTAGGTCCCACCTATTATATAACATTCACGTGTAATTCCCAAAAATATAAACTATGAATATTATTTGAATGGCGCGTATGATCAATGCTCGTGGACTACGGTTACCGTTATATAAGATAGTAATTTTAATTTACATTTAAAACATAATGTGCAGCTCAGCGGTGACATAAGAATACTAAATATTTAGAGAATTGAATTTACAAGTATTGACACGATTTGGCCTGCGGATGTTATTGGTAAATTTTAAACGAAGTTTGCCGGAACAGATGAATGTTAGATTGACTATTGTGTATTTCTCTTTGTGTACCTATATATCGTCTATTGTATTTATTCGCCTTTGGGTTACAATAATGCTAGCCAAACATATCATGAACTAACTATTCAACTTGGTTTTGATTATGTACTTACCATACCTGTCCAGTATAAAATAGGCATTTCCTATGAGTCCTTTTAATTTATGGGCGTTAAATAGAAAGGCACTATGCTTTCGCATTTTTTTTTATAAATTGAGTATTTATTGATTACTAGAATTTTACTTGGATTACTTTCGAACATAACTTTTCAAAATATTGTCTTTAAAACAATTAAAACGGCACACATTATCCAAGCAAACACGAATATTAATATATTTTAATCACACGTTATATACCTGCAACCTACTCAAAATACAAAGTTGTCCGCGTCAATAAGAAATCGCGCATACAATTAAATATTTGTTTTGGCTTTTCCGTAAAATGTGGAAAGAGCGACTTTAAAGCCAATCGCACAACGCCTGCGAGATTTATCAACTATGTAGGACTCATACTTTAAAGTCCTACGTACATTTGCGGATGTATAATTATAGCTTAATATTAAAATTAATGACCGTCTATTGATTGTTGGGAAAATTTGAAAAAACTAACAAGTAATTACTGTTTGTGTGAAAGAATTCTTATTGCGTTTATAATTTATTATTATGCGCCGTAACAGTGATGATAAAATACAAATGCACAAGCATCTCGAGTACAGCAGCAGTGTTCTCGACATATTTTATAATTATATTATTCCTTAATGTTTGTTGAAAACTGGGCAATTCATTATGTACCTTTATTACAGGCACTTATGACTATACGCATCTACTTATAATTGTTCCTATTTATTTAATTAAAAACCATGGCCACTTGTGCAAACCGCAATTCTTTTACCTGGAAATGACCATGAAGAAACACCGAATCCTTATCAAACTCATTTAAAATGAATTGACAACTGGGTCATCTATAATTATTATATTATTAATAATCAAGATAAATCAAATTGAATGTTATGCGATCGGTTAATGCTAAAAACAATGTAAATCCCCCTTATCCGATTTCACGGAATACCAATTCCGATATCTTCGGAAGCCCAATCAAAAACGATCGACTTGCGGAGTGAGGACCAACTTTGAAAATGGAAAATTCTTATCAGCAGACTCGTTTTTCTTCATGCATTTTTTAAATCGGTATATTTATGCTATACACTATACACGTCATGTAAGCATGTACATAGAAGAAAATAGAAAATTACTTTAAAGTAACGACAACGATGTTTCAATGTTTGGAGCGTTTAGAAATGGCGCGCTTTTCCACGACCACCTCCCCCACAACACTTCGAAATCAAGACATCAATCCATCGAAATTGTTGTACATCGATCGTCAATAAAAAACATGATAATTTTTGCCATCAATTAAAACGGCCAATGACGCGGCCGAGGCGTACTGAAAAAAAAACCAATACCTGTCCTACTTATATAATATGTATCTATTAAATTCAATTTCTAGTATTCTACCTCACAATAATATTATAAATTATAAATTATAATGTACGGGTACTTGTACACAGACATAAACAGTATATCATAAATTATAATTTACTACCTATATTATATTATTATTATACGTGGTGGTAAATTAACCAGAACAGCGATCACGCTCCCGCGGAACCTCTCGCGCGTTAACCCATTTATGCTAATTGTGTGTCAGACCTGCAAGCTCGATAACGATGGTTGCACACTTGTATGCGACAACGTGATACGAGTAAAATAATAAATTGTCCGTGTGATATATATTTTTGTCTTATGCCTCTATGCGTATACGATATCCGGCTACTATAGTTATACGTTATATTATGTATTATGTACACGACACATCAGTTACATATATATAATATTATACTAAGGTTTGGATTTGAAGGCAATATAAACGATGAAAACAGCACTTAAAAGGAAAAAAAAATCATTTTGTATACAAATTTTTAAATGTTAAAAGTGGACTCTCAACAGTTTTCAAATTTTACAGGCGGAGGGAAAAATTAGTACCGCTAAAGTCCGCTTTTAACATTAAATGAAACAATTACCTTTCTATTACATCATTGTTATTCAGATCAAAAGTATCTTTTCAACAATCGATATCAAACGATACCTATTATTTGGCGCCTACCTTATATTTATATTTTATAAGAATAAAGAAAAAAAGGATTTTCGAAAAGAATGCAGACGTCCTTTTTTGACATTTATCGACTCGCATACGAAAAACTAATTAAAAAGTGTACTAAAAAATTGAATAAATTTCTATCAGATTAACTAGTTTGCAGTAATCAACATTTGTTGCTTCTCGAATTAATAGCAAATCTTGAGTCTACCCATCAAGAACACATTTTAATACATATAGGTATAGTATGGGTACTTTGATAAACTCTAAATTAACTTGCCATAGTAGTTAATACTTAATCAATACGTCAAATACTGTTAAAGCATACCCACTATAGGTAATTACTAAGTATGGCATAGACAACGCGTCGTCTTCGCAAGCTCTTATCGATTTATACCGTAATTATGTATAAAACTATTATGATGCATGATGCATCAAATGATAATTTAACTGAAAAAAAAGAAAAAAAAGCGAAAGAGCAACAAGAAGCAAATAAAAGCAAAAATAGTGTATTTATTTATAAATTAAATGAAACACATTTTTTTGTGCAAAACAAACGCCTCCCGTCGAAAAAAGTTTCACAAATACGTAAATACTTAAACGGCTAAGGTATTTGAAAAATATTTTTAAGTTTATTGATGTAGTGATCAAAGTATAATCTGAGAAACTCACATTAATGTCAATACAACTAGCGCCAAAAAAGGTCAATACGCCTCGCATTTTATTTTTAATTTATGATTTTTTATACAACGCCAGTTTTTTATAATTTATTTATAATATACAATTTAAAAATAATATCAACACAACCTTTTGAGATAATCCTAAGCTTGCATGAAGTTGGATGTAATTTGTGTTGTCGAAAAAGGAATAAGTTTGAGAATTTGCCTTTTTGTAAAACGGGAGTCGTATGGGCTAAAGCCAAATTTCTGTACAAGAATTATTTTTTTATGATAGCCACCCCTCTCCCAAAAAAGCATTTACTGTCCAGTCCAAACTCTACTTTCAAAGGTGGCGGAGTAAGTCAGATTCGAATCCCCCTCCCTTCACTCTCGAGTCAAAATGATTTCGCCGCTGTGATAATACTGTGACGAAGTCGGGAGTGACCATTAAGATGTCCTGGGAGAGTCGCAGGATTTGATAGATATTATCACAGTAGCCGGAGACAGATAGATAGAAGGATCTTAACTCTTAAGTAATAATAAAATAAACAGAAAAAATAAAATAATATAAAAAAAATTTAATATTGCATTTATTATTAGGTTTTATTGCCTACCTATTGAATGCATATAAATGGTAATACTCACAAAGAAAATAAATTGAGTTTGACAGTACTATATAGATGGTTGTACCGTAGTAGAACGGAGTCGGTAGTATATGTATTAATATAACAGGCATACTATGGTGTCATTTAATTGTTCCTGAGTTAGTTGTATTATTGATCTGAATTTTTGATTAGAAAACGAAAACTGAAGTCTGATAAAATATGACGTTGCAGCAAAATGTAAGAATTTGGTTTTTTTTTCAAGGTTTTCGTTTCATGATTCAGTAAACCAGCTGTGCTCACATATTGTCATGGTATGTTTATTGACAATTATGGGCATTACAGTTAATCGTGTGTAAATATATTGTTGTATCGGTCAGCAGTTAGTAGTAGTATCGCCTATCATACGACTCGTATGTCTCTGAAATGCAGAGTTATTATAATATAATATTATACATAGGTGTCACGTAACATAATATTATTATTACAGTAAAATGCATTGTAATGCATCGACAGAATTCGTGAAATAACAAACTGGTTAAACAAAGTCATACGAAACGATATCGCGTGACATTGGACATTGCAGTCGGGATTCAAGTACTACGCACAATATACTTGACACGATTTCGATGCAAATATTGTTCTGGACCACGTAACTATTTACTGTTGTTCCGTTTTCATTGCACGCTCACCCGCAAATACGTAACAATCGCACTTGGTGTAGTTAGAGGCTTACTGCAGCAGGATGTGCAGCCATGTGTGCAGCCCATCCACCTCGTGACATTTTAAAGTTGAGGCCCTCAAAGTTATAACACAGAGGTTCCGGCACGATAACATTAACTCACTGTCGTGTGATATTGCGTATCAGTATTAAATGATTAATCGTGTATATAGTTGAACGTGCATTGTTTAAATTCATTTGTTGATAGAAAACCAAAAATCATCGTTTTTAATAATTTATAAATATTATTATAAATCACATCAGCAGTGCCTATATGTATTACAATATTGTTAAAGAATATACGAATCATTAATACAAATCATCCCTTTCAGAGGTTCGAATTGGTTTTAAACGCAATGCAATAAGACGTAAACCTTACAGAATTAATTATAATTATTTAATTTATGCACTATATACGGCCTTAATAACATGTAAAGATATATTTTATTTAAACGAACAGACAACAGACATGGCTCGTTGTTCACGCCTGCATAACTGAGTAGGTACTTTTAAACTTGTTAGGTATTACTATCACATTTAGTGGTAAAACGTCGTATACTATTTCTGTAGAAATATTAAATTTACCATGTAGATACTAATATATACTTATCGGCGCACAATATAGAGAAACGGACCCCAAAGTACTATTGCGTAGGCATCAAGTGGAATTCAGGTCTTCCACGCGCCTGGAGATAATTGATAATATAGTCTAGTCTACAATGTGGATCGCACAGTGGAGGTTCACATTCGAGTATTATAATAATATGATTGTACATATCATGATTATTATAATGTAAAAAATTTGACGGCGAGACACGAGCAAATTGCGTAATATTTGTCCGAAGGTGCACGCGTTGTTAATATAATATGTAATATATTATCGTCGTCGTTATTTATAAACTGCTGCACAGTGCGCGTATATTATACGTACATTAATTCTGCGGTAAAATATTTATATGTGTGCAACATAAATATAGGTATAGGTACTCGACTGTGCTGAACTTGAAGTTCAAGAAGCTCCTTATCGCAATTCGCAAATACATTTGGCAATTAACCTTGCTGGATGAAATATAATAACCGTGCACCTATATAGTAATGGCAATAATAATAATAATAACATAATATATGATATTCGTATCGAAAATCATACATCACGATGATGAGTGCGCCGTATATACGAGGTAAGAATTATTCGTACGATTTATTACACACATATTATTATTATTATTATTACTATTATTATTATTATTATTATTATTATTATTATATTATTATTATAATATAAT